>NC_028637.1:44112847-44329288 GCF_001406875.1 Solanum pennellii
AATAGTCCAATGCGTCCCTTAAAACGTGTGAAGAAATCCGATTCTGCCTGGGACTTGCGCAACCTGTGACGGGCCGTCGTGCCTGCGACGGTCCGTCACAATGGTCGTCGCAACCTCCCACAGTCCAGGTGTACTGTGACGGCCCGTCACACCTGTGACGGTCCGTCCTGCACCTCCGTCCTGACGGTCAGAGACTCGTTTCCCGTACCAATTTCTCAAGAGTTGAAGTGTTTTGCAACGGGAGCTTACGACGGCTCGTCGTGGATGTGACGGCACGTCCTGCAGGTCCGTCACCGATTACAGAGAGTCGATTTTCAGTACCCAATTTCAGAATTTCTAAGTATGCTGAAACGAGACCCTGCGACGGTCCGTCGTGCCTGTGACGTTTCGTCGTGGGGTCCGTTTCCTCAGCCAATTTTCCAGAATTAAAATCTGCTGCTCAAAATGACTAAACAGGTCATTACAATAGCATAAGAATCATTTATTTAAGACTTACGACATTCTTACAATAAGCTTTAGTGTTTATGTACTTATCTTAGATTTACATCACATATAGCATTATAAAACCTCATAATAGGCAGCATGTACATATAACCTTAACATAGCCATTTACATGTTCATAACAATAGTAACATCACCTAGATTCACAACTAGAGAAGATCACTAGGCACAACTTACACATAAGGTGATCATCATAACCACTCCCTCATATAATCATCAATTTTACTTCAAGTCCATGGTCAACACATATATAATGACAATAAATTATACACCACCACCATAAATTGACCATACAACCCAATGCCATACAAGGCTTCATCAACTACGTTAATATAGAAAAGTAGAGGAGATAAGCATTCTTACCAATTTTTCACCCTTTAATCATCATTGATCAATACACCTTGTTTATCAACAACTCATATATATGACATAAGCTAAAGATATCATTAATCAACCGAAATCATGCATTTATCTACTCTAACATTTAGATCACATTATGTTCATGTCATTTTCAATTTATAGAATGTGAAGGGAAGTTTATCTCTTATCAATTCTTTCTCACTTTGATTATCCATTTGTCATGCTCACAATTAATCAATAATACATCTAAAAGGCAGTAGTTAAAGATATCATGGCTTAGACGAAATCCTACTACAATTTGCCAAGAGGTCAAGATTATAGTGAACAATCATGGAACTACAATAGAGAAGAATGAGGGATCAAGTCTCCAAGCATCAATCCACATTGGATACAAACACATAATTCATAATTATAAACTATTATATGCAGTATATAAGATACAATTGACCATATACAACATCATGAACCAATTACCGTGGAATCGAGATGCAAGACAACAACCTAACGTCAAGATCATAAGTTACTATTTGATAGACTAGAAGAACCTAGTTTAATTCATATAAGCCTTCTTTACTTTATTATACAAGATTCACATCCATAATTAAAAAATTATATTAACCTAAAACAGTAGATACAACCAACTTAACATGATCGAGATCCACTCTTATACAAATAAGGACCCACATTACAGTGATCACATTGATAACTAGTCTAGGCATGTTCAAACTTCATACATTGATCCACATGAATCCTTAAACATGAATTCAACATCAGTTCACATAAATAACAGTAGATATAGACAATTCAATGTAAGAGAATCACAATTCAACTATTAACAAAGCATGATCACAAAGCCCAAGCAAGGACTAAATCGATTTAGGGAGGGAACATGGGTTCATCATGAAATTGGATTAAAATAACATTTAAACCAATACATTAACATCAATTAATCATGTTTTAACCATTTAAAACGTTTTTATAAAGACCCCATGGATAGATTGAAGAAGAAGAGATTTTATCATATTTTATCTTTGAAAACTTTGAGATTAACTCTCTAGATGGAAAAGGATAACTAGAGATGAAGGATCACCATACCTTTGTCTAGTTTAAAACCTCTAAAACATGGTTAAGAAACTATTAGAATCCAATCTACAAGTGGTTCTTGAGCTTCAACAACAATGGAGGTTTCTAAGGAGAATTAGTTTTGGAGGGAAGGTTCAATTTGAGTGAATGAGATTGGGAATGGGTTGGTCACGTTTTAGATTACTTATATACACCCAAAAACAGGTAATTAATAAATTATAGTCAGTTTAGGACGTACCTTAAATAAAATAGTAGGCAGGCAACACTACAAGCTTCGACGGACCACCATCGACTGGCCGTTGGTCAATCGACTGGCCGTCTTTTGGCTTCCGTTGATTGGACATTGGCCTGTTTTTGGGTTGAGACCTACCCAGGAAAAGTTTCCATCGATGAAACCTCATCAAAGGGCCGTTGGTCAACCAACTGGCCATCGTTTGGTTCAGTCCATTGACGCTGCCAAGGCTGTGCCTCAACCAACCTTGGGTCCTTCTTGTGGGCCCTTTTTTGGGGCCTTTTAGAAGTTGTATCCGGATGTTTCCAATGTAAATACAACCCTTAACAAGAAAATAGGTTTCACCCAAAAAAAATACACACAAAATGTCCAAACAGGCTAGGACCCATCAAGACACACTTGGACGTCTCAAGGGCTAACTTTCGAACGTCTTGGGCGTTCTTGGATGTTTGACCTCCAAACTTCACGAAACTCCATATACTAACATTAAAAATCATTACAAATAATATTAAGACTTATTAAGCTCATGAAATACACACATAATCATGCATAGACACATGAGGCACATAGGTGACTAGTCGTCAAACGTCTTGGTTGTCCCTTGACGTTTATTTTCCAAATCACCTCAAACTTTACACACTGCCTCAATACCATATTATAAGAAATAATTCTCTATTTTATTTTGGTAGTGCCTTAAGAGACCTGGTTACCTTATAACCTTGATAAAAACATGTTGGGATCTAGACACCCTAACTCATTTTGGGATCTTACACAGCTCGTGAGAGTGAATCCTAAACCCTCTTCCGCACATTCAGCTCGAGAGAGTGAATGGAATAAGGCGAAGGTTGTTCTTAATTTCCACTTATTGGTGTTTTATAGAAATCAATTTTGTTCAGGTAAATTGCTCGAGAGAGATTTTAACCCACTAAATTCTAGCTTAATCACTAATATGCAACTATTTACTACTAATTGCAATTACCTAGTTGTTTGTCTTAACCCATAATCCTATCCCATCCCAAGAATCATGTCTCCATACTTGTAGTTTAGTTTATTTTCTATTTTATTTGATAAATAACTGAAAACCCCCTTTTTGATAATTGACATTTGTGTCACCCTTCTAATTTGTAATGTTTTCATTTGTAAATGTCTTTTAGCTATAACTAATTTGAACTGATTCACACTTGACTATCAGTTCTCGGAATCGCTCCTTGTTAGATTCGACCCCAAACTCTTTTAGTTGGGTTATATTACTGACTTACGACCATCGACACTTAGTATTGGATGAACTGTCTAGATGCATTAATCAAATAGTGTCGCTTCCATGGAGTGGTGTTATTTGAGAATTTTGATTAAGTTGAATTTTTATTTTGCTAGTTATAGTGATACTTACCCAGTTTTTAGTTTTGTTTTGATTGTTTGTGTGTCTAAACAAGAAAGATCAATAAGAATGGTAATTGTGAGGACCACATGGACAACACTAAGTTGAAATTGCTGAATCGTAGGGACAACCTCCTAACGTTCAGAAAAGTAGGGGGTGAAACTATCCATGAGATATGGCAGATATTTCAGAAAATATTTCAAACAGGTCCAACACATGGAATGTCCAACGAGTTGCTTCTAAAATTCTTCTATAGGGGTCTTAGTCTAAAAAATAGAAGTACTGTTAATCATCTCTTTGCAAGGTGTTTGGTTCACCAACCATATAAAGTAGTGTCTTAACTCCTTTATGGAATGATTATGACCAACAAGAAGACAGAGAAAGACAAAGAATAGGCAGCAATGTTGATGTAACTAGAGTCTCTATCCAAGATAGTCAAGGAATTGGAGGAAGAGTCTAATAAAAAAGAAAAGCATTTCCCCCTTCGCGAGTGTTAAAAGATGAAGAAGCCGAAGGGTGGACAAAATGAGGAGGTCCTCTCACTCATTTTACACAGAATCGAAGAAGAAGGTAAGGTGTTGAATGAAATGAAAGAGAATATCGAAATGTTGAATCATATGAGGAAATCTCATTATATGATTATCTACCTAATAGACGACCACATGAACCAAGTGATATCATGCCTATACTCACATTCTACAGAGAAAATTCCTAGTGACACCATGGATAGCCCAAAAAATGAAGTGTAGGTGTAGATTGCGTCATGCCGCGATATCAAATAAAGAGCTACTTTGGAAGCAACCCTAGAACCGTTTAACTGCTTTATTTTTCCTTAAAAAATAATCCTGTTTTGATTGTGCATGTTAGATTGTGGAAAGTTTGAAGAGTGCAGGTTGACAAGATACTAGTTAAGTTGGAGAATCACTGGTGACATCGGCATGTACTAGTTGAACCACTGTTTGACCCGAGACAACTTGGATATGTATTCTATCAAAATCGACGAGCTAACTAAAAACTTGGCGAATCGCTGACAAATTCAGCGACCATGATCCTGCCTGCCATTCTGACTTGACATTTACATATAATCTTGTAAGAATCAGCGAGGTAAGTTACCCCTCGGCTTGTATCCGAGTGAATCAGTGATCACGACTAATGTCCCCAAATGGGGAAAATATTGGACAATTTTAATAGCCAAAAGGTTTAAATTTTTCAAAAACTTCACTTTCCCTCACTTTTTCACCTTCCAAATCTCACACCTATTTAGGTTTTTAAATATTTTCATTCTTTAAGTTCTAGTTGTTGATTTGTAGTCGGAATTCAAAAACTTTTCCGTCTAGTATTTCAAACTTTATATTGTTCAACACAAAAGGTAAGCTCTTCGAACTCGTGTTTATTTGGCATTTTGTAATCAGTTGCAAACGATATTATCTTGCTGTCGTGTATAGGGACTCTCTGATTGGATTAGTTAGTTTCATTATCTGTGTTAATTCTACATGTTTGATTGTATTGCTCTAATTGTGGAAATCTTGTATTCTTGTGTGTTAAAATGAATTAAGATTGTGGGAATGAAGCAGTTGAACAAAGACTTAACGGGTTGAATGAGCTTGATGAGTTTAGCCTAAAAACATATGAAAGTTCAACAATCTACAAAGAGAAGATGAAGAAGTACCATGACCAAAAGATTTAGAAGCGCGAATTTGCGGTTGGGGACTTGGTGCTTCTATTTAACTCTAGGCTGCACTTTTTTCAAGGCAAACTCAAGTCCAAATGGACTAGACCATTTTTTATCACTAAAGTGTTCCCACATGGGCGGTTGAGTTGGAGAACAAGGAGGGTTCAATGTTCCCAGTAAATGGGAAAAGAATCAAGATCTATCTAGGGCATGCGGAGAGTGTTGATGAAGTGATTGAAGTATATTGCTTTGATGAAGTCTGAGTAATCAAGGATCTTCCGTCGTACCGCAATGTTAAATCAAGCGCTTCTTGGGAGGCAACCCAATGTGTATCCTCTAGCCAATAATAGGTTTTTCTTTTCTTTGTAGGAATATTTGCATTCTTTTGTTTTGTTTTGTTTTACTCAATTTCATGACTTAATGTTTTTAGTTTGTTGGCTAGAGAGTAGTTTAGGGTCTGTGTCGAAAAAGTGTCCAAAAACACAAATATAATGGCTTAATGGGTGTTCAATGTGCAGGGACCAAACCACAAGAATTCTGCAGAAATTCGTCTGGTGCACATATCTACGGACCAATCGACGGGCCGTCATTCAATCGACGGGCCGTCATTCAATCGACGGATCGTCAATGCTGTTCGTAGATCACAGGAATGTTTTAAAATTTTGTCTAAGTCTGTGCACAATCAATGGTCCAGTCGATGGTCCGTTGATTGACTTATGGACCCCGACATGGTACAATCAGTTCACAAAAACCAGTGACCCAACTTGACCCGACCTGATCGACTATATTAACATATATCTATTAAGTTATCCTCTGTCACCTTTTCAAATTCCATCCCAACCATTTCCCTCTACTCCATTCTTTCCCCATTAACTCCCACAACCACTCTCTTCCATTTTCCTCAAAATCATCACACCTCCCAAACTTGCAGCATCCCAATAACCTAACCTCCCCAGTTTTCTACTCCAAACTCCATCGTTTCTCCATTCGGTGTTCGTAGGCGGCACATAGGTTGGTTGTTTCAAGATCACTCACTCTTAACTCCACTCCAGTTTACAGGTATTTCATTTATCTTTGCATACTGAATTCTCGTTCATTTGCTTTTGGAAACAACTTCATGACTTAGGGCTAAATCAGCATGTTATGTTTGTTAAAATTGGGTTCTACGTCCCTTAGAATGATAGAAAGTGAATGCGTTGGGGATGGAATCTGTGTAAATTAGGTTCTACGTCTCATGAGACCAGAGTTTGGAGTCTGCTCCGGCACCCCAACATGAGGTCCCTGCACCGATTGCTGATGAGACCAACCGGTGGTGCATAGATAGCCAGTACCAGTTCTACAACGATGCTAAGTTGGTGAACGATAAGGGGGTGATGACTCAGATGTTGACAGTCGAGCATCGAGTTCTTGCAGGGATCCTACACACAGTCCCTGCGGTGCATGAATTGTTTACCCGCCACCGGCTTAAGTGGATGGCAAGGAGTACGGGTTCCTACAGTGAGGAGATAGTGCGAGACTCTACGCCTCCTACGTAGGAACTCTGAAAGTTACTTTGGACAGGCGTTCGAACCCCACCACATACATCCTACTCACAGATGTTAGAGTTTGAGGATGCCGGGTGGGCATTTCTTCTACTTCCATCTTCCGCTTCCTATACGGTGGGTCCACTGATGCCGCTGGGTTCCCCTCACCCCAGAGTTTGACTACAGGTGGGACGTGGTCAAGAGTGGCCAGTTTTAGCGGAGCAGAGATCAGAGAGAGTCCACTAAGAGGTGGATTGCACAACAGCTCTCCATTGACAGTGAGGGAGCAGACTGGGTGTTGGACTCTAGAGGCCTTATCAATGAGGCCAACCTCACTTTTGCAACCAAGTTCTTCTAGCTTTTAGACTGCCACCACCTATACCCCATGGCTGCAGATAATATACTTACTTGGGATAGAGCGGTCTTGGTATCAACTCTAGTAGCAGGGATGGAGATCGACTTTGTGAGGTTGTTGATCTCCATGATACATTAGAGGGCCTTTAAGACCTGTACCACGTACCCGTTCGCCTGTATGATTTTCCAGTTATGCAGGGATGCTGGAGTGCCCCTCTGGAAATGTGATGTCCTTCGTACTCCGATCGGGATTATGTATATCGGACACATCAGGGAGGAGGCCAATGTGGCAGTACCACGGTGAGGGCCCAGAGTTTATTGGCAGCCGCTGAGTGAGAACTTGGCCGATACGGTAGAGCAAGCCCAAGGGGCTGATCCTGCCACTTCATAGCGTACCGATACCACCCCAGTTGAGTCTACCCCTGGCACTAGTAGGGCACCTAGTTCCTCCCGATCTACACTACCATCAGCAACGCTGGTCCCGATTGCTAGGGTAAAGAAGCTAGAGGCCCAGATGGCTACCTTTTTGCATCATATCCAGCCTTGGATACATAAATCCATTGTCAAGGATGAGGACTAGATTGAAAAGAAGGTGGGTCAGCAGACAGAGCTGAATATTCAGGAAGTCCACTAGCGCCTTGATGAATTCGATTTACGAGTTCTAGCATGCCCAGCCCCTCTATTGATCTGACTATTCTTCTGGAAGATGTAGCGAGTCTGCGGGGAGTTATGGACAACATACTGGATATGAGGGGACCCGAGCCTGAGACTGCACCAGTTGAAACAGCGGACGATACAATGATTGCTGCACTTTTCACCGCCCTTATTGCACCACTTGAGCGTGCCAAGCGGCACCGTTCTAGCTGCACATCTTAGGGAGATGTGGCTTGTGCTAGCAAGAAAGAGTAGAAAGATCTTGAGACGGTAAGGAGTGTCTCATTGATTGATGAGGAGATCTGCAGATGAGGACTCGAGAGTCAGCTGCTGGGGCATCTAGCTCCAGTGTGGAGGTTGTTTAGAGGAGCACCACTAAGGGTGCAGAGACTTCTGTGGGCACTACTGAGGGTTTGCCTACTGAGGGTGCGGGTTCCGGAAAACTGGACTCGCCTGCTTGTTGATCTTCGGTGCTATGCGCCTCAGGTTTGCTTCACCTACCACCCTATCTCTATATTTCTTATCCGTTGGGGACAATTGCATGTATTTTTTTTGGGGGTTGGGTGAATAAAAAGTGAGTGCTAGGGTGAAGTCTGAGTAGCCCGACTCACGAATTCTCTTGGTAGTTTTCTTTCCTGTGTTCTTTTGCCCCGAGATACTGATTACTTTATTGTTTAATTGGCATTTGGCTTAACTTGTACAAAGTATTAAAGTGATGAATGAAGCATAATGGCCAAACTTGAATGATATCCCGTTCTAAGAAAATGCTAGCATGAATAGGTATAATGAATGTTGAATGTTAGATCTAATCATGACATAGAGATGCACCCACTGCACGATCCTCACTCTAACACTCAAACTAGGTGACCGATAATATGATAGTGTGGTACGCTCAAATTTACTTCTAAAAAAGAAGTAAAAGCGGTCGCATCAAGTAAAGAACCCAACTAGTGAGGTCGGGATCGTTCCCACGAGAAAAATGGTTCAGACTTAACTTTATTCTGTTATTACTTCTATTTAGTCAACTATTTCCCGAAAACAAATAAGTAAAGGGGGTTTTGATTAATAAAAATAATTAGCTAAATTAAAGTTAACAAGTGAAAAGTTCAAGAATTGAAGTTTAATCAAGTAATGAGAGTAACTAGGGTGTAAGTATTCCTCACAGGCTCCTAACATGGTAATTCTAACTATAACAATCCTTTCCTAGTATCTTGCATGCAAAGTGTTAAGTTAGGTATCTCTAAATCCTTGGTCTGGCATCTAAAGAATTTCACTCCGCACCTTGGTCCGGCTACGTGTGTTGCTTTACTAATCCTTATATTGACCTCATATTAAGCATCATATTTGATATTTGACTAAGTTGTTACCTCGTACCAACTGACACTAGCCTATTAGATAGTATACACTTAATCTAGGTTGATAATTCTTTTCATATTATCTACCTCCTTTGTCCGGCAAGTAGAAATAAGGCGAGTTCTAACGTTGGCCATCCGTTAAAAAGACTTCTAAGCGAAAGAATTATCAATACATGCAAGACACTATTCTAGAATTGTTATTTTAGCTAGATTTTACTTTGTTTTTTACCCATGGTTCCCACAATCCTAGTTATAGAGTTTAGTTACCCATGCTAATAATCACACAATTCAAATTTATAATATAAGAATTCATGAACTTACTTTTATGAGAATGAAGTAAATCCAGAAATTCAGTTGAATATTTCACAAAAAACACCAACAATTGATTCCGAAAATGTATGATCAAATACCAAAAGCAAGAGTTCAAAATACGTAAACAAGAGAACTAAAAAATATCCAAAAGTCTAACCCCAAAAATGAGGGTTTTCGAACTATTTATAATAAAATAAAACCTAATAAAAAAGGACTCTATTTAAGGAAAATTTTTCCAAAACGCGTCTGAACCGACGATCCCTGCGACGGACCGTCATGGACACGACGTACCATCGTGGGCTCCGTCATTCCATACTTGGCATAATTTTCTGCTGCTTTCTTCATCAACTCTTTTTTATCCTCGACGGACATATATGACGGACCGTTGCAAGCACGACAGTCCATCAAGGGGTTCCATTCCACAACACTTAGAAACTTCTTGAAAGTGGGTACTGTAACTACTCTCTTACAACCACGACAAATATGAATGACGGACCATCGTGGCTATGACGGTCCGTCATGAGCTTCCATAGTCCCACACTTGGTCAGACTTCACCAACTTTCTTCAGCAGCCATTTTCATCTCACTACGGTGCCACTTACGGACCGTCACAGTCAGGACAGACCTTCGTAGGCTCCGTTGGTTGTCACTTCTAAAATTTCTGCTCAAATCCTCCGCGTTCTCCTTTGGAAAGATTTCCTGCAAATAAAGAGAAACCTACATAAAAAATCAATACAAAAAGGCTTTAGACACACACTAAACTTAAGGAAAAGGCATTGAAAGTACCATGAAACCACGGTACATCAACACCCTCAACTTAAATTCGTTGTTTGTCCTCAAGTGATGCACTTTGACTCACTTCAAAATCTTTGTACAAGATTATCCGTCTTTTAGCTTTCACAATCATTTGGCTATCAATCCTGATTATTCTCATTATGTTCATGCATGGTATCACTATTAGGCTTGAGTCATGTGGATCAGACCATGACACAGACTCACCACAACTTGACACAATCATCTTTCATCTCTCACCTAGATGCTAATTTTTCCGGTATTGCAACTAGTGTCCTCTCTTAAAAATAACATCCTTATTTTTCAAATAATGATTTTACTTTGAGTATAAGGATTACTTTTCAACACTCGCTCTTAGAACAACTTCACAACTCATTTATATATATTGCCATAGGCTTGCCTTTATTTTCACTACTTTAAGTTGCCAACACATTATTCCTAGAAAAGATCAGTTGGGTAAAAAAAAGGGTCTATTTTAAGCTCAAATCATTTGGATGAAAAAGGGATAAATTTCATTCGGTTTACTGTTATTTAGGCTAAAGATTAGCTATATTGAACAAGGGGCTATGATCCTTTCCTAATAGTCTATTAGGGCCTACTTTTAGCAGGACTAACCAGACAAGTTCTAGCTCAGTACAAATAGTGGACTACTAAAATTTTCCTCACACTCACTTGAAATCTCATTACTTTACCAGATTATAAGACACCTAGTTCGAGTGTTAGATTTAGGGTCATGCAGCCGTGTATCTCTATGTCATGCTTAGAGCCACACATTTATCAGTTACTATGCCTAGTCATGCATCATTTTCATTACATCAGGATATCATTTATGTTTTAGCCATCATGCTTCAAAGTTATACTATGTACACAAGATATTGACATGTCGGTTCAACAATAAAAATAATCAGTCTCTTGGGGAAAAAGAACACAGGCAAGAAAACCCCAAAAGAGGATCGTGAGTTGGGCTACTCAGACTTCACCCTAGCACTCACTCTCCATTTACCCCACCCCCAACAAAAAGATATGCAATTGTTCCATATGCAAAAATAGAGTGGTAGGTCAAGTAAACATGAGGTACAAAGCGCCATCGATCAACAAGCTGGTGGGTCCGGTGTCCCGAAACCCACTCCCTCTATAGTCTGGACACCCTCAGTAGTGTCCTCAACATTAACAGCACCCTCAGTAGTGCCTCTCTCAATAATTACAGCACCATCAGTATTTCTCTTCTCTGTCTCAACAACTCTGGAGCTAGACGCCCCAGTAGCCCACTCAATAGCCCTTAACTGGCGGGCCTCCTCATCACCAAACGAGGCTCTCCTCGCAGCCTCAAACTCTCGGTGCTCCCTCCTCTGTTCCCTAGCCTCATCCTCATTCCTACCTCTACGCCTCTTGGCATTCTCTCGTGGTGGAGGTGGTGGCACTGCAGCAGTGGAGAATAAGGCTACCAAAATAGTATCCTCGATAGGCTCTGTAGAAGGGGCCTCAAACTCGGGCACCCTAGACTCTAGAATCGTGTCCTGGTCCGCTCTCAGACTCTCTACAGAAGCCTGAAGGGTTAACACGCCCACTGGAGGGGCTAGACGGGCTAGCACACGCAACTCAAAAGCATCCAGGCGCTGATGAACCTCCATGATCGTCCTCTCTGTGTGATGGGCCATGTTCTTCTCCATCCGCTCCTCCGCATCATCAACGAACCTCTGCATCAAAGGCTTGATGTGATGCAGAAGAGTGGCCATTTGGGCCTCATGTTTTTGGACCCTAGCAAGTGGGACCAGAGTGGCGGAGGGAGTCGAGCGAGAGGAGCTCGGAGCGGTTCTACCACCCGAGATAGACTCGACTGATATGGTGTCAGTAGGCACAGATGTAGCCTGCGTAGCCGCTTGGGCTTGCTTTACAGTGTACGCCAGGTTCTCACCAAGCGGAGGTACCTCTGAGCAGCTCTGCATGGGGCAAACTCATTGACCTCAGCCCTGATAAGGCCTATATCAACAGTGCCCGGAGGGGTCTTGATATGATCGATGTGCCAAATAGGCAGACCTGCGGACCTGCACAAAGCAAACACCATGCACGAAAATGGGTATGTAGTAGTGACCTTGAAGGCCCTGTCGTGCATGACCGCCTGAAGAAGACAGGCGAAGTCCACCTCGAACCCTGCTATCATCGCCGCCATCAGACAGCGCGATCCCAAGTGATAATATTGTCTGCACCAGTGGGCGAAAGGCTGTGGCGGACTATCAACCACAAAAACTTGTCCGTGAACGTCAGGTTAGCCTTCTTGATGCCTCCCTGTGGCTCAAGTACCCAATCAACAACCTCTTCATCAACAGATAAGTACTGGGCAATCCACCTCTTGGTGGTCTCTCTCAACCTTGTCTCACGCAGGTACTGTCTTTAACCATTTTCCACCGGTAGTCGTACTCGGCGGTTAGAGGAGTCTTGATGGCGTCAATATTCTCTCCGTATAGATACCGACGGATAGCTGGCAAGGAGATTTACCCGCTTGCTGCGGACTCGGATGTGCTCTAGCGGGGCCTGTTTGGCGGAGGCAGCCCGACTGTCTATCTGGGATCGGAGAGTTGCCACATACGAGACGTCGAACTCTCTGATCAACTCCTCAATGTATCGGCCCACATCACGAGCCGTCCATTCTAGCCGGTGCCTGGTGAAGAGGGCATGCATTACCTACATGGTAGGGAGACTCCCCGTAGGGACCCGCCTTTACAATGTATGGGTCCGGGTCATAATCCACTTATCATTCGGCAGCTTGGCGTCTGTGTACACCTCAAACTGCCCCTCAACATACCACCGGTTGGGCAGGTCGGTAACCGGGGCGGGGACTTCAGTCATTGGTGCTGGAGTGAAATCAATACTGTCGACCTCATCAGACGAGGCGGACTAGGATGCAGTGGCTGGAGGAGAAGCCTCATCATACCCAAAGACATTTTCTGAACCCGATACTTCCTTAGAACCGGGAGCATTGCTGGAGTGTGTGGAAGACTCAGAAGGCGTGTCGGTCAGTATGCGCTCCTCTTCAGACTGGGAGGCAGTGACT
The DNA here is from genome assembly GCF_001406875.1 of Solanum pennellii. NCBI lineage: Eukaryota > Viridiplantae > Streptophyta > Magnoliopsida > Solanales > Solanaceae > Solanum > Solanum pennellii. The sequence goes on from NC_028637.1 coordinate 44,126,116, forward strand.
ACGCCGGGCGCCACCTTTGTGGGGGTGGCTCTGGTGGTACATGCAGCCCGTGCAGGAGTGACAGTGCCTGGGGCACGTATTTGGGGTCATGCTTATCGTCAGAGCCAATGATGAGTCGGACAGATGGGGCGACAGATTTTGAGCTCCCTCGTGTGTACATGCGATCTAGCTTTGGTGCCATAAGTGTTAGTACCTGAAAAGAACAACAATTAGTACCAGTAGAAACAAACAAGACATGCAAAGAAGAAAACAAAAACGTAAAACCAAAACTGAAATGGTATTGCTGTAGTTTCTGTGCTGGACGATAGACCAGTTGACGGTCCGTCATACTCATGACGTACCTTGATGACTGTCCGTCATGCTCCTGACGGACCGTGATGACAGTCCGTCATGAAATACTTAAGAAAATTAATTGGAGACTCTCAGAAATAAAGTCTATGACAATCATGACAGTTGTGCAGGACGGACCGTCGAGAGCACGACGGTCTGTCATAGAGGTCTATCATTGGACACTTAGAAAAGATTTTAAGACCCTTAGGAATAGGGTCTTTGACAACGGACCGTCGAGAGCACGATGGTCCGTCGCAGAGGTCCGTCGTTGGACACTTGGAGAAAATTTTGAGACCCTTAGGAATAGGGTCTCTAACAACCATGACGCTTGCACAGGAAGGACCATCGAGGGAATGACGGTCCGTCATAGAGGTCATCGACGGACGCTTCAAGAAAATAAACGGGAATTGGTGGGACAGACCCCACAACGGTCCGTCGATGGGGTCTCGTTCTGTCCTACAGTGATAGAACTGGGATGCCTCAATTGTCCTCTAAAATTCTAATCGAAAGAATACTTATCAACCCAAAATTTATAACCCAGTTACCCAGCATACTAGCAATCCTAAGGCAATAATTTCTTGAGTTTTAGCATGCCAATTTGGAGGACTATCAACCTACGTCAGAAATAATTATCAGAATCATACGCCCCCATTTGATTTAGTTAACACAACACCTTATTTTGTTTACTATGTGAAGGTCTTAAGGCATGTAGGATTAACGGGGTGAGTTCGTAGCATGCAATAGGGGTCTAATTTTTAAGATCCAACATTCAGAATCAAGCATGTAGCATGGGAAAACAAGAAATAAATATAGATGATTTAGACATCAGAACCACACACCTGATATTTGGAGCAGATGAAAACAAAGTAAGGCACACAACTCTTGTGATCAGCAGAAGATCAGTTGACTCCGACGGGCAAATTACTTGAAAAAGCAGGGAGATTGGAAAAGGGAAAATTAGGGGAATTTGGGAAGGGATGGGGAATATGATGTTTTGGGGAGAGGAAGAGAGTGTTAGGGAGTTGAAGAGGGAGTAAATGGGGGAAGTGAAGGAAAGAAACGATTAGAATGAAGTGGTGGGAAGTTAAAAGGTTTAAAAACTTTTAATATTCGCCGGTCGGGTCGGGTCGGGTTTATGGGTATTGATGTAACGAGTCCCCGTTGACGGTCCGTCACAGGTGTGACGTCCTGTCATGGGGTTCTTCATGGGTTCCCTAATTTAGAAAAAATGGAAAAACTTACCTGCGCACGACGGATGCTTGCGACGGTCCGTCGCAAGCGTGACGGTCTGTCGGTGGGTCCATCAATGAGTTATGCAGACCAACTTTCTAGTGATGTGCTACCAGCAAATTTAACACCAATGAAGCTATTATTTTTGTATTTTCTGGACATCTTTTTTGACACGGACACTAAACTATGCTCTAGCCCACACTTCTAACAAAAAAAATCAACGAAATTGCAACTATTACTAGAAAGTCATAAAAAAACCTATAGTTGACTTAGAGGATACATATTGGGTTGCCTCCCAATTAGCGCTTGATTTAACGTCGCAGCAAGACGGAGGACACCTGATTGCTCAGACTTCATCAAGATGGTATGCCTCGATCACTTCATTCGCCGTTTCAGCATGTCACAGGTATATTTTGATTCGTTGTCTGTTCACCTTAAACCACACACCCTTCTTGTTTTCCAACTTAACAGCTCTGTGAGGGAATAGTTGGGTGATCAAGTAAGGGCCAGTGCATTTGGACTTGAGTTTGCCCGGAAACAAGCGCAACCTAGAATTTAATAAAAGCACCAAATCCCAACCATAAAATCGTGTTTTTCAATCTTTTTGTCATGGTACTTCTTCATCTTTTCTTTGTAGAGGGCTGAATTTTCATAAGCTTTTACGCAAAATTCATCGAGCTCATTTAACCCATTTAACCTCTGTTATGCAGCCTCATTCCAATCCATTTTCAACTTCTTCATTGCCCACATGTCTTTATGCTCTAATTCGACTGGTAAGTGACAAGCCTTCCCATATACAAGTTTGTATGGGGACATACCTATGGGATTCTTGTATGCTGCTCGGTAGGCTCAAAAACATCATCAAGTCTCCTTGACCAATCCATTTTACTAGCGTTCACCCTTTTCGACAAAATCTGCTTAATCTCCCTATTTGACACCTCAACTTGCCCACTAGTTTGAGGATGGTAAGGATTGGCCACATTATGGCGAAACCCATATTTCTCCAATAATCCCTTAAACAATTTATTGCAAAAGTGGGATCCCCCATCACTAATAATAGCCCTTGGGGTGTCAAATCGGGAAAATATATTCTTTTTCAAGAACGCGGTGACACTCTTCATTTCATTATTTGCGAGTGCGATAGCTTCTACCCATTTAGACAAATAATCAACCGCTACTAGAATGTACTTCATCCCATGAGAAATCACAAAAGGGCCTATAAAGTCAATACCCCACACATCAAATAACTCAATCACAAGAATGGGATTTAAAAGGAGCTCTTGGTTTCTTGAAATGCCGCCATCTCTTTGGCATCTATCACATGCCTTGGCGAACTCATGAGCATCTTAATGAATAGTTGGCCAATAGTAGCCACATTGTAAGATCTTGTCAGCGGTCCGGATACCACTATGATGTCCACCTACGGGTGAAGAATGGCAAGCCTCCAAAACACTCAACATCTCAACTTCTGGCACACAACGCCAAATAAGCCCATCAGCATAACTCCTATAAAAGTATGGATCATCCAAAAAGAACTTTTTCACATCATACATGAACTTTTTCCTTTGATGAAAGGACAAGTCCGATGGGATGATATCACTAGCCAGATAATTCGCAAAATCTGCGAACCATGGAATCAAGTCTTGAGAGGCGGCCAATACATGCTAATCGGGAAAAGTTTAATAAATGTATGTTTTATCCCCCAACTCTATCATTGCTTCATCTTCTAAACGGGACAAGTGATGAACCACTTGATTTCGGTCCCTTTTCTATCAATCACCTAAAAGTCGAATTCTTACAATAGTAACACCCAATGAATTAAGGTTGGCAAACGCACAGGACCGGGTCTATAGGACCGGTTTTACCAGAAACCGGACCGGTACCAGATTTTTCTTACAGGATTTTCTTATCGGTACCGGATTTTACCGGACCGGATTTACCAGAAAAACCAACCTGTTCCGCCCGGTCCGTTAGTAACCGGTTTGGAATCGGGTTGGACTGGTTTGGAACCGGGTATTACCGGTTCATCCGGTACCTTTTTTTTTAATTTTAATTATTTTAATTATTATATAATATTATATATTTATGTTAAAAACTTCAATTGAAAACTTTAAAGTTTATATAAATGTGAAATTGAATTTATACTTTAAAGTTTATATTGAATTTAAAGTTTCAAATTGAATTTAAAGTTTTATATTGAACTTAAGTTTGAAATTGAATTTAAAGTTTTTTAAACTTTATACTGAATTTAAAGTTTGAAATTGAATTTAAACTTTAAAGTTTATATTGAATTTAAAGTTTAATTTAAACTTTTATTAAAATAATTAAAAATTAAATTTATAAAATGACATGAATCAAATAGAAGAGACTATTATAAAAGAAAATCAAGGGTATATTTATAGTGTAAATGGGTTAGAAAGCGGTGGAGGTTGATAGTTGACCGTTTTGCGCCCCAGCCCAACGGCTAGAAGGGCCCAACGGTCATAAAATGGCCACCTTAATTAAAAAAAATGAAAAACCGACTAAATCGGTTCTTACCGGATCGGACCGGTCTGGAACCGGTTCTTATCGAACCGGTTCAACCGAATAAAAAACCGGGAATCGGTCTAGTATACCAAAAGATCGGTTTCTTACCGGTTCAACCGGTACCGGACGGACAGGTACGGGAACCGGACTGGAACCGGACCGGACCGGCCAAAAACTGGTCCGTTTGCCACCCTTACAATGAATCAACCTTAGTTTCGCATCCTTCTTTGCCATCAAAAATCTCAAAGCAGAATGATCATTATGCACTATAACCCTAGTACCAAGCAAATAGGAGCGACATTTCTCAAAACCAAAGACTACTGCATGGAGCTCTTGCTCAATCACGATGTAGTTCTTTTGGGCTTCATTTAGGGCTTTACTTGCATATAAATGGGGTGAAGGATTTTGTCCCTTCTTTGCCCCAATACCACACTAAGAGCAACCCCACTAGCATCATTGCCTCAAATGGCTTGCGCCAATCTGGAGAAATAATGATAGGTGCAGACACAAATTTTTCTTTTAACTCACCAAAGCCTTAAGACAGGATTCATCAAAACAAAATTTACACTCTTTCTCAAGCAACTTGCACAAAGGATGCACAATTTTTGAGAAGTCCTTAGTGAACCTCCGGTAAAAACCTGCATGCCCAAGAAAGCTTCTCACACCTTTGACAGAGATAGGTGGGGGAATTCTCTCTATTACCTCGACTTTAGCTCGATCAACCTCTATACCCTTTTCTGAAATGCAATGACCCAATACAAAACCCTCTTTCACCATGAAGTGACATTTTTCCCAATTTAGTACTAGATTGCAGTCTTCACACCTCTTAAGACCTAAGACAAATGACTCAAACACCGCTCAAAGGAGTCACCTACCACAGAAAAAGCATCCATAAACACCTCAATAGTGTCCTCCACCATATCGAAGAATATCGACATCATACATCTCTAAAATTTGGCGGATGCATTACACAACCCAAACGACATTCTCTTGAATGCAAAAGTCTCATATGGACTTAATCTTTCGGTGCAATAGAAATCTGATTATACCCCGAATAACCATCAAGAAAACAGTACCACCCCTTTCTGGCAAGTCTATCCAACATATGATCCATGAAGGGCATAGGAAAATGGTTTTTTTCGGTCCATGCATTTAATTTCTGGTAATCCATACACACCCTCCAAACAGTCCCCATACTCAATGGAACATGCTCATTTTTCTCATTGGGGACCACAGTCATTCCCCCTTTCTTAAGACAAACTGAACAGGGCATACCCAACTACTATCAGCGATTGGATATACCACTCCGGCATCCAACCACTTAATAATTTCCTTCTTCACTACCTCTTGCATAGGTGGATTTAGACGTCTCTGATGATAATACTTGGCTTATGATCGGGCATGAGTTGGATCTTATGAGAACAAATACCGGGAGGGATCCCAATAATATCCGCAATAGTCCACTCAACACCTCTTTTGAACCTTTTTTAACCCTTTCACCAAAATTTGATGCACATTCAAATATGATGCAATAATAACAGGAAAAGTGTCATCTTTTCTAAAGAATACATACCTCAGATGAGGTTGTAGAGGCGTAGGTTCTAATTGTGGAGCCTCCTCAATAGATGTTTTCACGGGTGGAGATTAACGATGTTGCATATCTAACTCAAACTTTTTTGGTATAAAACGAATATTACCTCTGTCAAGTGCCGCGAACAATGACCCATACTCTTCAACGCTATCACTATCAAAATTCATGATCACTGCCGGCAATTCTTCTACACACAGACTCTCTTCAATTTGTACCTTAGATGACTCTTCAACTCTGTAGGATATAGCGAGATAGCGATTGGAGCTCACCACTTTGCCTCATGGACCTACAAATATTGAAGGTCACTTCTTCATTGTTCAACCGAAATTTCATCTGCCCCTTTTCCATAAAAACCAAGGATCTACCTATATTAAGGAATGGCCTCCCAAGAATAATAGGCACCTCAAAATCGGCCTCACAATCAAGAATCACAAAATCGGCCGAAAATATGAACAACTCCACTTGTACTAGCACATCGTGGATATACCAATGGGCCTTTTTACCGTTCGATCGGCCATCAGTAGCCTCATCACAGTGGGCTTTGGGTCACCCCAACCAAATTTTTTGTAAATACAGAAGGGCATGAGATTTATACTTGCCCCAAGATCACATAATGCTTTTGCGAAGTATAATTACCCGATTGTACAAGGAATAGTTAAAACACTCGGATCTTCTTTATTTTGCAATAGAGATCTTGTAGCAATGGCACTACAGTGCTACATTCTATCATCATCCTCAAAAGTGACTGATCTTTTCTTTGTAACCAAATCTTTCATGAACTTGACATAACCGGACATTTGTTCAAGAGATTCTACCAAAGCGACATTGATAGAAAGCTGTTTCAACATCATTATAGAATGCCGCTATTTACCATTTTCAGTCTTTTTTAGTAACCTTTGTGGGAAATAAGGTGGTGGTATAGGCATGGGGATCACCTTTAAGGGCACCTCAACATCTTTTACCGTTTTATCTTCTAACTCACCACTAACCTCCACCACTGTATCATCATCTCTTATCACCTTTTTTACACCAGACGACATAGGTAGATCAATGGTTTGCTTACCACCCCGAGTAGTGATTGCCATACAATGCCCACCATTTTTGGATTTTACACAGTGTTGCAAGGAAGAGTGCCCCGTTGTCGCGTGTTCACAGTTGGAAACAATTGGGCCGTTTGCAACACAAGATACTTAATCGAGATTGCATGTGTATCAACTTTCTGCCCTATACCTACTAAATCATTCCTTAACTCTTTAGTGTGCTCATCACTAGCATCGAACCTACTCATCATTTTCTGCATCATATCCTCAACTCACGCCATACTACCTCTACCATCCCTAGGAGCAAGTTCACGATTTTTAGGTTGAACACAGGGCCCACTCCTATCATTTCTGTTACCATAGTTACCCCGGTTGAAGTTGTTGTCGCGGTTGTAATTCCCATCTTGGACATAATGACCCTCGCAGTTATAATTACCATAGTTCCGACCTTCGTTTCCTTGATATTGGCGACAATTCTCCTCATTGGAGCCTTGGGCGTTCGGTCGGAAACCCCCCGTCTGATCATTCACTGCATAGGAGTCCTCCTCATAGTAATATTCATCATTTGGCGGTGGTGGTTTAGACAAGTACTTCACCGCATTTACCTTTTCCGCACCCCCAACAACATGTTTCAAAACCAACCCAAGCTCAGTTCTCATTTGAGCCATCTTCTCACGAAGATCATCTGCGACTGAGTTGTGTGCGGATTGGAGTGCGAAGGTGTTTCTCCCAGTATCTTACTAACTAGTACTCCAAGCTTTATTATTTCTGGAGATTTTCTCTAACTTTTGAGAAATCTAGGCATAAGGACACTCCTCGTAAGAAACACCCGCTATTGTATCCAACACCGCATTATTATTATCATCTTGTCCCCGATAGAAATAATCCCTCAAAGACTCATCCTCTATGCAGTGATTTGGAACACTTCGCAAGAATGAAGTGAACCTATCCCAAGAACTTCTAACTAACTCTCTCGGTAGTGCCACAAAGTTGGTCACTCTGTCTTTGAGGTTTCGTTTCTTAGACACCGTGTAGTAGCGTGCTAAGAAAGCATCCCTCAGTTGATTCCAAGTGAAGATTGAGTTATAGGGGAGCTCAGTAAACCAGATAGCAGCCTCTCCCGTTAGTGAGAGAGGAAAAACTCTTAGCCCGATTACATCCATATTCAAATCAGGCCTTCCTACACAACTTTTGCATACTGCCCTTACCTTAGCGATTTGGGCATGTGGATCCTCAGAAGGTAGCCCTGAAAACAGACCTCTGGCAGTGAGCATTTGCATCAGACTATTAGTTACCACAAAAGTGTGGCCGTGTGGTATAGGGTACAAGACGAGTGTCCCATCAGAGTGTGTGATATTTTTACAGCCCCTATAGTACTCTTGAGGGCGTGGAGCGGGAGGTTGTCTCCGTATTTCACCTTCCCCACGAATATCAGGTATTACAGGGTCACGAGCGTCGACTAATGGTGGCATTTGCGGGTCGACCTCATCACCTTGGATCCCCAAATTCTGATTCATCCTTCTTAAAGTACACTCTAATTCGGGGTCAGGTTCAATTGGTGTTCCTCTACTCCTTGTGTTTGGCATGTAAGGAAGTTAGACCTACAGGAGACAAAAACAAAAAAAAAAGTAAAATTAAGAAAATGTTGACTAAACTTCGGTAATTAGCTTAAAGTTAATCTAAAAGTCACTTTCCCTGGCAGCGGTGCCAAAATTTGATACGCTCAAATTTATTCCTCGAAAAGAAGTAAAACCGGTCGCACCAAGTAAAGAACCCAACTAGTGAGGTTGGGATCGTTCCCACGAGGAAAATGGTTCAGACTTAACTTTATTCTGTCGTTACTTCTATTTAGTCTATTATTTCCCAAAAACAAATAACTAAAGGGGGTTTTGATTAATAAAACAATTAATTAAATTAAAGTAAATAAGTCACAGGTTCAAGTATTGGAGTTTAATAAAGTAATGAGAGTAACTAGGGCGTAAGTGTTCCCCATAGGCTCCTAACTCGGTAATTCTATCTATAACAATCCTTTCCTAATATCTTGAATTCAAATTGATAAGTTAGGTATCTCTAAATCCTTGGTCTTGCTTCTAGAGAATTCCTCTATGCACCTTGGTCCGACTACTTGTTTTTCTTTACTAAACCTTGTTTTTACCTCACATTAAGCATCGTATTCGATATTTGACTAAGTTGTTACCTCGTACCAATCGGACACTAGCCTATTAGATTGTATACACTAAATCTATGTTGATAATTATTTTCATATTATCTACCTCCTTGGTCCAGCAAGTAGCAATAAGGCGAGTTCTAACGTTGTCCATTCGTTAAAAAGACTTCTAAGCAAAAGAATTATCAATACATGAAAGATACTATTCTATAATTGTTAGTTTAGCTAGATTTTACTTTGTTATTTACCCATGGTTCGCACAACCCTAGTTATGGAGTTTAGTTACCCATGCTAATAATCACACAATTAATATTGATAATATAAGAATTCATGCACTTACTTTTATGAGAATGAAGAAAATCCAGAAATTCACTTGAATAATTCACAAAAAACACCAACAATTAATTTCGGAAAAGTATGATCAAATACCAAATTCAAGAGTTCAATACTTAAACAAGAGAACTAAAAAATATCCAAAAGTCTTACCCCAAAAATGAGGTTTTTCAAACTATTTATAATAAAATAAAACCTAATAAAAAAAGAACTCTATTTAAGACAAATCTGTCCAAAATGCGTCTGTATCGACGATCCTTGCGACCGATCGTCATGGACACGACGGACCATCGTGGGCTCCGTCATTCCATACTTAGCATAATTTTTGCTGCTTTCTTGATCAACTCTTTGTTATCCTCGATGGACAGATATAACGGACCGTTGCAAGCACGACGGTCCATCAAGGGGTTCTGTTCCACAAAACTTAGAAACTTCTTGAAATTGGGTATTGTAACTACTCTCTGACAACCACAACAAATATGCAGGATGGACCATTGTGGCTAGGACGGTCCGTCATGAGCTTCCATAGTCCCACACTTGATCAGACTTCCGCAACTTCCTTCAGTAGCCATTTACATCTCACTACAGTGCCACCTATGGACTGTCACAGTCACGACGGACCATCGTGGGCTCCCTAGGTGGTCACTTCTAAAATTTATGCCCAAATCCTCTGCATTCTCCTTTGGACAGATATTCTGCAAATAAAGAGAAACCTACATAAAAAATCAATACAAAAAGGATTTAGACACACACTAAACTTAAGGAGAAGGCATTGAAAGTATTAGGAACCACGATACATCATAGTGTAATGACGTGTCAAGAGAGTGTGAGGAGATTTGACTGTTCCCCTATTTGTACCTAGCTAGAACTTGTCCGGTTTGTCCTGCAAATAGAATCTGTGTGTCATAACCCGTATTCTAGAATCCGAATAGCAACAGGCATCGTTGAAACAACCATCTATAATAAGAATCAATTTGAAAAAGAATATAAATATAGCATAAATACGTTTCCCATAAACGACCTTATTACAAAAAGCTTCAAAATAAACTGTGAAGGAAACGCTAGGGACAACATCCACTAGATATGTCTATATCTAACGCTAGACTAAGCTACAACAACCCCGTAATCCAGAGAATCTACGAAATAGTCTGGAGAAACGCTGAAGTTCAAACCGCTGCAAGTTTCATCAATCTCCTCTAACCTGCACCTATAAAATAGTAAATTGTATAGGGTTAGTACACCAGTTGTACTAAGTATGGATGTATGCACACACACACATAAAGTTATGCATGATCAAGGAAAGCTCTTCCGCAACAACATACCTTTTCTGGAAAGTGTCATCACTAGGCTTTCCTAATTCGTTAGTTGTGAATTGTGGTATGAATATGATGTATTTTAATGCATTCAAATCACAGAACTTATTTTCTATATGATTACAATACTTTAGTATCATCAACATAATTTTAGAACAACTCGGGTGAAGTTTTGAGATTTTGATCATGCCAAACCCGAGATCTCCTTTTTGGGGACTTAGTTTATTTTTAAGTCTTTTTCTTCTTGTTGATGTGTAGTTCAATAATTCCTTCGGTCCTATGTTCTACTTATAAGTGCAACGATTCGTTGTAGTCCCATACCCCATTTGAATCGATGTAAGTAATCCAAGGACTAAGGAATGATTTCACTATATTACAATGAGTCATTCATTACTTTATATATTCATTAACATCTCATAAGCCAGTCTCTATTGGCTATGACACATATTTCATTAATTTCATGATAGGGAAGTTATAAGGTATTTAGTTAACATTATGTTTCTACTTCCCTTTGTTGGCATCATATAAGAAGTCATTATAAGCCAATATTATTTGGCTTTGCCCATTATTTGATGAAACTTCATGAGTGTGATATTGGCAATTGACATTCTTAAGCTTTTCTTCATGGTTCACTTTAAACATACGTTCCATCATCATCATCCTTTCTTACTTTCATAGAGACATCATTATGAATAAGATCATGCGAGCTAACATAAAATCCAATGTCTTGTCCACAATGAAAAGAGGTCATTCACTGGTTAAAATAAATCTAGATCATGTGAGCTACTCATGAAATAGACTATCTGCCCCACATCGAAAATGGGTGATTCCCAACTAAGTCGAATCTATCTCAAGTGTTCACTCCACATCGAGAAGGAGTGGCTCACGGATATGGTGAACCAAGAACATATCGTGAGCATTAACCGACATAGATATTGTGAGTTAAACATGAAATCCGGTGTCTTGCCCACACTGAAAAGAGGTGATCTCACTGGCCAAGGTGAAATTGAACATACCTAGCTCGCTTAGGTGGAAACCACTAGGTAGTTCCTTTGTTGGCTAGACATAGTTAGAAGACTAGAGACTTAAGGAGACTACTTATCCACCTCGGTGGTAGCCTCATCTATGAAACTTACACGTCCAAGCACATGCTCATAACTTTTCTATCGGTGCTGTGCTCACTTTCATTATCATCTTTATCTTTAAGAGTTGACTCAAACATTATTGAAGCTTGCTTCTAGATTAAGATTTACTTACTCTTATGATGATTTTTCATCCTTACTTTACATTGATGAAATGTGAAATGTCCTTACATATCATCCTTACTTTACATTGATGAAATGTGAATTATCCTTACATATCATCCTTACTTTACATTGATGAAATGTGAATTATCCTTACATATCATCCTTACTTTACATTGATGAAATATGAATTGTCCTTACATAGCATCCTTACATTGCATTGATGAAATGTGAATTGTCCTTACATATTATCCTTAGGTTTGAATGAGACTAGTCTCACACATTCTAACACCTTCATTCATCAGTATTCTTTTAATGTCGTAGCTTAGGTGTAAGTAAAACTTGTTTCACTTCCTTTAACACCCCATTATGGTCACTTTCTTAATTTAGACCCCTTTTAATTATTTTATGACTCATGTTACTTCTTTATTTTAGTAGAGTAGCTTTATTTCATCGTTTATGGACGATGAGCACTTGTTTCAATGAGTTATATATGTTCATAGTTCATTCTTTGAGAGCATGTCGGGAGTTGTCCCAATAAATGACATGCCCTTGGTTATGGATTCATTGAATCACATTAGAATCGCCTATAATACCATTTGATACTCTAACTACACAAGATTGGCATATGATTAGTATTGGCATAAACATTTAGGTATAGATTACACAACCATCTTTGTTGGCATAGACCAATTTTACATTCTTTCATGCTTGGCTGGATATGTTTTTATTCATTAGCCAATCGTTTTAGTCATTTAAAGCATAAATTTATGGCTATATATATTAATTGAATTAGTTGGGTTATCATTTCAATCTGTTCGCTATATAATATTGGCATAAGATAACTATTGGCATAAGAAATTGGCTATAGACTTTATAACCTTCTTTATTAGCATGAGTCAAAGTTTCATTCAATCATACTCAATTTAGGATACATTATTAACTTAATGAAAACAATATCATCAACAAGTCACATTAACAGTAGTTTTGCACAACAAACTGTAATTATCTTCATACTTAACATGGACACATCTTAACATAGTATCATTGTCTTAACCAATATTGGTTCATGACTTTAGGGTAACGTTTCAATGACATATTGTACAGAATAATATTAATATTTGATGAACATAACATCTTCATAAAGTTACCTTAACAGTATGTATGGGTTAAGACATCACACATCACACTTAACGTTTTCGAACATATCTTAGTAATACATCGTTCTTTAATTCATGTAAGCAACCCTTAGCATCAAACGAGTTTAATTAATCGTCAATTCAACATTTAAGAATCAAGGACCCTTTACGTTAATATCATCCAGCACCACATACCAACAACATGATCAAAACTAATCTATACGGCATTTGAAACGTAACAAGGATACTAGAGAAAGGGAAGTTCGACGAGAACAACGAGAAACAACCCTCGTTTTCAATATCTTTGAATCATTGGAAATAAAGTTCTCTTGGAGAAAGAAGTACACGAGAGAAACCCATACCTTATGTAGAATTTAATCTACGAATATCACCTTGAACAAAACCTTGAATTCGCTTAAGAACTCTTTAGCGTTCTACATTTTCTTGCGGTTTGTCACCTACTGCCTTAGAGTCGTGAGTCTCTATGTTTTGATCGTGATTTTTAGGTTTCGGAACTGATATTGAATTATAAAACTTAGGTTTAATAAGTTAATTTAATAAACTAATTAATCAATTACCAAAACGCCCCTCTTAAGATTGCTAAACATAGGAGAATGTTGACTTGACCGAAAATCTGGAAATTGGGGTTGACTATGGTTTCGATCAATATTTTGACTTTATATTAATTAATTAATTACTTAATTTAAATAATTTTGGTACCTAGGGTATGTACTAAATTACCCCTAAGTCTTTGGAACAAAAATCAACCCTTTAGGACCATCCTAAGTTAAGTACCAGGATTTTTCTTGAATTAAACTAGGTTAGTGTAAAGATTTTATTTATTTAGACTAATTAATTAAATTGAAAATTTAATTAATTATGTGACCTAAGGTAATTAATAAATTACCCTTAAGTCGTTAGAATCATAACGAATCCTTTGAACCATCCTAGGTTAGGTACTAGGTTGTATTTTTCTTGTTTTAACCGAAATATGGAAATTGCTTTGTGATTTAGGTTTTTACCCTTTAAATTATTTAATTAAGTTGATAAATTAATTAATTAAGTAGCCTATGGTAATTAATAAAGTATCCCTAGGTTGTTAGGACCTTAACTAAATCTTTGGACCATCCTAGGCAACTAGTTCTAGGTTAGTGTAAACCCGATTTAGTATTAGGTTGTCGGGTGAACTAATTAGTTTATTTCGTTTGGTCCTAGGTTAGATATCTAGTTAGGTCAGTATGTTAGAGTCTATAATTTGTTAGGAAGATAGGACCCACATGGAGTGGTCCCTTGTGCACGTTTTTGCCTCTAACTACCCTAACCGAATTCGGTTAGGGTAGTCCCCTCCTTTGGCCGCTTCTTAACATGTCTTGCACATGTGCTTGCACATGGGTTGGTTGTACTTTACTAACTAACTATTATTTATGGTTCACTTGGGAATGTTTACTTATTGTCCCAAGGATCGTCACTATGTCCTTGGGCACTGCTTAATCTACATGATCATTTTAATTGATAATTCGCCATGGTATCTAGGCTTGACACTTGGATGCCTCATACCTTTTTGTGAGTTGGATGAAATATATATTTTTAGCTGAAGGTCTTCATTGCAGGTACATTTCCTAATCAAGCTTATTAATACTTAGAAAATTTGGCTCACACCCTTTAAGCCAATATTTTCTAATATGCCCAATATTTTTCTTATTTGGGTATTTTATAGGAATTGGCTAATACCCCTTAGCCAATATTATATACTATGCCCAATATGTCTCAATATTGGGCATTGGAATGCCTACTTACCCCTAATATGCATTCTTAAAGACTTACTAGGATCTTCATTAGACAGGTAATTTTCCTAGAATGTTACACTGTGTTAGACAATTAAGAAAGGATCATAGGCCATTTTTCAAATTAGCAAACATCTAGCCGAACGTGAAGTGAACCGAATGAAATTGTTATCCCTTTTTAATCCAAATAGTTTAAGACTATAATAGACCTTTCTTTTCTCCACAAACTCGACTTCCCTAGGTAAAATATGTTGACCTTGGTCCCTCCTTGGACATGTGCACCTCAACTTAGGCCAAAAGCATATGTTGAGGCTGGCTAATGCAGAAACTGACCTCGTCTTGTCCCTGACCCAACCTTGGGTAATGTGTACCTCAACTCATGGCAAAGCCATAATTGAGGGTGGCTATAATGAGTGATGACCCGAAAAGTGGGTATGAAAAAGAGTAATGTGGAAAAGAAAAAGGGACACTGAACAAGAGAAGTAGCTCAGTCAAAAAATTATCAATTCAAAATAGAGAAAAAGAGTGTTGAACAAAAAGAAGTAAGACTCACTTCCACAAAAGAGAAAGAAAGGATAAAATAAGGCAAAGATGATAAGAAAAGTAGGGCATAATAGATAATTAAAACGGTAGGACGCTTAGCTATAATGTCAAGGAGGGCAACAAGCCAGTAAAATGTACCCATATGTACCATACCTGACCCTGAGCCTACGTTTCAAGCCAAGAAAGTTCTATCGTGATCCTAAGAGTCTAATATGGTGAACTTAAGATATAAAAATAGGGGCAATCCTATGGCGACAAGTACCAACTAGGTTTGAAGTTGTTTTGAGCGTGACTGTTGAAACAATGATCCTTATACTCAAAAATAAAATCACTGAGTGAAAAAGGAGGATATATTTTGAAGTAAGGGCACTAGTTGCCATATCGGAAAGTTGGTTCCTTAGCGAGAGACAAAAGAGTAGATGTGTCAGTGCATGGTGAGTCTGTGTCATGGTATGCTTCACATGAGTAAACATATGAAGCCTAAAAGAAGAAACATGCACTAAAGCAATGAAAAAAGTTGGTATTGATAAATATGTCATTGTGGAAGCTTAAAAGAGGATACTTGTGTACAAATTGTTGTGTTGAGTCATAGTGCGTCACTTGAGGACAAACAATGAATTTAAGTTGAGGGTGTTGATGTACGGTGGTTTCATGGTACTTTCAATGCTTTTTACTCAAGACTAATTTGTGTCTAGAGCCTTTTTGTCGTAATTTTAATGTGATTTTGTCTTTGTTTTGCAGGAAGGTTGTCCAAAACTAAAATGCAGAAGGCTGTGAAAAATCAATGCAGAAGTGACCGATGAAGGCCATCGACAGACCGTAGGTGGTGACCGTCGATTGGAGGTTCAGGCATCTTGAAGCAACTCGGGGAATTCTGACTATGTATGGGGCTACGGCAGGATCGATACTCCATCGATTGATCGACGGATCGTCCTGGAAAAACGTCAATTTGATCAGAGAATGTCCCAGTACCCGATGTTGAAGAAAATCAAAGTATGGAACGATGAGAAGAATCGACGGACCGTAGGTGAATTGATGAACCATGTTGTTTGCCCGTCGAATGGATTAGAAAAGATGCAAAGTGAGGCTGAGAAAAGATGCTAAGTATGGAACAACGGAGGTAGTCGACGGTCCGTCATTTGATCGACAGACCGTCTGTGAGGGTCATCAATTGAAGCCGCATTTTCGACAAACTTTCCTTATTTAAATTCCTTTTAATTTATGACTCTATTTTCTTATATATAGAGTGTAAAACTTTTTTTTTGGGGTTGGATTGTTTAACTAATTGAAAGAGTTGAAGGATCCAGCGTAATTTTTTTACAAATCCCATTTCAATTCCCCCTTATCGGATGGCTCCGTACAAATTGAAAGAGTTGAAGGCTCAACTCAAAGATTTAATATACAAGTGTTTCACTAGGCCTAGTATTTCTCCAAGGGGTACTCTGTATTGTTTGTGAAGAAAAAGGATGCGTCTCTTAGGATGTGTATTGATTACCGTCAACTCAACAAAGTCACAACCAAGAACAAGTATCCTCTCCATCGAATTGATGATTTATTTGATCAACTCCAAGGTGTGAGTTACTTTTCAAAGATCGACTTGAGATCGGGATATCACCAACTTAGGGTAAGAGGTGAAGATATTCCCAAGATGGCTTTTTGAACTAGATATGGTCACTATGAGTTCTTAGTAATGTCCTTTGGTCTCACTAATTCCCTGGCGGCATTTATGGACCTCATGAATAAGGTGTTTCAAAGTAACCTATATTCATTTGTCATTGTCTTCATTGACAACATCTTGGTGTGTTCGAAGAGTGAGGGTGATCATATTGGGCATTTGAGAGTTGTTTTGCAAGTTCTTAAGGAGCATCAACTATTTGCCAAGTATAGAAAATGCAAGTTTGGTCGAGGTCGATAGCGTTTCTTGGTCATATTATCTCTAGTGAGGGTGTAAATGTTGATCTAAGGAAGACCGATGCGATGAAAATTGGCCTAGACCTTTAGCTCCAATGGATATTAATAATTTTTTAGGCCTAGCCGGTTATAATAGAAGGTTTATCGATGGGTTTGCAACCATTGCTTCCCCTTTAACAACCTTGACTCAAAAGAATGTGAAATTTGAGTGGTCGGAAGAATGTGTGAGAAGCTTCCAAATGTTGAAGAATAGGTTTACCTCCGCCCCGGTGTTGACTTTACCGGAGGGTACTAAGGGCTTCGTGGTTTATTGTGATGCATCTTGAGTTGGGTTGGGGTGTGTTATTATGCAATATGGCAAATTTATAGCCTATGCTTTTAGGCAACTCAAGATTCAAGAGGAGAATTATCCGACTCATGACCTTGAGTTAGCGGCCGTGGTATTTGCCTTAAAAATATGGAGGCATTATCTCCATGGGGTTCATGTTGATGTGTATACAGACCATAAAACTCTTCAACATGTATTAACTCAAAAGAAGTTGAATCTCCAGCAAAGGAGATGGTTGGAGTTGTTAAAAGACTACAATATGAGTGCTCTATCACCCCGACAAGGCTAATGCGGTAGCGGATGCGCTAAGTCGTTTGTCCATTTGAAGTGTGTCCCATGTGGAAGATGCCTAGAGAAACCTAGTGAAAGATGTTCATAGGTTGGATCGTTTGAGTGTTAGATTGGAACATTCTCCTAATGGTGGTGGTGTGGTACATCATAATTTCAAGTCGTCTTGGTGGTTGAGGTGAATTCTAAGAAACAATTTGATCCATTATTGATTGATTTGAAAGAATTAGTTCTTGGAAAGATGAACGAGTCATTCTCCCAAGAGGGGTGGTGCTCTTAGGTACCAAGGGAGATCGTGTGTGCCCAATGTCGATCATTTCATAAATCGGATTCATGAGGAAGCTCATGGATCCCGTAAATCTATTAATCCGAGTTTTACTAAGATGCATCATCTTATAGAAGTGTTTTGGTGGTATGGCTTAAAAAGGAACATTGCGGAATCGGTTGCGAAGTGTCCAAATTGCCAATAAGTGAAAGCTGAATACCAAAAGCCGGGTGGTTTATTATAAGAAATCCAAGTTCCTACATGGAAGTGGGAAGATGTTAATATGGATTTCGTAGTTGGGTTGCCTCGGACTAGAAGGCAATATGATTCTATGGGTGGTCGTGGATAGATTGACAAAGTCCGCTCATTTTATTCCCGTTAATTCTAATTATTCAACTGAAGATTATGCAAGAATCTACACTGACAGGATAGTGAGTCTCCATAGGGTTCCTTTGTCCATCATATCGTATAGGGGTGCTCAATTCACATCTATGTTTTGGAGGTCATTTCAAAGAGGTTTTGGTACTCAAGTGTAGTTAAGAACTGCTTTTCATCCTCAAATGAATGGTCAACCAGAATGTACCATTCAAACTCTTGAAGATATTCTTAGAGCTTGTATCATTGACTTCAAGGGAAATTGGGATGAGAACATGCCTTTCGTTGAGTTCTCATATAATACTCGTTTTCATTCATCCATATCTATGGCTCCTTTTGAAGCTTTGTATGATAGGAGGTGTAAATCTCCCATTGGATCATTTGAGGTTGGCGAGTCTTCGCTTATTGGTCCCGACTTAATCTATAAGACCTTAGAGAAATTTCATATCATAAGGAACCATTTGCAAACAGCCTATATTTGGCAAAAGCCTTTTGCCAATCATAGGAGAAGGGACTTGGAAATCGAAGAACAGGATAAGGTTTATTTGAAAATTTCTCCCATGAAAGTGGTGGTTAGATTTCGCAAGAATGGGAAGTTAATTCCTCATTGTATGGTTCCTTATGAAATTTTACAAAGGGTTGGCAAGGTTGCATATGAGTTGAAACTCCCTAGTGAACTATCTTCGGTTATCCGGTTTTCCATGTATCCATGCTTAAGAAGTGCATTGGTAACACGAGTCCATTCTTCCTATCGAAGGTCTTGGTGTGTAATAGAACCTCCCATATGAGGAGGTTGTGTTGGAAATGCTTGATTGTCAAGTTAATAGGTTGAGGAACAAAGAGGTGGCCTCCGTAAAAGTGTTATGGAGTAAATACCTAGTTGAGGAAGCATCATGGGAGGCCGAGGCCGATTTGAAGTCCCGTTATCCTTATCTCTTTGATAATTAAGGTTTGTTTCTAACAATGCTAAAAATAATGAATAAATTGAATTTGGCTTGTTTTGCAAAGATGTGCATATTCATGATAAATGTTTTTCTAAAAGGAAGTTTCATATAAAAATTCTCTTTTGCTTGATTTAAACTCATAGGTGAAATTGGTAATTTGTTGCCTATGTGAAATGATATTGAGCATGATAACTTGTTTTGCAAGGAAATTTGGCATAAGTGACTCTATGTGTTAGGGTGAGCTCATGTATGTTGAAAACGATGTTTTGAGTTGCATTGTGTAAATGTTATGTTGTTATGTCGATTTGAGTTTTAACTCATGTAGTTGATATGTGTTGAATGGAGTTGTGAATTACTCCTATGATCTGTGACTCATAATATACATCTTGTTTGTTGGACTGCTAGTCTTGAGTCTATCCCTTCCTTCCAAAAGATTTTAGAGTTATTCAGGGACCAATGTTCCTAAGGGGGGATAATGTAACACACCGAAAGTCCAAGACCTTAACTAGAGCCTCACATGTAGATCTAAGGTTAGTAACACTGTTATGAAGCATAAAATGATGATAAATAAACCATTTAGGAAGTTTTGGAGTCAAGACATCAAGAAACGTCCGTAAGCTAGTCTAATTAACTAGTAAAACGTCCTTAGTTTTAAGGAAGGTTTGTAGGTTCTGTATGATGTGTCACTTTAAATAGGTAAAACTATGTAATAGGTTGTAAACGTCCAGGTCCAATCCCTCAAGGGTTTCCCTAGGGGTCCACAAAAGGACCCCAAACTTTGCTTTGCTACCTGCCTAAGTAGCAGCCAAGTTACACTTAGAAGAAACAAGTCCGTGTCGTGGACTTGGGTGGCCATGGGTCAAAACTCAAGTCTTCTCCGTGGGAAGGTCTGGACTCCACTGTCTTGAAAAATAAATTAAAAAATCATGCGGGAGCAGCTACGCATTGCAGACTTGTTCCCCGATGAAAGTCTGAAAATTGGAATTCAAGTTTGACCTCTTTGAAGGGTCAATTTTAGTGAGGGGTATTTTGTGTATTTCATGGGAGGTATATATATTGATTTTAAATCATTTTTATCACATTTTATTCACTCAAATCAAATCCCAAAATCAAAACACAAAAGCTCTCCTCTTGCTCTACTTTTTCTTTCTATTCAACCTCCATTGAAGGAAAAACAAAGCTTTATGAAAAAGACCGATTTCTCTAGGATTTCACTTGAATTTCGTGGATTAATCTTCATTAAGGTATGAGTTCTTTAATCTTGGGGTTCCTTTACACAAGAGGTCCTCTCAAAGTTTATTTCTAACACACCCAATTCTAAGGGTTTTTCTATTCTAATGGGTTTTCTTGTCAACTTCAAATTGATAGTCGATTATGATCACTTGTGATTTAATATGACTAATTAAGTGTATATTGTTAGGTAATTTTTCTTAATTAATGGAATTTAATGTATATCATGTCCTTTCCACATATTCCCCAAATCTTGGATCTTGCTTATGAATTTATGGGAATTGAAGACTGTAGTGATTGTTAGACTTGTTTTATCTATTCTAATTCATTCATAGACTTTCTAGGGTAATGTATTGTTGGTGTTGGATCTATTTTTTGAATAATTAATGCTGAACCCTATTCCCCCTTAACCCTAGGTTATGAAATGAAATTAATTGGGATAATAATGATGCAATTGACGTCATTGTTGTGTTAATTACTATTGTGTGATCATATTACACCCATTATTGGGTTGAATTGGGTGGTTGATGGTAAAACCTTTATAATGGTTTGTGAAGGATATTGGGGTAAGTCTTGTTATCTCAATCCTTTACTTCAATTATGATTACTTGTGTTTAGTGATGAAGTTGTATTGAAGTATATGTTTTATGATAAGATTGATTAGGGTTGGTATGATTTTTAATTGGAATGTCTTGAATCATAACTTGTGAGTTGTTGGCTAAGATGTTATGATATAAGGATGGTTATGATATACTTATGTGCCTTATCATAATGTGATTATGTAAATATTCTAACCTGACATGTGTGAATTGTAATGAAAGGACAATACTCATGCAATTCCTATTGAACTATGATGATGATTTTATAACGGACAGACCCTATTACCTAAATTAATCTACGATGATTAATAAAGGATTAAAGACATTTTAAAATGGACTCTAGTTTAGCACCAAGTGAACTTGTAGGTGAGGGGTGACGCCTTCCCAAGGAGGGAAGGTAGGGTTAACCATGGTTCTCACGGGCATAGAGTGATGTTTACAAGAAATCCCCCAAGCTCCATAAACTGTGTTGTCACAATAGGAATACTAGCAAGTTGATCAACTTCGATGCTATGTTCATGTTTGGTCCTACTTTGGCCGGTAGACCACCTTCCATCGCTGTAAGGTTTTACAACACCGGATTTGACATTTAGCTCTTGTGGTCTATGTCGGTTAAATTAAGTGTTTCCAAAAGTAAAATGAAGTTATGAAGTAAACACTAAGTAGGGTGATTTACGAGGTTTAACGTAGCCTACGTAGGGGTATGGGACTCTACCTATGTCTTGCACTAGTTTTCCTTGAGGGAAGCCTTAAGAGGTTGTTCTTATGTTCTTATGATCTTATAAAGTAACTATTATGTATATTTTGACTTTACATGTTATTGATCCTATATGATGTTAGTTTGACTTATGAACATGTTGTGGGTCTATATTGATAAAGTATGAGAAGGATTAGTCTTGATCTTATGTTATGTGAAGTTAGGATTTGCTTATGGTCCTTTATTTGGTTTACTTGATTAAGTAGGGTTATAGGGCTTTACATGGTCATTGCACTTGTAGGCTAAATGATCTGTTATGGTAAGGGTCTTGATTATATTATAATGTTATGAACTCTTATATATGTTTACTTGGCTTTACTTGATGATGTTGGTCTTATGTTGTATATTGCCTTGACTTAAGAATTATGTGTTCATTGGTTTATATGGGTTCTTGGATGTGCATAAGGATTTCAAAGTAAATTAGCATGTTTTGAACAAATGTCCTCTTTACCATGGTTTTAATTGTTTTATGTGCATATACTCATACTTAGTACAGGTGTGTACTAACCCATGTGTTATGTTTACTACAAAATGTAGGGTCCGTCCGTTGAGCTTATAGAATGCCTTTGAAGACTACTTTGATATTCCCCAAGTGTTAGGTAGGTCCTTACTTTCCGAGGACGATGCCACTATCAAGTTATTGATGTTGTTCTAGTTATAAGACTTCTAGATTTTTTTTTCATTTAGAGACGATTGTTATATAAGCCTATAGGAGGCTCTTTGTTGTAATGAAGTATAGTTTAAGCCCAAATTGTTGTATTCGTTTCAGATAGTTCTAATATGAGATATTATAGATTTCTGATGAGATGATGTTCCTATACTATGTATGAGAAATTAATGTACAAGCCTATCTAGTGCTTTCTATTGCGAGAAGTTTAAGTAAACTCCCTAAATATACATTGTGTGTATGCGAGAGGTCTATCTAAACTTCAATGTACAAGTAATTAAATTTTTTTTAAATTTTCTGTGTTTTTAACCTATAAAACGTAATGACATATGCTAAGAGGTTAGTCTTATTCTGCTTCGAGGACGACGACACCGTTTACTTCTAGGGGGTGCTCCCTGGATGTACATCAATTGCATGAGCTAGATTGTTCTTTTCATGCCCCATGAATTTTGTAGAGTCATAAGCTATAACCTTACAATGTTGCATGAGGACACAACCCAAACGTACTCGAGAAGCATCACAATACAGTACAAACCCTAGGGTACCCTCCGGTAAGGTCAACACCGGAGCGGAGGTAAGCTTATCTTTCAATTCTTGGAAACTTCTTTCATAAGTTTCCAACCACTCAAACTTAACATTCTTTTAGGTCAAGGTTTTCAGAGGAGATAGATGCAAACCCATCAACAAATCTCATATAATTCTTGGCTAAACCCAAGGAACATCGAATATCAGTTGGATTAAAAGGTCTAGACAATTTTTTTAACCGCTTCCGTTTTCTTTGAATCAACCTCTATACCCTCACATGAAACAATGTGACCAAAAAAAGCAAACAATCTCAACCAAATTCACACTTACTATATTTATCAAAGAATTTGTGTTCCTTGAGGACT
The DNA here is from genome assembly GCF_001406875.1 of Solanum pennellii. Classification (NCBI taxonomy): domain Eukaryota; kingdom Viridiplantae; phylum Streptophyta; class Magnoliopsida; order Solanales; family Solanaceae; genus Solanum; species Solanum pennellii. The sequence goes on from NC_028637.1 coordinate 44,149,610, forward strand.
TTCAATACTACCCCCAAATGGACCATATGTTCATCCTCACTCTTAGAATTTCCAAGATATCATCAATGAAGACAATCACAAAGGATTCAAGGTAATCTCGGAAAACTCTATTCATAAGGTCTATGAAAGACCCCGGTGCATTGGTTAGACAAAAATACATGACTAGGAACTCATAATGATCATACCTAGTTTGGAAATTAGTTTTAGGTATGTATTCAACTCTCACCCTATGTTAGTGATATCCCAACCTCAAATCAATTTTAGAAAAATAGCTTGACCCTTGGAGTTGATAAAAAAAATCTTCAATCCTAGGCAGGGGATACTTGTTCTTTATGGTAACATTATTTAGCTGACGATAATCGATGAACATCCTAAGGGATCCGTCCTTCTTCTTTACAAAAACTACCGGCGCACCCCAAGGAGAAATACTAGGCCTTATGAAACCTTTGTCGAGTAAATCTTTGAGTTGAAGCTTTAGTTCTTTCAACTCGGCCGGACCATCTGGTAAGAAGGGATTGAGATAGGTTCGGTATCCAGCAATAAGTATATGCCAAAGTCTATTTCCCGTTTGGGAAAAACAACAAGCAAGTCATCGGGAAAGACTTTCGGAAAATCCCTAATGACGGGTACAGACTCTAATGGAGGAACCTCGGATTCAAGGTCCTTGACCCTCACAACATGGTAGAGACACCCCTTAGAGATCATTTTACATGATTTTAGACACGAAATGATTCAAACTCTAAGGATTGAGTTACCGCCCTTCCAGTCTAAGACATGTTAATTAGGGAATTGGAACTTCACCACGCCTGTCCTACATTCAATGGACGCAAAACAAACATGTAACCAATCATTCCCAAGATGACATCAAAGTCAACCATATCAAGTTTTACCAATTCAACCAAAGTAACTCTATTAGGCAATGATATAAGACAACTCCTAAACATTCTTCTAGCCACAACGGAGTCACCCACTAGGGTAGTAACCAAAAAAGGGTTCAATTAAAACATTAAACTTTCTAGCTACTAAAGGAGTTACAAATGATAAGGTGGAACCGGAATCTATTAAAGCATACGCATTTATGGAAAACACTTGTAACATACCAGTGACAACATGGGGGACTCCTCTTGATCACCCCTAGAGTGGAGAGCATAAAAGCGAATCTTCTTAGGAGAGTCGGGAATGGGAGTACTTGCTTGTTCTTGAGAATTTTCCCTTTCTTGAGCATTCATCATAGGACAGCCCCTCTTCATGTCGCAACTCTTACCACAATTATAGAAATTTCTCTTACCAACTAGACACTTGCCTTAATGTTTCTACCATACTTAGCACAAGTAAACTTCTCAACATAGAGATTTCTACCTTTCCTCTCTTGAGGCTTGGGTGTAGACCCTTTACCTTTGTTGATCCTTAGAGTTGTTGAAGGGCTTTGATTGAGGAACCTCTTATTGAACCTTGGTATGTCTTGCACCTCAAATCTAGACTTAGAAGAATTTCCATCTTCGGACCTTGTCTTCTTCAATCCCTTAAAAACTTGCTTAAGATTTTCTTCCTCAATTTGTTCTGCATGAACCTTGAGATGAGAGATGTCCGTGCTAGGAATTAACATAGCCGACCTACTTTTATTAACCACAAGATCAGATATCCCCATAACAAATTTGTTTATCTTAGCCCTAGGATCCGCCATAATAGTAGTAGCATATTTGGACAGTTGAGTGAACTTGAGGATATACTCCTATACACTCATAACCCGTTGGGGAAGGTTGATGAATTCTTACATTTTCCTCTCTCTTAGTTCCAAAGGAAAGAACATATCAAGGAAAACCATCTTGAAATCCCCCCAATTAATCCAACCTTGTCTACCCGACCTCTCATCCTTCCATTGCTCATACCAAAATTGAGCCACATCTTTTAGTTGATAGGCGACTAATTAAACCTTTTCTTGAGAATACACCCCTATAAAATCTAGTACCTTGAACACTTCATCAATTAACCCTTACGGGTCCCCCTCCTCATGGGATCCAAAGAAAGTAGGGGGATTAATCCTTGTAAAATACCTTATCCTTAATGTGGTGGTTCTAGAATTGGAGTTCACTTGTAACCTAGATTCCCTATCAAGATGAGTAGCCAACATTTGAGTAAAGCTATGAATGGCCGCCCTTATCTCAACATTAGACATATCCCCCTCTTCAATAGGATCTTGAGGGTTTTGAGGAGACAGAGGGGGAATCACCTTATTCACATTCTCCTTTTCGACCCTTCGAGCATTGTTACTTCTTGTATTCATTGCCTCTAAGCATAAGAAAGAAATTAGAGTAAAAGGACACATAGAGTTAAGACTCTAGAGGCACAACTTCAAGAATACCAAGAGGTGAGACTTTTCTAAGTATCACATAGCCTGTAATTCAGAAGTGTGGCGCACTTCACAATTATGAACAAGACTGTACTTGACGTTGTTTATTGAGAAATCAATCCTAAGAGTATTTAACCTCATGCTTTCATAGAAAGTTTTTCACGACCGGGGAGCACCCCCTTGACGTAACCGACATCTTCGTCCTCGAAGAGTATTTAGACTGGCCCTTAGCATTCATCATTACATATCATAGGTCAAAAATGCAGAAAATTTTTAACTTTTACATTGTGAAGTATACTTAGACTTCTCACATATCATATGTGGATTTTACATACACTCTCACTTATGAAGTTTAGATACACTTCTCGTTAGGCATTATAAACAATTCATATGATATAGTCTAATACTTTGTCTCACATTAAACCATCTGATAGAGAATTACAATATATGGGCATAACCCCCACTTCAATACAATATGTCATATATAGTATTATAACAATAGTCTCAAATGATAAAGGAAAGAATAAGTGTCTTTAGACATAAGTAATACAACTAAGGTAAAAAAAAATGGCACCATCCTAGAACTTTGAGGAATCACAAACAACTTGGGAGAAAAGTCCAAGTATTCTTGCAAAGTAGCCCAGAAGCTCTTCAATTTCCAGAACTTACAATGTTGGGAAAAAAGGAAGGAATATGGGTTAGTACAAACCACATGTTCTAAGTATGGTTCCTATGCATAAAATGATCAATACATGAGAAAAGGAACAATTTAGTCAAAACAATGCATTATATCACATTACTCAACATGCACATATATGGAACATAATAATTCAATCCAACATGATATTAAGCCAACACATAAGCAATCCAAAACAATACTTGTGCAATGCCAACAATAGAACCCAACAACCCTATCCAAAGTTAAGTATCACATTAAGTCACCTACTTCATACATATGGCATAAGCTCATATTTTATCATAATATGCTTGATTCATAAGATCATATATAACATGACATAATTAACATACAATCAACTTAATCATACAAGAACACTACTAAGACCATCCGTAATAAGAGTTCACATACATAACTTGTCCATTTACTTTTACATTATGGAAAGAAGTGCAATAACCGACATGAGACCATGTGAGCTACATGGAATCCGATGTTCTACTCCAAAATGGAAAATATAGGGTTAATAGTTGCCTAAGGTATAACCTTTCGTACATATCTATCTACGTGGATCCACTAAGATAGAGTTCTATGTGGGCACAGAGTTAATGGTCAAGGAGATTGTCACTAGAAACCTTGACTTGCTAAACGTGGAGGTTTCCATCTTATGAGAAAAAAAAATATCTTGGGAATCCGGACATCCTAAATGCGAGGAAACACATATGGGGAACCGTAATTTCTAAACGTGAGACTCCAATGTCATTTACATTCCGTTTCGGTGCTAAGCATTTATTCTTTTTAGTAGTCATCATACTCATCATACAAGTTCACATTAGAATCTTCTACACCCCAATGTAGACATCTCATCATAATAGCTCACAGGTATTCATAAGTTAGAACTACCCCTTCACTTTAGAAACCCCGTACAAGTGAGTTAGACTTTCACTAAACACTTTATTATAATCATGCGAAACTACTTTCAATCATGTAATAATTATATCCTAACATGCATACATACTTGAAAGCAAATTTAGTTTCCTAGTTTTAAGGATGAACAATACTTGTTATCAACATCATCACTACACATTAGACATAGGATCATTACTATCTAAGTAACACATATTTCATAATTGTATTCAAGAAGAATTAATCTTCGTACCTTTTTGAACTTTCATCGCCTCCATACTTCAATTAAAAAAGACAACCAATGTATAAACAAGGTAAATTCAACTAGTAATACATAACAATTATCATTCTACATATTCACATACTCATCATCTCCCACAATTTTCATCGAATTTAAAGATATAGTGAGTTTAGGGATGAACAAGGGTTCAAGGGAAAATCTCTCGTGATTACAAATAATTAACCATCAATACATAGTTAATAAATTATAAAAGACCATAATTCATTACAATCAAATAAAAATTTCGTTTCAAAAAGAGAACCCATTTCCTGATTCAAACGATAGTCTTGGGGAAATTGGAAAACCATAGTTGAAAGATCCTCTTGGGGAAAGGATACCAAGAGTGAAAGAAACCATACCTTGAGGATGATTTTGATACAAATTTTAGATGTATTCCTTGGTTAATTTGTCCTTCTATTGGAGCTGTTGTGTTCCTTCAATAGAGGTTTGAGTTTTGGGAGAGAAGCTAGAGAGAAGTTAGAGTGATTTGGATTTGGGAAATAATGGGGTTTTAGGTTAGTTACTTGACATAGGGTACTTATATAATCCTAAATTAATAAATTATAACAGATCATAAGACCCTTACTAATCAATTACTCAATTCTCTTAGCACCCCTAACTAACACGTTTTTTGATAGTGAAGTGGGGTTTTAAACAATAAGATCCCTTCGACGCCTTGTTGATCCAACCACACACCATACTATCAAGCGTGGTTTGGTAAGAGGCTTGGTTTTTGGAGCCTATTTGGAATTGTACAAAGTTTCAATCAAAGGCTCCAATCGACGTATTTCCAACGATGACCTGTCATTGGTGCTCATGGTTGCACACTGTCAAATGGGTTGTTTTGGGTCAAATGGATGGGTCCTCCTCAAGGAAACTTAGTGTGGTCTTTGAGGAGTTGTACCTGGACGTTTCTAACCTAAAAAGACCCTAACATGTCACCAAATTTGACTCAATTCCGACTCTTAAAACCCCTTGAAACACACCAAGGAACACTAGCTCAATTTTTTGTAAATCACCGGACGTCAAGATCGTTTCTTGACGTTTCAACTCTTACACTTCCTAATTGAGTTTATTACTTTTATTAGGTTTAGAAACATTATTTTTACGCTTAGTTGAAATTTGAAGGTCTAGTTAGGACATGGAACTTCCGGAGTTTTACATATAAATTCACAATAATTTTCTCTTAAACCAAATCCAAATATTACATTTCATAGTGAAATCTTGAAATTAAGTGAATTTAAAATATTGAGGCTTACTTGTAAGCAGTGAGTGACTGAGAGCCTTATGCTGGAATAGGCATATGCAATAATAGTGAAAACTGTGTGCTAGAAGAGTTAGTCTCGAAGTCTTGAGCAGTCGATCTTCTAACTTTCTAAATTTAAGCACTAAATAAACAACACGATGAAATATAAATTTGGACATTGAACAATAAAATCGTGACTCATTAAGATGTCATCGTTACCTTGCGTTCTCGCATGAGAGACTCTAATAGTATTTGTTCCCTCACCACATGCTTGAGTGACTGCAGGAAAATCGTGACTCCTTTGTTAGTTGTCGCCTCATCGGACGACACCTTACCAGAGCAACTAGAGTAAAACCTTGACTCCTTGGTTATTCGTCGCCTCACTTGAGTGACTTAAACAACACTTAGAATATTTGATGTTTGGACTTTGGAGAAGTGAGAGGAGCGGCGTAAAGTCGAGAATAGAAGAAGTTCTCTAACCCTAAGTCCCTTACTGAGAATTATAATATAAGAACATTAGGAATAAAAAATAACGGGTCTTATCAGGGTGTCATGTTTCCCAAAATTTTTCCTTCATAACCAAACCCCCAAACAATTAATCCAATAATTGAATTAATAAACCGATCCTCTAACCAAATGCGCAATTTTAGACCCATTATCCCGATAAAAAAAATCGGTTCGGGTTAATGGTTTCACATGACTTTTGCACATGCCTACTTTCGAGCAAGTCAATGACATCATTTCTAAATTGTTAGTACATTTTATAGCATAAACCAGAGATCATAAGTAGGAATTAAGTTTGAAACCTTACCTCTTAGTTAGCCCATGATAATTAGATCGAATTAATGCGTGAATAACAATGAAAAAGTGCATAACACAATGTTGACTACATTAAATTAATACTCAGCCCCATTAAAGCACCCCTAGATCTTGGAGTTTTAGACATTCATCACAAAAATGAAGAAAGTTTACCTTCCATAAAAGCAACCATGGGTAACTTGAAATCAAGCAATTAAGGGTAAACCCACTTTTGATTTACATTCAAATTTAAAATTTAAGATTCAAATTGTAAAACCCCAAAGAGACTAGAAAAAGCGTTCTAAAAAAGTGAAGTTTTCTCCTTCAAAAGTTTCTCCTCAACTCAGTTGTGAAACTTTCTACTTTAATTCATTTAAAGCTCTACCATTGGTATAATTTTATTTTTTCCAAATTTGGTCCATAAATCTACTTTGCAACAAACTTGGAGACATTAGCTAAGCTCGCCTAACTCACTCAGCAGATCGCCCTTTGTTCCCCTGCTCACCTTTATGATGATCTAGGCTTTAAGTGTTTGAACTTCAGTTCAAAAACTCAATTGAGTCAGCCTTTCACGTTCAAAAAATCACCGAATACCTTCTTAGTTCTTAGTTCGAACATTAAATATTTGCCCCGCGCACTGTCAAATTGGGTGATGTGATACAGGTTCGCCTTTGTCATTCGTCATATCACCCTTTCTACTAGATTTCACCGACCCTCTTCGGTAGGCAAAATCTCTATGCACTATTAGATTTGGTGAGGTCTTGCTCAATCAAGGATTTGTCATGCTGGGCGATGAACAATGATACTTTTGCACTTCTTTTGCATTTTGGACACTCTTTACAACTTCAGTCCATTCCCTGTCCAATTTCCTTCATACCAACAAATTATTACTATTTGATTAGAAAAAAAAAGTTAGGCATCGAGGACACCAATTATTGAGATAAATGACCTTAAATTAGTGTAGATCTACCACTCATCAACACCACCAACTTAAAGTTAGATTATCCTAAGTAAATCAATAACATAATATGCTCAATAAGGGTGTCTAAGCCACTACTGAAAGAGAGTTAACATGCAAGCTCCATGGAAAGACTACTCTTAATAGCATGTTTCCCTAAATCATGATTAAAAAAACTTCAAATGATACTAGCTAGTCTTAGCAAAAGCACAACCACACTTTAGTTTCTTGTCTAATTCAAGAATATGCTTCAACAAATTCATTCAAGTGCCCTCACATCAAGACTCCATGCTCTCAAAAAGAAAATCAACAAATGTAATAAGAATTTATGCAACAGAAAAACACATGCACACTTTGTCCCATAAGTTTCCCACATTTTGCAATCATCAAACTACTTGGTTCATTTAAGAACTCAAGGGTCTTTTCGGCTTGTAATGATGTTGAGGGTTAAAATATGGTCAATTTGGATTAGTGACTTGGAACTTTTAAAAGCATCATGAAAATTATTTTTCCGCTCTTCTCAAATTCTTTTCCTTTTTTCTCATTTGAGAACTCAAACCTTGACTTTCAACATTTATTTGGAACTCTATCACACCTCGGAATGCAGTATACCAAGATAGTTCTACGTGAGAGGGGTAGTACAATATCCCGTATCCGAAAAAGGGGAGACGTAGGCAAAAATTCAATAGCACAAGCCCTCTACGGGGCCTCCTATAGTTTGTAGGTTGGACTGCAAAACGTGGGTCACAGAATAGTGGTTGGCAAAAAACTCCCTGACCATGAAACGTACCTGACCAGGACGGGCCGTGGATCTATCCATGATCTGTGGCTTAGTGTCTTGTGGTTAAGGTATATGGAAAATTTCAGGGGCTTAAGGGTCTTTTCTGGTTTTAATTAAATTAAAGTGGTGTCATTTTACCTCTGTTTAAGACACTTATATATGTATTTTTAACCCTAAAGATTCATTCAACTTATTCTGTATAATCCAAATTGAATATCCTCTAAAATATTCTCACTAGAAATTGGAAGAAAAAGCAAGAAGAAAAAGCTAGGCAAAGGATCAAGTCTCTAATTTTCAAGCTTCTAAAGGATTTGAGATCAAGATATGATATCTCTTCAACCATCGGAATCTTCCATCGATGGCGTCCCCTAGAATTACCACTCTTTGATGAAGAATTTTCCCAATTCTAGCTAGGGTTTCTCGAATTATTGTGGGTTATGTTAATATGGGTCCAATTAAACTGATTATGATTTTTTATTATAGAATAGGTATAATTACACGTTGTTATATTGAAATGACATTTATCCATGCCTATCCCATAATTCTAACCTAGAAATGATATGATTTGGTAGATGCCATGAAGGGAAACTTTGTAGGTTTATATGTATCCTTATAGTATTGATGAATTTTGAATTGAATTACTTAAGAATGAAGCATAGATGATAGTCACGAAATCTAGGTATTTGATAGTAAATTTAGGGTATGAACTGTTAGTAATTTATGTCATTTGTATGGAATGGGTACTGTCTACATGAATTTCTATTTATGAAAGAATGAATGTGAAAGGCTTTCTCACATGAATAATTATAAGTTTGAAAGGATTGCTTACCTAAAATGAATCTAGACAACGAGATTATGTATTGATGAGTTTGGAGTCTATTAGCTTGACTATAGGTGGATGACCTAAGTCTTGACTAAGGATAGAGTAAGGTTTCTTGAGAAATATTCCTATATTATTATGATATTGATTTATGAGGATTGATTATGCTTATTGTTTGTATTGATAAACAATGTCGTTATCTTGTTTGTTCTAGCTATCATATTTAGTACTTGATTATACTAATTCATACTTTGTCTATCTTTTTATTGCAATTGAGACAAGATATGGAGAATAAGGTGTATTTCCAAAGTACTATACCTTTGTGAAGATCAATAGGAAGCTCAAGATTTTATGGTGGATGAGGCGACAAAACTTGCATGACAATTGTCATAATTCTCTCTCCTCGTTGAGTAGACTTGAACAATTGCTGGTCTTGTAACCATAGAAGAAGCAGGTATTAACGACAAAATAGTTGGGTTATGATTAACAAAAGAACTGTGAGATAAAATAACAACACCTGATTATTCTGTCACAATACGAGTGACTTGATATCTTAGCCACTTATCTTCATCATCATGTCATATAGAAATGAGAGGTGCATAAAAGAACAATGTAGTCTCTGAAAATACCATATAATTTGACGTAAGATATTTGCCAGTTTCGATATAATAACACCAATACCTTTTCTAAAGATGAGAATAGCCTAGCAAAACACATTTCAAAGCCTTGGGATCTTACTTAGTAACAGATGGACGAACATCTCCAACATAACATGTGATTCCAAATACCTTAGGTTCCATAAAAAATAGCGACTTATTTGGGAAAAGAACATTTTAATGTGTATTACCGACAAGCCTAATATATAAAAATGTCATAGAGACTGCATCTACCCAAAACTGTATAGAGACTTCCATTTAAAACAAAATTGTTCGAGCTGTCTCAAGCAAATACCTATTCTTTCTCTCAACAACTCCATTTTGAGAGGGTGTATCAACACATGAAGATTAGTGGATAATACCATGTTGTTTCATATACGATGCAATCAATTTTGAAAGATATTCTTTTGATTTATAACTACTTAGAATACGTATCTAAACATTGAATTGAGTTTTCATCTTAATAGGGGAAAAATCACAGATGGTATAAGGTAATAAGTTTTTCCCACGAAGTGATAGAATCTCTTGGAAATTTGGTCAACTAATGAGTCCACAAATTGGACTAATTTAGGGCTTTATTTGGATATATTTAGTGTCTTAAAGTGATTATTTTGTGTCAATAACGATGCAAAACAGTTTATTGCAAGATATTTGGAGTGAGGTACAAAGCATGGACATTAACGAGCAAAAAAGAATGAAGCAACTGACGAAGAAATGAAGGACAGTGGAATGCCCATGTCACTTGGTAATGGCAAAATTTCCACTTTATAGCCTAAAGCTACAGAATGCTGGAACTAAACTAGGCATAACTATGGCGAGAAACAATTCCATTCGACCTGTCATCAATCTCTTCGACGAGGGATGACCAAGTCGCCAAAAGTGCTGATAGAGATTAACACAAGTGCTTATATGCGAGATAAAAGATAATGGGTGACACGTGGCATAGTACAACAATCTTGAGTTGGATCACCAAAAATTATAGTAGCTGGACCATGAAGAAGTAAAAAATGAAGGTAAGAGAAAGGACAACCGGCGAGTCGTCGAACGTTTGGCAAAGGCCCACTTACCTTGCTTATTGGTCTTAAATAGACACACATCATACTTTTTATAATTGATTTTTCATGGAGAGAGAGTATTCAAAATAGAAAGTTTTGCTAGAGATTTTGTAATAGGGAAGATTTAAGTTAAGTTTGATTGTTGAATTTCTTTACTTTTCCATGAAATATATGGTAGATGTTGATTTTCCTTTATTTTTTTTTTACTATGATTGGATAAAACTCCCTTTTTGAGGTTTTGGCCATATGACCAATGTTGAGTTTTACTTAGTGGGTGTTATTTAATTTATATAATGGTATTAATTTGAAACAGGACTGAACTTTGCTGCATTTTTAGGTGATTTTGCATGATATTTGTATCAAGTTCAGTTCTTTGTGCTTGCTCAGGAGAGAACTGCAGAGCTAAAGCATCAAGTTTAGCATCCTTATTAGTGGGTCACCATAATTTCAGGTTTAGAAAATGAAATATGGAATCTATCTTTTGTATCTAGATCGAGAGAGTAGATTAAATTAGGATGAGGGTTGTTCATATTCCATCTAGTGTTGAAGTTCGAGAGAATTCAACAAAGATAAGATAATTTTTTTGAACGAAAATTGCTTTACATATAGTCCTACCTACCCACGACAATTTATTCCATTGTGAGCAACAAGGTACATCCACTAAGTTGAATTCAATAATTGGTTGGTCAATTCCCCAAGTATTACCTCACCATTTGATAGTCTCGTGTCATGTTTTTAATTAGATTGATAAGGATTACTGGAAATTTGAAGTTAAATAAAAAAGGAGGATTAAGTGATTAGTCAAAGATGTTGTTATTTTTCGATAGTTGAATTCAAAGGAAAGGCTACGCTATGTGCGATCGACCTCAACTCAGTTAGTTGGGTTATGATACTGACTAGTGATCATTGAAACTTAGAGTTAGATGAAGTGTCTTTGAAAGGTTAATCAAAATTGAGCCGGTGTCGGGGAGTAGCATGACTTAGAATTCTTTGATCGAATATTTGATTTGTGTATTTGTTGGATATAGTTGAAGTTACTTTAGGCTTAATTGTGTAGTGTTGGTTGGGATGGATAGAAAAAAATGAGTGAAGAAGATGTCAATGGCCATCAAGTAGGTCATCGGGACAATATCGATGATATTAGAAATATCCAAAACACATCTCATGATAGCAAAATGGGTGCAATTTGCCTACCGTAAGATGATGCAAATGCAACATTTGAAGTTACTAGAACGACTTTTCAACTCATCAAAATGAGTGGACTTTATGGAGGGCTAGACTACAAACACCCGCATGAGCATTTAAGAAATTTTACAGAGATATGCAGCCCGTTTTCGTTCAAGAATGTGTCTCAAGAGTCAATCAGGCTTAAGTTATTTCCACTATCTCTAATGAGGGAGGCTAGCAAGTGCTTTTTTGAGCTACCAAAAATTCCATCACATCATGGTATGAGCCGATTATATCATTTAAGGAAAGATACTTTACCCCTTATAGGATGATGAAACTTAGAGATGAAATTCAAGGATTCATGCGAGGGGAAGGTGCACCCATCCATGAAACATGGGTGAGGTTCAAGAAAATCTTACTTAAATGACCAACTCACGGGATACAAAACGAATTTCTACTCCAATATTTCGACCGAAGTCTTGATACAGTTAAAAAAGAAGTTGCTGATCGTTGGTACGTGGGGGAACCATGTTACAATACTTTGAAGTGGTTTGATTTCTTCTCGATGACATGGGAAAAATAAATCAAGATTGGTACGTTCAAGAGGATCAAGTATCTCCATTTTGTTTTAAAACGACACAAGAACAACTGGACCATAAAAGAGAAATGAATGGAAACATCAAGAAAATGTTGACCCCAGTAGAGTTATTACAAGATCATATGATGGAGAATGTAGGAAAACCCAATCATTTAATTAGAGTGTTTAGAGTTAAGGAGGTTTCTTCCTTGGGTTATTAAAACACAAGGGAGAATCAAGGTTGGAAATCCAAGAGATACGAGGAGAGTTTCCATCCACGCTATTTACAGCAAGGTGAAAATCAAGGTTGGAACTACACAAGGGGTAAGATCAAAGGAGATACTATCGAGATTGGACTAAAAAGAGTGATTATTGGATAAGGGATGATGACCATGAAGAGGAACACTCTCCCCTGAGTGAGATCCCAACATATAAAGGGAGAGAAAGTAATCCCTGGGTGAATGATTTGCTGTCACTCATCCTTGACAAAGTCGAAGGTTCAAATGATTTATTGAAGGAGATGAAAGCTGATTTTTCATCATTGAACAATAAAGTGAACTCTCACACAAATGCAATCAATATACTTGAAGGTTGGTTGAGTTTACTATAAAAAAATTGACACAAAGAATGACAATGGAAGAGAGTGATAAGGGGTTGGCTATGGTTAGTCGTTGCGGAAAGGTAGGAATAGCTGATGTGTCAGGCAATGAAAAAGCTCAAACTCATGAAGAAGAAAAAAAGACATGGAGGGAGAAGAATATTTTATACATCAAAGAATTTAAAAAGAACCACGAAGCAAAACGGAGAAACACAATGTGATTCCAAAAGTTTATGGAACCTCTACCCAAAATATCTCCCCCATTTTCCCAATGGCTAAAGAAGAAAAATGAAGATGAGAAGTTGAAAAAGTTATTATCGGTATTCAAGAAGTGGTCTACTAATCAGTCACGACCAGGGAGCACCACGAGTCGCGACACCGCGTACTCGACCTAGCAGAGGTCTTGTAGAAGCCTTTAGACATCTTTCATCACATATATATGAAAAGTAGTGCAAAATTAAAAATTTTCATCATAATACTCACATCTGTTATAAAATAATAAGGAAGAACTAAGTATTAACATACGCCATCGTAGAAACAAGTCAAATAACATAGGGTCATGACCCTTTCATCAATTTGAAAATAAAAATAGTCTATTAGAAATTCTTTAAAATAGGAACTAAACATAGACATGTGCTCGAACATATGATGATATACCGATCTTGAGAGAATGCTATTCCCAAGCTTCAACTTCTAAGAATATTCTTATTTGCCACCTACACTTGAAGAAATTGAAAAAATATGGGATTAGCACATTCAATGCACTAAGTGTGGTGAATGCAATAAAACCATGCAAAAACGAGTATTTTCTTTAAAAACAAACTTTTCATTCTCTTTTGATAAAACCTTATAAAAAAATACATGAACCATCTTCAAATCAATCTTCACATATGAGACATATTCAAGTATCCACAATATACAGCTATCACCACTTAGAAACCATGTAAACACATAGATCTCCTACCAAAGGTCATCCTAAGACCCACCTAAGTAAGATAGGAAGCGACCACCCATACAACCCCTTCACACACCTAAGTGATCCTAAAGACTTCCGAAATTAAGATTATTACCTTTTCATCATTTAGACTCCCTACCTAAGGTTACTCTAAGACTCACCTAAGTAAGGCATGAAGAGACCGCCCATACACCCTCTTAAAACCTACATAAGCAATCCTTAAAGCTACTGAAGATAATGACATTTATATTCAACATGCATTAAATTAAGTCATTATTATTCGTTAAGACATTTAAGAGACAAGTGAACAATAAGTGGACTTCACATAATGGTCATAGAGGACCTATGGAACTCATCCTAGCACCTTCAAAGCCTATTCTTGCCATGTCTAGATAGCGTCCCATTCCACTGCCTACATGTTGAAGAATTTCTCCAATATTAGAATGTACATCCCACATGTTTAGAATAGACACTAACCAACATACACCATACTAGATAGGTTTTGGAATCCGGTGTCATAAGGACCCCACAACGTGTAAGGTGTTCCACTTGCCAAAGGTAGAACTAGTAATCATCCGGTGATGACAGATGATTAATGAATATCAAAGGTTCCTTCGTACACTAGTCTTATATAAAGAAGAGCTACTACCACAAGAATATTTTTTTGGTGCTTTTCCTTTTTTCTTATAGAGTAATTCAGTCTCGTACTAGTATTTGAGAAGGTACCATCACTAAGTCCTACTAACTCATAATAGTCTTTCTTCCAAGGATGGGTATACTAGGGCTGGCAGCCAAGGTCTATTAGGGTAGATCTTATGAATTCCTTAGAAATGGTTTCATGTCATTCCATCCAACCTACCCATAAGTCCATAATTCCACTCAAGAAGGACACTATTACAATCTTTCACTTCAAGGATTCTATTAAACTTATTTGCATTATTCAATGTTTCACATTCACTTAGAGTTCTAGGCTTATCAAGAAGGGGAACCATGTTTAGGTCTACCATTTCACGACATTCTCTAGAATACCTCATTTAATCATTCAAGGAAGGCCACAAGTATACCTAAGTTGATGGAGAAATCAATGAAGTGCTCTAAGCTTCAATTGAGTCAAGAGAGAATTTTATTTGGATCTTGGGTTTTGATTATGAAATAGTGAATTCTAAATTAGCTTTTAGGCTTATAAACTAACTTAAATTACCTAAAACACCTTAAATTAAAGCTTGTGACTTAATTAGGACTCTAGGTGAATTTCCAAAACTACCTTCAACATGGCCGACACCAGCAGAAAAATTGCAGGCCTCAATTGACGGATTCCACATACGAGGCATTGAGCAACCAACGGACCGTCCTGATAACCATACTAAATCATACACAATACACATAGTTAGGAGGGACAACAACTTGAGAAAATCAATAGACTCAAAACACAACAAGAATGTAGGAACATCATCTACGACATATCATGCAATAAGATTCTACCTTTTCGTTTCACATAGGAGGAACTTCTTTCTCCACATATCATCATACTCATATCATTATTTCAAATCTCATCATGTAAAAATCATATAAAACACAATTACGAAACTTTCGTTAAGAAGCCCACTGTAACCAAGTTTACTTGCTACTCATGCCACATTTAACTAATTAATTATGGATGCATGAAAACATGAAATACAACATAATTTGAACTCAATTTACCATATAAACCTAACCTCATAAAAATGTTCCCAATGCAAGGAGTTCAATGAAACTCATTTTCACTTAGACTTCTTAACACATGCAACATGCTACTAGAAAGTCCTAACTCTCACGCTTGATTAGAAACGAAGAAAAAAGACAAGATTCATCGAACCAACCATTTACCATAATCCCACACCTAGAAGGAACCCATCAACACATAAAATAGAAAATTATGACTTACCGCAACCTTCATCCGGATTCGCTTCCTTTTTAGCATGGAGAGCATAGAAGTAACCACCACTTAGAGGAATAATAATTGTACTTTCACTAGGAGATTTTGTTATCTCTTTCCCCTTATCCAAAATTGTAGGAAAATCTCTCACCTTGTGGTAATCCTTTCCACAACCATAGCACCCACTAGTACAGGAACAGTTTTCAAAGTGATTATTCCCACAGGTAGAACAAGTAGGCTTAACACCTTGAGAACCACCACCCCTCTCATAGTAGGTCTTAGGGGACTAGGAGTATCTTGGTTTGGATTCCTCTTTTTAAACCTAGGTTGTTTTTTCTCATCCAATCACCCCTATGCAAATTTCTTGTAACCCTACTATGTTTGGAATCTTCAATGGATTTTTCTTACACCATAAGTCTATATAGGTTTATGTAATTATGGAGCATAGATATAAGACACTCTTGTTTCAAAAGGTCGGCAACACGGGTCACAAACCTATTCATCTCATCCCTAGGGTTAGACACCAAAGATGAAGCATACTTAGACAATAGGGTAAATTTCAAGGAACACTCTTCCACACTCATGTTACCTTGCCTAAGGTTTAGAAACTCCTCAACCTTCACCCCCATTCTATGTGACTCGATTCAATCGGCCTATTATGTCTCCATTGTGTGTACCACACCTGATAAACTTCCCTCAATTGTTATGAACCCAACTTCTCTTTTTCCCTAGAAGTTACCCTTATCGCACTCAACACCTTATAAACACCATCTAAAAACTCTTGGGCATCCTCTCCCACTTTAGAGCCAAGAAAAGTAGGAGAATTCATCATCACAAAGTCCCTCAACCTAGAGTTCATGGTACTATTAAGGGTATTCATCCTAGGCCCTACATCTCGATTTGCTTTAGCCTTCATCGCTTGGTGTTTGGATAAGAAGATCTCCTATAATTTCCTCATTAGTCATATCCGGGGGAACCACCAGAACCTCATTCCCTTGATTAGCTATAGGGACTTATTCCACATGAGGAACTTTAACACCTTGGGAATTTTTTGCCTCGAGGAGAAACTCCCTCTTTCACCACTTACTCATCCACTCTCCTTGTGCGCATCCTTCTCGTATTTACATCCTAAAAACACAAGAGAAGAGATTATGAAAAGACACATATAATCTCAACTCTATGGCATGACAGAAGAGTAATGAAGAAAGGGAAACTTCTATCGTCCTACAACCTCTCGCTTATAGATGTGTTGGGACTTACCACCATTGAACAAGACTTTACTAGATGTGGATTTTATGATATATTGAATCCTAAAGACTACTTCATACCCTAATGCTCTACTAGAAAGTTTTTCACAACCCGCGAGCACCCCCAAGTTGCGACACCGCGTACTCGACCTCTCAGAGGTCTTGTACGATCCCTTAGACATCTTATATCTCATATATTTCAAAAGAAGTGCAGGATAAAAACTTTTCATTAAATTAATCAAACTCTTTTATAAAATCATAAGGAATAACTAAGTATCAACATATGTCACCTTATACATAAGTCAAATAACTTAGGATCACAACACTTTCATCAATTTAAAAAGAAATTATAGTCTACTACAAAGTCATTGAAAAAAATAAACTAAACATAGCCATGTCCTCGAAAGTAGTGGGACATACCAATCTTGCGAGAATCTTATTCCCAAGCTTCAACTTCTAAGAATATCCTCACTTTGTACCTACACATGTAGAAATAGAAAACTCATGGAATTAGCACATTGAATGCACTAAGTATGGTGACATGCAATAATATAATGCAAAAATGGACATTTACATTAAAACATACTTTTCATGCTCTTTTGATAAAACCTCATAAACAAGTATATGAATCATCATCAAATCAATCCTGATATATAAGACATTATTCAAGTAATCCACAATATAAAACTATCATCACATAGAAACCATCTAAAGACACAAACCTCCTACCAAAGGTTATCCTAAGACCCACCTAAGTAAGATATGAAGAGGTCGCCAATACAACCCTTCTCACACACCTAAGTGATTCTCAAGACTTCCAAAGTAAGATCATTACCTTTACATCATTCAGACTCCCTACCTAAGGTTACTCTAAGACTCACCTAGGTAAGACACAAAGAGACTTCGCATACACCCTCTTCAAGGCTACCTACAAAATCCTCAAAGCTACCCTAGATACTAACATTTCTATTCAACATGCAATAAATTAAGTCATTATGACATTTGAAAGACAAGTGAACAATTAGCGGAGTTCACATAATGGTCTTATAAGACCTATGAAACTCATCCTAGCCCCTTCAAAGCCTACTCGTGCCATGTGTAGATAGTGTCCCATTCCACTACCTACACGTTGTAGAATTTCTCCAATACTATAATCCGCATCCTATATGATGATAATCGGCATTAACACACATAGACCATACTATATAGGCATGGAAACCGATTTCATTAGGACACTACACCGTAGTAGGTGTTCCACTTTCCAAAGGTCGAACTAGTAATCATCCCATATTGGCACATGGTTAAGGAATATTGAGGGTTCCTTACTTTAGTCTCATCAAATGTAGAGCTACTACCACAAGCATATTTTCTCGGTGCTTTTTCTTGTTTCTCATAGAGTAATTCATTCTTGCACTAGTATTTGAGAAGGTACCATCACTATGTCCTACCAACTCATAATATTATTTCTTGCAAGGATGGGTCCACTAGGGCTGCAAACCAAGATCTATTAGGATAGCTCTTATGACTTGCTTAGAGATATTTTCATGTCGTTCTAGCCAAGCTACCCCTAAGTCCATCATTCCACTCAAGAAGGACACCATTACGATCTTTCACTAGAGGATTCTATTTACCTTCTTTTCATTATTAAGTGTTTCACATTCACTCAGGGTTCTAGACATATCAAGAAGGGCCACCATGCTCAGATCTACCGGTTCAAGACATGCTTTAGAATACCTCATTTAATAATTCAAGGAAGGGCACCAACTTAGCTCTGCCAATCCTAGACTTTCATTCATTCATTCATTCATTCATTCACTGTCATTCAAGTACCAAGTAAGGACAACTACTTTACCACAAAATATACCACGTCATTCTCTAAACGTTGTCCATGGTCCTTCACATAATATATCATCTACTAGAGAGGAAACATATCAAATCATAGCATTATAGTCTCAATCAAGATCATATAGACATCACATGAAAACTTTATTTTATACCTTCTCATATATATTATCATGATCAAACTATATTTCACAACATAATGTTGACAAGGCCATATTCATAATAATTATATCAAGTAAACACCGTCATCATAAGTGGACCATACCAAATAACAATAGTTCAATATCAATGCAATGCTAAATAAAAGAATTAGGTCAACTCACCACCTTCTCATAGCCATAATCATCATCCTTTTTTCCTTTCTAATACAAATTTACATTACAGAGATATTATTTATAACAATATACATAAAACGAAGCCATTCAACTACATCAATGATCAATCAATACTCAATATAGATGTGAACATTATAAGGAAGCCATGAACAATTCTAACATTAATTAAATACATATTTTAACAGACCAATATAATCTACACATGAATTCAATACAATTAAGTCACGATCAATTCGCCTACATTAGAGCCAAAAATAGGAATTCATTAAGACATGGGTTCATAGATTTTAAAACATTAAGTTAACATCAATTACTTCATAAAACATTAATTTAAATCCTTTTGTGCTAGAACCCATGCTTAGAATTCAAAATAGAACTTTATGGTTTTTGGAAAAATCCTTGAAAAGCCTTTGGAATTTTGCTCCTTCAATGGAAGAAGAGTCAAGGATGAAACATGATAACTCTGTTGAAGAATAGCGACGAAATTGATGGAGAAATCAATGAAGAAATCCAATCCTATCTTCAACCTTGATCAAATCTTCAATAGAGTCTAGAGAGAATTCTATTTTGATCTTGGGTTTTGATTTTACAAAAGTGAAATTTAAATTAGGTTTTAGGCTTATAAACTAATTAAATTACCTAAAATTACCTTAAATAACCATCCGTGACTTAATTAGGACTCTAGGTGAATTTCCCAAACTTCCCCCAACTTGACCAACACATGTACAAAAATTGCCAACCTCAATCAACCAATGCCACCTATGAGGCATTGCTAACCAATGGAACATCCTGCTGGTTCTTGGTTTTGGTCAGAAACTTTCAAAATGGGGTTTAAGATAATAACTACCTGTTGATCCACGCCCCCAATCGATGGGGGGTCAATCAAACCAAGGGGCGTCAATTGTAGGTCATTGATTAGGATGCTTTATGGCAGTTTCTTGCCAAGATTGGGGTCCTCATCAAGGAAACTTAGGGTGTTACTTGGGGATTATTTCCCAGAATTTTTTAACCTAAATAGGTTCTTTAGATGTTAGGATCCTCTACTATAAATTTAGACACCAACCAACACGTAAAACATCCAAAGGCACACTTGCACACACAACGACTAGTTTCCAAATGTCTTGGACTTTTTTTATGTTTTACTTCAAAACTCTTCGAAATGATTTCTAATGATGTAATTTATAATTTTTTTTAACTTATTAACTAAGTACAAACATGTTATACTCTAGTTTAATCTAGTTCCTTTTGAGGGTTTTAACATAATCCCTCCCTTGTGGAAGCATTTTTGGAAATGCCAAGTTATGCCAAGTTTATGATGGAGTTAGTCAAAAATAAAAAGGAGCATGGATTTTGTGACAATTGAAGTTTCCAATAGTCGTAGTGCAATTATGACTACGAATTTGATCAAAAAAAGAAAGGATCACGAAGCGTTTACTATCCCTTGCACTATCGGCATACTACAATTTTCTAAACACCGATGTGATATGGGAGCAAGCATCAACCTAACACCATATTCCATCTATAAACAACTTGGGTTGGGAGAGATGAAATCCACAACAATGAGAGTCTTAATGGATGACCTATCAATTAAACATCTCATGCGGATATTGTATGACATCTTGGTGAACGTTAACTGATTGACTTTCCTGGATAATTTTGTCTTTCTTGGTTGTGAAATAGATGATGAGATTCCTGTCATTTTGGGAAGACCATTCTTGGAAGCTGAAAGAGCGTTGGTTAATGTAGAGTGCGGAGAGTTGAAGATTTATGTGAATAAATATGAAGTAATATGTAATGTGTGTAAGTTGATAAAACACCCAAGTGGTATTTACAAGGTCTCCATGGTTGATGTTATTGATGAAGGGGTGGCTAGTGTGAGCCATTTGATATGTATGAATAATCCACTTGAAGTCGTGCTTGCTAACTATGATGAGTTTGAAATTCGATGGTATGGCGAGTTACTAAAAACTCTATCAGCTTTGAGGGGCATTCAAAGATTCTTTTGAAATCAGACATTGATTGAAAGAATCGAGAAAGCCTCCCGCAAAGCGATCAATAGAAGAACGACCAAATCTACAGTTGAAAGTCCTCCACACCCGTTTTTAATTTGCCTTCTTGGGGGAAAATAACACCTTACAGGTAATCAATACGGCGGATTTGGTTGACTAGCAGATAAAATTGCTCCTTGAAGTGTTGAGAAGGCATATCAAAGTAGGCGTGAGCGCGGTGGGAACGGGCTTCCCAAGAAGCCAGCCCAGGCCGGGGTCAGCATAGAATCAAGGGGACGGCCCTAATCTTGTGTTGGCTTTGCCAACTTATTGGGTTGCGGTAGGGTGTACTACCACTGATATAGTGGGACTTCCTCTTTGTATTTTCTCTCACAAAATTCATCTTGATAGTTAATATGAGCAACATTTTGAAAATCAGTGGAGATTGAACCCACCAATGAAAGAGGTGGTGAAAAAGAAGATAATAAAGTGGTTAGACGCAGGGGTGATATATCCTATTGTGTATAGAAAATGGGTATGTCCAGTGCAATGTGAATTGAAAAAACAAGGTATTACGGTAGTCCCAAATTGAAAGGGGAGCTTATATCTATGAGATCGGTGATCCGGTGGGGAGTATTCATGGATTACAGGAAGCTAAATTAGTGGACTAAAAAACATCACTTCCCCATGCCTTTTACGGATCAAATTCTTGATCAACTCTTTGAGAGATATTGGTATTGCATTTGTATGGATATCTTGGTATAACTAAATATCCATCGCTCCAAAATACCAAAATAAATTAAACTTTACATCCCTAAATGGTACTTTTTCCTTCAAATGGATGTTGTTTGGTCTATGTAATGCTCCGACCACATTTGAGAGTTGCATATTATCTATTTTTGCAAACATGGTGGAGGATTCAATGGAAGTATTTATGTATGATTTTTCGGTTATGGGTTATACTTTTGAGGCGTGTTTAGAGAACTTGGGAAAGTTTGTCCAAATATGTGTGCAAACAAACTTGATCTTAAATTGAGAAAAATGTAACTTCATGGTTAAAGAAAGTATAGTAATTTGTCACAAATTGTTGCAAAAGGGGTTGGAGGTTGATAAAGCAAAGATTGAAGTGATTGACAAATCACCACCACCACTTTCAGTAAAGGGGTTCATACTTTCTTGGTGTATGAAGGTTTTTACCGAAGGTTCATTAAGGAATTCTCAAAGATTGCACGTCCTCTATGAAAACTCCTAAAGAAAGATGTAAAATTTCGATTTGATGATGCCTGTATGATAAATTGTTGTTTGAAGGGATAGTTGGTGTCCACCCCTATCATTATTAGCCCTGATTGGTCAGAACCTTTCGGTAATGTGTGATGTAAATGCAACGGCATTGGATGTTGTACTAAGGACAAAACACAACAAACTATATCTCTTTATTTACTACACTTCAAGACTCTCAGCACTGCTCAATGTAACCACATCGTTACTGAACAAGAGTTGCTTTCAATTGCGTAGGTATTTGAGAATTTTCGGGCATACTTGCTAGGTAC
Source organism: Solanum pennellii (assembly GCF_001406875.1). Lineage (NCBI taxonomy): Eukaryota > Viridiplantae > Streptophyta > Magnoliopsida > Solanales > Solanaceae > Solanum > Solanum pennellii. The sequence goes on from NC_028637.1 coordinate 44,172,307, forward strand.
TAACGTGGTTGTTCACACTGATCATGTTGTACTACGTTTCCTGATGGCAAAAAGGATTCCAAGATAAGATTGATAATGTGAGTGCTACTATTGCGAGAATTCAACTTTGTGGTCAAAGATGAGAGAGGTTGTGAAAACCTTGTGGCTGACCACGTATTTTGATTAGAAGGCAAGGAGAATGACGAGCTGGATATTGTAATAAATGATTCTTTTCCCAATGAAATAAGTGTTCATAGAAACTCTCAAATATCCTCTTTGGTGTGCCAATTATGTAGTTTGTGGATTTATTCCAAATAAACTAAACTTCTACCAACAAAGAGGTTCATATTGGATGTTAAAAAGTAATTTTGGGGTTAACCATACTTATTAAGAGAACGCACAGATCATATCATTAACAGGTGTGTTTCGGAAGAAGAAACCATGTAATTCTCAATGCTTGTTGTACTTCACCGGTTGGGGGTCATCACAGTTGTGAGCATACAACTACTAAAGTTATACAAAGGGGATACTACATGACATACCCTTACAAATATGCGCATGAATTTGTTAAAAAATGCACTCAGAGTCAAAAGAAAGGTGGAGTATCCAAAAAACGTGAGTTGAACCTCACCCCCATTTTAGAAGTTGGACTATTTGATGTTTGGGGAATACATTTAATATGTCCACTTGTGAGTTTATTTGGTAATAATTATGTCTTGGTGGCTGTAGATTATGTTTATAAATTTGTGGAAATTGTTGCACATCCGAATAGTGAAGGGAAAAGTGTGGTTCAATTCCTGAAACACTACATCTTTGCTAGATTTGGTACTCATCGAGCTATCATTAGTGATGGTAGATTTCAGTTTTGCAATAAGTGGTTCTTAGCCGCATTGAGTAAGTATTGAGTGAAACACAAAGTAGCAACTCCAAGCCACCCACAAAAAAGCGACCAAATTGAAGTGTCAAATCGAGATATCAGGAGCATCATATCCAATAAAGTTAATGCTAATAGGACTTATTGATCTCAATAACTTGACGACGTACAATGGGCATATCCTACCGCATATAAAACACCAATAGGTGTGTCTCCTTATCAACTAGTTTTTGGTAAGTGTTGCCTTTTACCTATTGAATTGGAACAAAAAGTATTGTGGGCATTGAAGGCTTTAAATATGGACTGGACAAAGGCTTCAAATTAGAGAACAGAGCAGTCAAATCAGATGGATGAATTCAAGTTCAAAGATTACGAAAGCTTAAACCCTTTAAAAGGAAATGATGTAGAAAGATTATGATGCTAAAATCCTTTGGAGCAGTTCAAAGTGGGAGAGTAGGTGTTACTGTACAACGCCCGACTTTGACTCTTTCTACGAAAGCTCAAGTCAAAATGGTAAGGACCATTTAGAGTTACACGAGTGTTCACAAAGGTGACATCAAAGTTAAGAGTCAAGAAGGACCAGCATTTAAGATAAATGGGCAAAGTTTGAAGTTAAACTTTGTGAGTGACACGAGATCTCTCTAAATGAGTTGGTGTACTTGTAAGATGCTTGATAAAATTTCCAGGTTGTCCCACAACATTAAATAAGACATTCCTTGGGAGGCAACCCAAGTATTTATATTTTTACTAATATGTGTTGATGCTTTATGTGAAGGATAATGTGCGAGAGGATGATGCTATCGGCAATTCGCCAAAGAATTTTGGCGAGTGCAACCTATCCCCCCAAAAGGATATAAAAGAAGGAGGTGAGTTTCTGGAAGATTCACTGAGCCAGTGACCTGTATCCCTCGGTGAATTGCTGATGTGTCTAGGTGACCCGATTTATCTCGCCCTTTCTATTCCAGTGCTAGTAGAATAACTCAGGGATTATTTAGTGACATTCCAAGTCTAGTAGGGGACTCAACAATATGTTGGCGACCTCCTGTAAAGCCTCCTAGTTATCCAATTTAAGGGTGTCACACATTGGAAATAAGGGCGAGATAGTGCTCCTTGGGCGCATTCCGGATCATTCCACGACTAGGTTATTATCTCGCCGACTGGGCACTTCATGAAGATCCGTTATTACCTTGATTTGCATGTTTACATACTAGAATTCTACTTTTAATTGTTGGTTTTCTTTTATTGTTTTATTTATTTTGTTTCTTTTAACGCTAGTTTCCATTCTCTAATCACAATGGGGATAATGTTGAATGCTTCCGGCGGGGCTGGAACTTAGTCAGTGAATTTTATTAGTGAACTCCTATGTTCTCTTAAAACCTATGGAGTGCATTCAATTGTAGTTGTTCTCTTGCAAATTTGAGTATCAGTCTTGATCAATACCGCTGACTTGAATAGTGCTCACAATCAAACAAAAATAAATGTATGGCTACGATGAGGTCAAATGAAATCGCATTGGCAATGTGTACACTTTTTGCATCTTGTTGTGATTAGCCAATTGTCAAATTGAGTCTGTTGTGATTAATATTGAACACTAGCGAAAGTGTGGAGTCTTGTGTGATGAGCTTATAATGAGCCATGTCTTATTACAACTAAAATTTGCCCATTTGGTCCGGTTGACTAAGTGATGCAATCTCCTAAAATCATCTTATGCAACTTTTAAGAGTGTGAAACATTTTCACATTATACTTGTTTTTGTAGAAAACCTTGTGAGTGCGTGATCCTTTTTCTTGGAAGAAACTTGATGCAAATTCAAAACCGTTATTTACCCATAACCCATAATATTCATGATTTGTGTTTTGTGTGAATAGACGAGATGGCCAAAAGACTAAGTTGGGTGTGTGGTGAAAAGATAAGGTGCATTAAGAAGTGCAAAGAAATTCCCTTTGACCCATGATTATAGAAAAATGGGCCCCCATTAAAAAAAGAGAAAAAGAAAATGGAATGCAAAAGAATGAAAAAGTTTTGTAATAAATTGAAGTTGTGAAACTGTAAAGAATATGGGGTGTCCAACCGTCCATGGAAGATGAATAATGGTTTGACTTAAGAGCATAAATGAAAATGATAAAGAGAAGGAAAGAAATTGTTATTCATACCGCATTTGATGAAGATAAAAGTTACTGAGCCTATCTGATCATACCTTAACACCCAACAATGTTACAAGCCTTGAAAGACGTTTTTGATCTTGAGGGAGTTGAAACAAGTGTAACTTGGAAAATAAGGTCAAATCTTTGGGTGGAGTCATGCATGTGTTCATCTATTTGAGTGTGACTTTAGATTATAATTCTATAGCTTAATTGAGTCATCGTGTGCGATTATGGAACCATCTTTTGTGTAAGGGCGTTATGAACACATTTGTTGAGCTTGAACTTGCATTTGAAGCATGTATTGTGAACTTGAGAATCTTTGAGGATGGTGATTCGTAACTTGAATCTTTGTGTGCACAATGTATCCTTGCATGAGTAAGTTCAGTCTTTTTGTATGCACTCATGCTTGAGTCTTGTGTAGCACTATCCGACACATTCTTTTTGAACTGCCAAACTTCAGTTTTACTTGAGGACAAACAAAAGTGTAAGTTGGTGGTGTTGATGAGTCCACGAATTGGACTCATTTAAGGCTTTATCTAGATATATTTTGTGTCCTAAAATCTTTTTTTTGTCAATAACTGATGCAAACCCTTGATTTAAAGTGTTTGGAGTGAGGAATAAAGAATGGTGACTAACGAGAAAAAAAAGGAATGACGCCGCTGAAAGAACGAAGAAACGAAGGCCTGGAATCGCCTATGTCACTCGGTTAATCGCGAAGTTGACACTTTACCACCTAAAGTTATAGAATGCGGGAGCTAATATAGGGGTAACTACAACGAGCAAAAATTCCATTCGACGTGTCACTGATTGCTTCGACAACGAAAAAGGAGGTAACCAAACAAGTACTGAAGCACGAAATAAATTATTCGGCGATCACGAGTTGGATCCCCCAAAATTACAATTGCTAGACCAAGAAGGAGTGAAAAATGAAGGAGAGAAGAAGGACAACCGGTGAATCGACGAACGTTCACTGAAGGCTGACTTACCTTGTCGATCACTCTTAAAAAATCACATATCAAACCTATTTAAATTAATTTTTGCTGGAGAGAGTGAGTATTTAGAAAGTGAAGGAACGAAAGACTGATATAAAATAGACTACTAGGAGGTATTTCAAGTTACTTTGAACAAAGTTTTGGTCGAGATTTTCTAATAGGGAAGATTTTAGTTAAGTTTATCTCTAAGATATTCTTTTGCTTTTCTCTGAAGTACATGGTAGATGTTGATTTTCCTTTTTTTTTACAATGATTGGCTAAAACCCCTTTCTTGGGGTTTTAACTATTGACCCATTTTAACGTTTTACTAAGTGGTTGTTATTAATTTTCAAATAATGGTGTTAATTTGAAGTGTGTCTGAATTGCTGCTGTTTTTCCAGGTCCTTTTGCATGATAATGTATTAGGTTTAGTGTTTTCTGATTGCTCAAGAGAGAATTGTTGAGACAAATCAGAAAGTTTAGCATCCTTAGTAGTGGGTCACCATAATTTCCGATTGACAGGGTAAAATATGGAATCTATCCCTTGTATCTAGCTCAAGAAAGTAGATTTCATGAGAACGAAGGCTTGGCATCTTCCATCTAGTGTTGAATTTTGAGAGGATTCAATAGAGATAAGGTAATTGTTCGAGAGAAAATTACATTACATATATTCCTACCTACCCACCACAATCCATCCCATTGTGAGCATCAATGTACATCCATTATATTGAATTCAATAATTGGTCGGTCAATACCCAAGTATTACCTCACCATTTGATCGTCTCGTGTTAAGTGTTAAATTTGATTGAAAAGGATAACACGAATTTTGAAGTTAAATCAAAAAGTAACATAAAGAGGTTAGTCAAATAGGTTGTTGTTTTTCTTCAATAGTTAAATACGAAGTAATTGCTAGTCTCTGTGGGATCAACCCCAACTCAATTAGTTGGGTTATCATACTGAGTAGCGATCGTTGAAACTTAGTATTGAATGAAGTGTCTTTGAAAGGTTAATCACTAACCACTTGCACGCTTCTCCCATTATAGAAAATAGAAACAGCCTCACCTACACAAATTTTGAGAGATGTTTTTGATGGAGATCAATCAACAAACATAAAAAAAATCTGATATGCTCATGAAGGTCTTCATGATCCAGCCCATCAAACAAACTCTTAAATTGGAGGAGATGTAACATGGTTCTTGTGATGTAAAACACTGCATTATGTTCAGTTCAAGACAGAGAATGTCCCCAAAGCCACCCATTAGGACTAGGTTATTTATGTTCGGGTCATTGACATCATTGAAATTATTGACATCATCTTTGTGGACCACTTGGATACCTTTAGTACCATTAACAATCATTTCCTCTGTTTTAACAAGAAACTCAATAAAAACTAAAAGTAAGTAGATTCAACTATAACTAACAAGAACATAGTTTAACTTAACTAAAACAATTTCAAACAACACAACACCCCGGAAGTGGCACCATTTTGATTTAACATGTCAATCTCACCATCCAATTCATAGTTTTCAACAATTGTAAATAAGTATTAAACCAAACTAAATGAGTTGGTGACGAATCCCACTAAGATGGGTACGTGTTTTATATTCAATTGGGAAGTATAAATGTGGTCCAATTAGTTTAGGAATAGAAAGTATCAAATAAAGACATTATTCAAATCAAGGGGGGACACAAATGTCAAATTGTCACAGACAATATGAATTCACAATAATCAGATGGGTACTTGGGATGTGATCTATTATAGGCTAATATATACATATGGGTGGTTTCAACTATTAGAAAATAACTTGATATTAGTGAGTAGGCTAGGCTATAGTAGATGTAAACTTTCTTTCAAACAATTAACCCCGAATCACGTTGATTTTTCTCGAACATCAGCAAGTATGCAATTAACCCATAATCACATAATCACACCCCAGAATTGGGGTTTAAGCTACAAATCTTAAAAGGGTGAAAACTATTACCAAAGTGATTATCCATCAACTAGTAAGAGTGGTTCATATTTATAATCCTCCAATTTGAAGATTCTCAAAGATCCACTTCCAGATTCTCAACACCAAATTTCTTCAATCCTTCAAAGTAAAGGAAAAACTAGAGAAAATTGTCTTCCAGATGTGCAAAACATCACATGGATTGTTCTAAAGAGTCTTAGACACTAAACTAAATGTTTAAAATCTATTTATAGTCGCCAAAAATGTGTTGTGAAGAGTCAATTGGTGAAGTAAGCCGGTCTTGCTAAACCACTCGGCGATTTGCTCTTTGGTCTCTTCCATCACCCTTCTTCCTTAGCATTCTGCATCCTCAAGGTCTTCAACTTTATGTGATCTATCTAGGCTTCATGGAATCACTCGGTGATCTCCCGAATGATCATTTTCATCTCCAACTTGGTTCTTTCCTTAAAGTCTTGTCACAATAGAATTTTAGGCGGTCTGATAAGCCAGTAATCGACATCATGAGTGCTCTTTGTGATTCTTAAGCTCACCTATCTTCATTTATATATCCAATTTTTTTTTTTGCATGTTAGTGTCCTTGCTTTGTTCCTCAATCTATTTTCATGAAAATAAAGGATTAAAAATTAGTTATTGGTACAAAATAAACATTTGAGCACACTAAATTTATATAAACAAACCACTACATTATTCTATGGTTTGACTCATTTAGGGCTATGTCGAAATTTATTTAGTGTGTCAAATGCTTATTTTGTGCCAATAACTGATGTTGAATCCTTGATTTTCAGTAATATGTATTGAGGAACAAAGAAAGGACATAAATAGGCAAAACGGAACAAAACATGCTGAAGAAATGAAGATGGGCAATCCTATGGATCGCCAAGAGAACTCAGCATGTCGTTCAGTTGCTTATCTAACCGCCTTAAGTTCTTGTGTGCCAATCCCTGAAGGAAAAAATCAAGTTGGTGATGAAAAGTAGCAATGAGAAAATCGTCGAGTGATTCCCAAATCCAAGATACACCGCCCTAAGTTCAGACCTTGAGGATACTAAATGCCAAGGTAGAATTTGATGCAAGAGACTAAAGAGCAGTTCGTTTAGTGGTTAAGCGAGCCTAATTTACTTCCCAAATTGACTCTTCACAACACATTTTGGCGACTATATATACATTTTTGAACATTTAGTTTAGTAGGTAAGACTCTTTAGAACAATCTATGTGATGTTTTGCAAATTTGGAAGGTAATTTTCTCTAGTTTTTACTTAGCTTTGAAGGGTTTAAGAAATTAACTTTTGAGAATTTGGACATGGTTATTTGAGAATCTTCAAATTGGAGCATTATAAAGACGAAATTGATCTTACCTAGTTGATGGATAATTAGTTTGGTAACAATGTTTACCCTTCTATGATGTCTAGCTAAAACCCCGATTTATGGGGTGTGATTATGTGAATATGAGCTTATTTAACATATGGGTATTGCTAATGTTGGTGTAAATGCTATTTAAAAGTGATTTCAATCGTTAATTGTGGTTTAACCTTAGAATAGTAGTTTCAAATGCAGTTTTATGTTTGTGTTCTTGACTTGCTAGAGAGAGAGGTTTTTGAATAGGTTTTTTGAATGATAGTTTATGAGTATTGGGTTGACCTGGGAATAGATAGAGAGAGTAAATCCTAAATCTTTTCCCACACATTTACCGAGACAGAGAAAATGGATTAAGATGTAGGCTATTGTTTATTTGCATGCTTGATGTTTCAGAGAAATCAATCTAATATCTAGCGGTTTTCTAATAGTTGCAATTACCCATATGTGTATATTAGCCTATAATCTATCACATTCCAGAAACCCGTCACATTATTATTAATTCGTATTATTTGTGATCGTCTGTAGCAAATAATCAAAACCAAAACCCCCATTTGACATTCGTATCATACCTTGATTTGAATAATGTCTTTATTTTAAAATTTTTATTCCTATGACTAAACTGACCACATTTATACTTCCTAATTTAATCTGAAACACGTACCGCTCACTGTGAGATTCTATCGTTACTAATTTAGTTGGGTTTTATACTGATTTATGATATTTGAACACCTAGAATTTGATGAAGTTTGCTTGAAACGTTAAATAAAAAATAGTACTACTGTCGTGGAGGAGATGTTTGTTTGAAATTCGTTTAGTGAAGTTCAATTGTAATGTTTTTAGTTATAGTTGAATCTACTTACTTTTACTTTTGATTTTGTGTTGCTTGTTAAATAGATGAAATGAGTGTATATGGTAGCAACAGTAGCAAAGCGAACCACCCTACCTTAACAACGAGATGCTTAGGGTTAAAATCATATATTTCAAGAACAAGGAGGGCGAGACAATCCATAAGTTGTGGCCAAGATTTAAGACACTATTACAGCAGTACCCAACTTATGGAATTCCAAATAAGATGTTATTGGTGTGTTTGAATAGTGGTTCGGTTTCTGAGAACATAGGAGTGGATAACTAATTTTTTTTCCGGGTGGTCTAATAGAAAAACCCTAGGCAATAGTATCCCAATTCCTTGATCACATAACTAAGAATATCAAGGGGCAAGAGAGGGACCATAATCTGACAAAAATGTTGACCTAAATGGATCTCTTTACCAAAAAGATCATGAATTTATAAATAATGTACAAAAAGAAATATAGGTGCATTATTCTTCATGAGCATAGAAATTCCAAGGTTTATGAGGGTGGACTCATAGAAAATATACTCTAAATCAATATCCACAATGTTGAAGAACATGATAGACTATTGAAAAAGATAAAAGAGAATGTCTCAATGCTAAATAATACGACTGCTTTTTATTCCATATCTAGTATGTTACTAAAGACCCAAATGGGTCATATATTGTCGTGCCTCTACTCGAGACAATAAAGGGTGTTACTTAATGATGCTATGGAAAACCCCATGAACGAAAATTGAACGGGTACTTGCATAATGCTACGAGGTTAACTAAGACGTTTCTAGGGAGGCAACCCAAGTTTTTAATGCTTTGTGTTTTGATCCTGAAGAATGGGTGATAGTTGTGGAGATTGAAGTGTGGAATATGTTCGAAATTTGTAGGCTTGAACCTCAAGAGTCTAGTTAGCAACTCGCCGAAGAGGACAGAGAGCTCGGCTTGAACCATCGTTAAACTCACAAAATCACATGTGATATTCCGTAACACTTGGTGAGCTTTTGGAAAAGTTGGCAACTCACTGTACAGGTCGGTGAGCTCGACTTAGCCCGCCGTTTTGACCCTAATATTAATAGGAGGTCCTATAAAAATTGGTGAAGTATGTAATAACTCGGGGTGTCATCGAATCATTCAGCGAGGATGACTAATAGCATCGAAAAGGCCAGAACTGAAGGTTTCTAAAGGCCAAAGGTTTAAAATATAAAAATCTTCCACATTCCTTTACTTATAGCCTCATACAATCACACCCGCACTCTATATACTCTATATTCTTGCATTTGTCATTTTTTTCTTATTAATCTTAGGCTCGGAGTCGGAAGTTTTTGCCGCCTGACTCTACAAAATTCATATTTCAGCTTAAAGGTTAGTTTTCTTAACCCCGCACTTTTAAATAGAGATTGAATTCAAATGCAATTGTGTAAATCTTATTGATGTGTGTTGGGCTTCTCTAAAATTGTAAATTGTGTACTAGTTTTCCTTTCATATTCTTGTAGTTGTGCTATAATGTTGAAATTGTTTATTTCCCGAATTTTGTGCCTCAAGATTGATTAAATTTATTTTGGATTGTGCTGAATTATTTTAGGTTAAATCAGGTGAAGTATGAGTAGCTTAAAATATGATGTACTTTGTCTAATTATTGAGCATTTGACGTCATTCTTAAGGCTAAATTCATCAAATAGCTAACTTTGACCAAACTGGGTGAAGTTTAGGTACCCGAATGGGAAGGTTCATATGGTCAGGGCTTAACTGATTGAGTTTGTGGTTTGATTTTGTAATTAGGAGATGCAGTTTTTATTTTGGTTAATGGGGTAAATTAATTTGCACGTTAGATAGTTTGACGAGTTGGTCTAGCTTGCCTAACCACTCGGTGATTTGCCAAAGTTCCATCAATCGCCTTTAGTTTTATGTTTTGGTTAAGTATGGCTCTGTAACTTTCAATTAGAAGCATGACCTCGTCGAGTTCATTTGAAGAGTCATCCAAGGCTTTTCAAAGATTGATACCCTCAAACTTACTGCTCAAATAAGAAGTAATGTGGTCGTATCAAGTAAAGAACCCAACTAATGAGGTTGGGATCGTTCCCTCGAGGAAAATAGTTCAGAATTAACTTTATTCTCTTATTACTATTATTTAGTCAATTATTTCCCTTGAAAACAAAAGACAATAAAAGGGGGGGGGGTTATTTCTAAATTAATGAAAATAATTAACTAAATTAAAGTAAAAAACTAACAGATTCAAATCTTGGAGCTTAATCAATTAATAAAAGTAACTAGGTCATAAGTGTTCCCTACAGGTTCCTAAGTTGATAATTCTAACTATAACAATTCTTTCCTAGTATCTTGAATGTAAAGTGATAAGTTATGTATCTCTAAATCCTTGGTCCGGCATCTAGAGAATTTCACTCCGCACCTTGGTCCGGCTACGTGTGTTGCTATACTAAACCTTACCTTTACCTCATATTAAGCATTCTATTCGATATTTGACTATGTTATTACCTCGTTCCAACCGACACTAGCCTATTAGATAGTCTACACTAAATCTATGTAGATAATTCTTTTCCTATTATCTACCTCCTTGATCCGGCAAGCAGCATTAAGGCGAATTCTAACGTTGGCCATCCGCTAAAATGACTTAAAAATGAAAGAATTATCAAACTTGCAAGGCACTATTCTAGAATTGCTATTTTAGTTAGATTTTACATCCTTATTCACTCATGGTTTCAACAATCCTAGTTATGGAGTTTAGTTACTCATGGTCATAATCACACTATTCATATATTTACTATAAGAATTCATGCACTTACTTTAATGAGAAAGAATAATATCCATAACTTCACTTGATTAATTAACAAAAGCACCAACAATCAATTCCAGAAAAAGTGTAACAGTTGCAGAAATTAATCCTCCAATACTTGAACAACAGAACTAAAGATTATCCAAAAGTCTAACTATAAAAAATCTAACCCCAAAAATGAGGTTTTTCAAACTATTTATAATAAAAACAAAAACCTAATAAAAGAAGGATTCAAATTACTGAAAATCTGTCAAAACGCGTCTGAGTTGACAAACCTCGTGACGGACCGTCGGCACCCTCTCCATTAATAGATAAGTGCAGGGCCATGCACCTCTATGTGGTCTCTCTCAGCAATGGCCCACGCAAGAATTGGCCATCTTTAACAATTTGCTACTTGTAGTCGAACTCGACGGTGAGAGGGGTCCTGGTTGTACCAACATCCTCGCCGTACAGATTCCGACGGATGGCTGGCAATGAGATGTCGACCTGTATGCCGCATACTCTGACGTGCTCAAGTGGGGCCTGTTTGGAGGGGGTAGCCCGCCTATTGATCAGTGATCAGAGAGTAGCGACATAATAGGTTTAAAACTCTCGGACCAACTCCTCACTATAGCGGCATAAAGAACGAGTTCTCCACTCTAGCCGGAGTCAGGAGAAGAGAGTGTGGATATCTGGCATAGTGGGGAGACTTCCCGTAGGGACCCGTCTCTCCAGTGTAAGGGTCCGTGTCATGACGCCTTTATCATTTAGAAACTTGGCGTCTTAATACACTTGGTATTTTTCGTCGACACACCACCAGTTGGGCAGGTCGGCAACCGAGGTGAGAACACTACTCACTGAGCCTGGAGTGGAATCTGGACTGTCAGCCTCATCAGATGAGGAAGACTGTGCAACCGTGGGGGGTACAGAGACTTCTGCGGACCCGAAGACTTCCTCCGACCACAAAACTCCTAAGGAAGCCGAAGCTCCTTCTTCTTGTGTAGCTGACCCATAAGGTGTGCCTGTCAGTGTGCGCTCCTCATCATACTAAAAGGCAGTGACTACGCCTGGCGCCACCTTTTTGGGCGTATGTCTGGTTGCACGTGCAGCTCGTGCTCGAGTGGCAGTGCCTGGGGGCACGTACTCGGGATCATGCTCATCATCAGAGCCTATAACCAGTCGGGCAGATGGGGCGACAGACTTTGAACGCCCACGTGCGTAAACTCGATCTGTTTCGGTGCCATTAGAGATAGTACCTGTAATGATTCATAATTAGTACTAGAAGGAGCAAACAAGACAAGCAAAAACGAGACAAAATACACATAAGAGCAAAGTTGTAATGACATTTCTGTAGTAGCAATGAAACACGACGGACCAGGTGACGGCTCGTCGTGAGTATGGCGGACCGTCATGTGGTCCATCATGTCTTACTCAACGATGTTTATTTGGAGACCCCAGAAGGAAAGTCTCTGAAAATTATGACGGATAAGCAGGATGGACCGTCGTGAAAATGACGGTTCATCGTCGATGTCCGTCGTGGGGCACTTAGAAAAAGTATGGAGACCCTTATGAGAGGGGTCTCTGACCATCATAACGATTGTGAAGGACGGACCGTCGTAATAATGACGGTCGATTGTAAATGTCCGTCAAAGGACACTTAGAAAAAGTTGGAGACCCTTAGAACTAGGGTCTCTGACAGTTATGATGGTTGGGCAGGACAGAACGTCGAGGGTGCGACGCTCCGTCGTAGATGTCTGTCAGTGGAGACTTAGAGAAAAAATGGAGACCGTTAGGACAAGGGTCACTGACCACCATGACGGCTGTGCAGGTTGGACCATGATGGTGATGACGGTTCGTCGTAGATGTCCTTCAGAGGACACTTAGAAAAAGTGGGAGACCCTTACGACTAGGGTCTCTGACAGTCGTGACGGTTGTGAAGGACGTACCATCGCGGGTAGGAGGCTCCGTCGTAGAAGTTCATCAGTGGACACTTAGAAAAAGTTGGACACCCTTAGGACTAGGGTCTATGACTGTCATGAAGGTTGTGCAGGACGGACCGTCGAGGGTACGATGCTCCATCAGAGATGTCCGTCCATGGACACTTACAAAAAAAATGGAGACCCTTAGGACAAGGGTCTCTAACAACCAAGACGGCTATGCAGGACAGACCGTCATGGTAATGACGATCCGTCGTAGATGTCCTTCAGTGTACACTTAGAAATAAAAATGGAGACCCTTAGGACTAGGGTCCATGACAACCATGACGGTTGTGCAGGATGGACCGTCATGGGAACGACGGTCCGTCGCATGTGTTCGTTGGTGGACACTTAGAGAAAAAAATAAGGGGGGTGGTGGAACAGACCCTATGACGGTTCGTCGTGGGTACGACGGTCTATCCTCGGGGTCTCGTTCTGTCATTCAGTGATGGAACTGAGGATGCCACAATCATTCTTTATGACTCAAACGGAATACTTGATTGTAATCTACATGTTTCCAACCCAAGTACCAGCAAACTAGCAAAGCTAAAACACCAATTTCTCGAGTTTTAACAAGGCTATTCGAGGGACTCTCAACCTAGGTCAGATAAAATTGGATCAAAGAACAAAGACCCACCAAAAAGAAATAGGATAATAGTAATTGAAAAACAAAAATGCAATGTAAATGGGTAGAGATCAGAGGCACATACCTGAGAAGAGGAGAAAAATAAGCAAGTTAGTCACTTAGTTATCAAGAGCAGAACCACAGCAGAACACTCCGACCAGTAGAAAGGAGATTTTGGGAATTGGAGATTTGGAGAAGTGATATGGATCAGGTTATAGAGAAGAGGATGAGAAAGGTAGGAAGTTGGAAAGGGAGGGAATGGCGGAAATAAGGAAAGAAATGGTTGAAATGAAGGGGTAAGGGTTTTAAAGGTTGAAATTTTATAAAATTCCTCAGCCGGGTTGGGTCAGGTTGCTGGTTAATAACGTAACGAGTCCCCGACGACGTTCCATCTCAGATGCGACGGTCCGTCATGGGTTCCATTGCGGATGCCCTAATTTTGAAAATAAATGAAAAATGTACCTAGCACGACGGATTCATGCGAAGGTCCATCGCAAGCGTGACGGTCCGTCGATGTATCCGTCAGTGAATGTTGCGGAGTGATTTTCTGCAGAATTTCTTGGTGATGTGCTACCTGCAAATTTAAAACCCATTAGTAGAAAATGCTACCATTAATAGAAATAAAACTATAAGTACTGGGTTGCCTCCCAACCAGCGCCCGATTTAACGTCGCGGCACGAGTGAAGACACTTTATTACTTAGACTTCATCAAGATAATGTGCCTCGATCACTTCATTCGCCGATTCAGCATGCCCGAAATAGATTTTTATTCCTTGTCCATTCACCTTAAACCGCACACCCTCCTTGGTTTTTAACTCTACTACTCCATGAGGGAATAGTTGGGTAACCAAGTAAGGGTTAGTCCATTTGGACTTGAGCTTGCCTGGAAACAAGCGCAACCATGAATTGTATAAAAGCACCTGATCCCCAACCATAAACTCTCGTTTTTCAATTTTTAGGTCCTGGTACTTCTTCATCTTTTCTTTGTAGGATATAGCAGATACCTATTGGAGCTCACCACTCTGCCTCATGGACGTACAAATGTTGAAGGTCACTTCTTCATTGTTCAACCAAAATTTCATCTGCCCATTTTCCATATCAACTAAGGCTCTACCCGTAGCAAGGAATGGCCTCCTAAGAATAATAGGCACTTTAAAATCGACTTCACAATCAAGAATAACAAAATCCTCCAGAAATATGAACGACTCCACATTTACTAGCACATCGTAGAGTATCCCTATAGGTCTTTTCTGTTCGATCGTCCATCAGTAGCCACATCGCAGTGGGATTTGGATCACCCAAACCCAACTTCTTGTAAATCGAGAGGGTCATGAGATTTATGCTTGCCCCTAGATCACATAATGCTTTCACAAAATGTAATAACCCGACTGTACAAGGAATAGTGAATGCACCCGGATCTTCTTTCTTTTGTACTAGAGATCTTGTAGTAATAGCACTATAATGCTGCATTTTATCATCATCCTCAAAAGTGATTGATGTTTTCTTTGTAACCAGATCTTTCATAAACATGGCATAACCGTGCATTTGTTCTATAGCTTCTACCAAAGGGACATTGATAGAAAGCTGCTTCAACATTCTTATAAAACGCCGATATTTATCGGCCTCAGTGTTTTTCACTAATCTTTGAGGAAAGGGGGTGGTGGTGTAGGCATGGGAGTTAACTTTTTAGGCACTTCAGCATCTTTTCCAGTGTTATCTTCTACTTCACCACTAACCTCTACCACTTTATCATTATCTTTTATCACCTTTTCCTCATTAGACGACATAGGTGGGTCAATGGTTTGCTTACCACCCCGAGTAGTGATTGCCATATAGTGTCCATCATTTTTTGGATTTTGGATAGTGTTGATAGGAAGAGTGGCTGATTGCTGTGTGTTGACAGTCATAGATAATTGGTCCATTTGCAACTCAAGCTGATTAATAGATATTGCATGTGTATCGCCTTTCTGCCCAATGCTAAATCACTCCTTAACTCTTTAATGTGCTCATCACTAGCATCGAACCTCGTCATCATTTTGTGCAACATATCCTCAACTCGCGCCATACTACCTCCATCATCCCTAAGAGTAACTTCACGATTTGGACGAGTAACATAGGGCCCATTCCTATTATTTCTGTTACCATAGTTACCCTTGTTAAAGTTTTTGTCGCGGTTGTAATTTCCATCTCGGACATAATCAACGTCACAGTTATAGTTACCATAGATCTGACCTTGGTTTTCTTGACCTTGGCGCCAATTCTACTGATTTGAGCCTTGGGCTCTCGGTCGGAAACCCCTCATCTGCTCATTTATCGCATAGGAATCTTCCTCATAATAACATTCATCATTTGGTGGTGGTGTTTTAGACAAGTAGTTAACTGCATTTATCTTTTCTGCACCCCCAGTGACCTGTTTTAATACCAACCCAATCTCAGTTCTCATCTGAGCCATCTCTTCACGAATCTCATCTATGGCTGAGTTGTGAGTGGATTGCACTCCGAAGGTATTTCTCCCAGTACCTGACTTCCTAGTACTCAAAGTTTTATTATTCCGGCAGATTTTCTCTAACTTCTCGGCAATCTCGACATAAGGACACTCCCCATAAGAACCACCCGCTATAGTATCCACTACCGCTTTATTATTATCAATCTGTCGCCGATAGAAGTATTCCTTCAGTAACTCATCATCTATGCGGTGATTGGTGACACTTCTCAAAAATGAAGTGAATCTATCCCAAGAACTACTAACTGACTCTCCTGGTAGTGACACAAAGTTGTTCACTCTGTCTTTGTGGTTTAGTTTCTTGGAGACCGGTAGTAACGTGCTAACAAAACGTCCCTTAGTTGATTCCAAGTGAAAATTGAGTTATAAGGGAGCTCAGTGAACCAAATAGCAGCCTCTCCCGTCAGTAAGAGAGGAAATACTCTTATCCCTATTACATCAAAATCCAAATCAGGCCTCCCTACAGAGCTTTTAGACACTTCCCTTACCTTAGCTACATGGGCATGTGGTCCTCAGAAGGTAGCCCTGAAAACAAACCTCTAGTAGTGAGCATTTGCATGAGACTACTAGTTATCACAAAGGTGTGGACTTATGGTAGAGGAGACAAGACAAGTGGCCCATCAGAGTCTGCAATATTATCATAGCCTCTGTAGTGTTCTTGAGGGTGTGGAGTGGGATTTTGTCCCCTTTGTTCATTTTAACCAGGATCATCGGGTATTAACTTACCATTAACATCAACCGGAGCTGGGATGTTCTGGTTTGGATCATCATCGTTAATACCCATGTTTTGATTCATATTGCCTAGTGTACGCTCTAATTCGTGGTTGTAGGGATACAAGGGTTCTCTTCCTCTCCGTGTATTTGGCATACAAGAATGTTAGTTCTGCAAGAATCAAAAACAAAAGAAAAGTAAAATTAAGAAAATAATGACTAAAGTTTAGTAATAAGTTTAAGTTAATCGAAAATATGATACGCTCAAACTTACTTCTCAAATAAGAAGTAAAGCGGTCGTATCAAGTAAAGAACCCAACTAATGAGGTTGGGATCGTTCCCACGAGGAAAAAATAGTTCAGACTTGACTTTATTCTTTTATTACTATTATTTAGTCAATTATTTTCCTAGAAAACAAAAGACAATAAAGGGGGGGGGGGTTTATTTCTAATTAATGAAAATAATTAACTAAATTAAATTAAACAACTAACAGATTGAAATCTTGGAGCTTAATAAATTAATAGAAGTAACTAGGGCTTAAGTGTTCCCCACAAGTTCCTAACTTGATAATTCTAACTATAACAATTCTTTCCTAGTATCTTGCATGTAAAGTGATATGTTATGTATCTCTAAATCCTTGGTTCGGCATCTAGAGAATTTCACTCCGCACCTTTGTTCGGCTACGTGTGTTGCTATACTAACCCTTACCTTTACCTCATATTAAGCATTGTATTCGATATATGACTAAGTTATTACCTTGTTCCAACCGACACTAGCCTATTAGATAGTGTTTATGTTGATAATTCTTTTCCTATTATAAACCTCCTTGGTCTGACAAGTAGCATTAAGGCGAGTTCTAACATTGTCCATCCGTTAAAAAGACTTCTAAATGAAAGAATTATCAATACATGCAAGAAACTATTCTAGAATTGCTATTTTAGTTCAATTTTACCTCATTATTCACCAATGGTTCCCACAACCCTAGTTATCGAGTTTAGTTACCCATGATCATAATCACACTATTTATATATTTAATATAAGAATTCATGCACTTACTTTAATGAGAAAGAATAATATCAAGAAATTCACTTGATTAATCAACAAAAGCACCAACAATCAATTCCAGAAAAAGTGTAACAATTGCTGAAATTAATCCTTCAATACTTGAACAAGAGAACTAAAGATTATCCAAAAGTCTAACTATGAAACTGTCAAACCCAAAAACGAGGTTTTTCGAACTATTTATAATAAAAACAAAAACCAAATAAAAGAAGGATTCCAATTACTGAAAATCTGCCAAAACGCGTCTGAGTCGACGGACCGTCGTGGTCACGACGGGTCTGCATGGCCTCTGTCGTCCCATACATCAAAAATTCTTCTGCTGCTTTCTTCATTACACTCAAAGAACAGGTGTGACGGACCGTTCTAAGCACGACAGTCCATCGAGGCTCTCCGTTCCATAATACTTTCACTTCTTGTAATTTGGGTACTGGGACTACTCTATGATAATTACGACGAACCAACGGGATAGACCGTCGTGGCTATGACGGTCCGTCATGGACCGTAATTCCACACTATGTCATACTTTCCCATCTTCCTTCAGCAGCTTCTCTCCTCACTATGATGTCACCTTCAGACCGTTAAAGGCTCGATGGACCGTCATAAGCTCCGTAGGTGTTCTGTTCTGCATTTCTCGCTCAAAAACATCCGCGTTTATCTTTGGAAAGATTTCCTGCAAATTAGGAGAAACTTACATAAAAGTCAATACAAAAAGGCTTTTGGACACACACTAAACTTAAGGAAAAAGCATTAAAAATACCGTGAAACCACGTTACATCAAAGATCACCAAAAACCTTGAAATTCTTTGTATTCTTGATTATGGCTCTTGTATTGATTATGATATAATTATGTTTAATTCATGTTTATATATATATATATATATACACACACACACACACACACACACACACACACACATACACACACACACACACACACATGAATTTTGTGGAATTATTGATATGGATGAATAGTGAGCCTAGTCTTATGTACATTTTCATTTCTATGATCTCTTGTAGTGTTAATTTGTTGAAAAGTCAAAGGAATGGTGATTGTGGCTATTGGAAACTGGTGAGTTGACCTAATTGCTTTATTTAATGTAGAATTTATATCTATTGTTATTGATTTGTATAGTCCACAATTGTGGTAGTGTTAAGTTGTTATAATTATTAGGCAAAAGTATTAATTAACCCCCTTAACTTGAAGCTTTTTATTCAGTGTACACCTAAACTTTATTTTATTAAATTACCCCCCTGAACTTGCTTATTCATCAAACACGTACACGTACACCTTTTCTTTCTAAACCTAGATAAATATTTTATCACGTAGATAATACCAACCTTCACAATTATGAAATCTTAAAACTTCCTAAAGAATCTTCTCCGTTTTGCTCTAAACCTCTTTGCTTTTCTCTAAACCTCTCACGAGTATATTTGGGAAGTGTAATTAACGAAGTAACGAGTAGATTTGTGTCAGTTGCAGTTCTGGAGTAAAGACTTGCTAGATTTCGTGAAGTGTTTTACCGATCGATGTCGATTGGTCGATTTTGTTTGGATCTTTTCTGAAAATTGTTAACAAGTAAGTGATTATCAACTAGATTTCGTGAAGGCTTGATGTATTGTTGTCTGTTTTCTTTACTTATTCCTTCATATTTTGCACTATTTTTCGTTTAAGGTTTCACCATAGTTTCCGATTAGGGGTCTAATAGTTTTCAACTAGAATTTTGACTTAATGAATGTATTATCATGAAGTTTTTTACCTTATTAATGCATGAGCATTAAGGTTTCTGATAATCAGTTTTAAAAATTAAGGTTTTTTGGTAAAATTAAGGTTCTAAGTTTTAAGGTTTCGGGTATTGTTAAATGGTGGGGTATTATATAATTTGTTTAAGTATATTGTGTGGGATGCCAATTGTATGTTCATGAGTAATACATCTACTATACTAAGTACCAAATGTTGCTTCTGTTTTGATGTTATTGTATATGCTTCGATTTGTTGCTTGCGTTGTACAATATACTGATTGTTATTGTGGTTATAGGTTGACACTATGACTAATATATGAAGACATATTCTCATTTCATTCAACCAGTCCAAAAAATGAAAATGTGGCCTGAAAGCATAAACCCAATGGTTGAACTATTTGAGGCAAAACAAATGCCTGGTAGGCCACCAAAGAACAGAAGAAGAGAAATTGGTGAAGTGAGAAAAGTTGGAAAGTTGCCAAGAATGGGGAGTGTAATAACACGTTCAATTTGCAAAGGACCAAATCATAACAAGAGAAAATTTCCAAAAAAATCCTAAACCTAAGTCTAAACCAACACCCACTCAACAGGTACATTCATATTGATTTGGTTTTATAAATTATGTTAGATTACTTATTAATTTAATCTCTTGTTGAGTTCTTTTTCCACTCATATTAGTCCACCACTAGGAAAAAGAGGGGTTGAGGTCACTATGAAAAGCACCAGTAAGACCGGTACAAGAACAGGTGCAACAAGTGGTTACAAGAAGAGGCCTAAAGTTGTTGGACTAGGTGTATTTGTTGCTGATACCGGATATACGTTTATTAATGTAAGTGTCTTATGAAACTGTCAAAATTATATTTTTCTTCTTAATGTGAGTCCCAAAATAACTATGTAGTTGATATGCAGCAAGGATTGTCTAGCACGAAGAGGGTTAATACTGGTGTGGTGAATTATGCGCATGTGAAAGGTGATATAGATTTTAAACCTACCAAGTGACTGAAGTGGAAAGGCAAACAAGCTATGACTCAAAGAGAACTTCAAGTCGAAAGTGTTATGCGTCGTATTCAAACCAGATCAAAAGTTGATGGCATTCAAACAAGGTCACAAGCCAAAGGAAAATCACCCTCAAAGAAAACTTCTTAGTTGTGTGGGTGTAACAACCAAACTTAAGTTACTGAATGTTTTTATTTTGGTGTTACTGTTAGTGTTTTGGTGTTTGTGTGGTTTTTCAACTAAACTTAAAGTAGTGACTGTTTTATGTTTTGCTGTTAAACTTGAGTTATTGTGGTTGTTGGTTGAAACAATGAAACACTATGATGCTTCTTTTTTATGATCAAGAAAGCACTAGTTATGTTATGTTTATTGCCTTCATGTTATTATTTCATGGTATCATATTACCTATGACATGTTATTGTAGATTAATTAAAAATGATATGTCAATTGCCTTTATATATATATATATATACACACACATAACTTTAATCAGCAAAAACATACATTACTAGAACACCAAACCAAACTAAACCACAAAATGAGTACCCTAGCACCAAATGATTTTGCCTTAATAACAATTGCATTCAAAAATAAAATTCAACGACACACTAAATAAAAGAAAACTATCACGTTGCATATCAACCTAATACCCAAAATCAGTTTCAATATCCATTTACACTTGAGATATTCTTCTTGTTTGTTGGTTTCTTCAACAAACCCAAAATTACAATATTCGCTTGGGTCGGAAATTCAGGATCATACCAATCAAAAAACTTACAAGAATATTGAAATGAGGAATGCATTTCATAAAATCAAATTTTTAAAAAATGAGATTTCATAATACGAACTTGTCAGATAAAAAGCAAAATAGGAGTAACAATACATACCCCATAGTGTCTCCAACCGAATATTCTACGTCCGGGAGTGTCATTTGTCCATGAAATTTTCAGAATTGGAGGAGCCCCACATAAACAAACAAGCCTCCTATTATAGTTCACGAATTTAGCAATAACAATTAAAATAAAAAGTGAGAAAAATCTGAAATTTGAAAAGGGAGAAAGGATAAAGAAGAACAAATAGCTAGAGAATAGAGAGAGAGAGAGAAAATTTTAAAATAAGCAAAATATTAAAGAAAAAATAGATTTTTTTAACGTATATTACCATTGTAACTTTATTATGTCGAAAAAAATCGCTGTCTCACGTGCCTTGTTGAGTTAGATTTCAGTTTCTATGCAAGTGGACAGAAAAGGTGTACGTGTTGGATGAATATGAAAGTTTAGGGGGGTAACTGAAACAAATAATGTTTAGGTGTACAATGAATAAAAAGCTTTAAGTTTAGGGGGGGGGGTAATGAATACTTTTGTCTAAATTTTATGACTTGGCCTTATTGATATTATTATGTGAATTGTTGTATTATCATGATATAGTACGAATGAATGTGTAAGTTTAAAGTGCTCATGTGATGTCTATATTATCTTGTATGTGTGCTATGATAATAAGATTGAATGTACTCCCTCTCTAGTTGTAAATATATGATGATGAATGACTAATAATAGTTTTTCTAGAATGACGTTGTATCTTGTGTTGCTAGACTTAATTGTCCCTACTTGGTACATAAATTGTATTAGATGAGTGTATGATTGAAAGTCTAGGATCGGTAGACCTAATGTTGGTGCCCTTCCTTTAATGATTAATGAGGTAATCTAGAGTATGTCTTGATCTGGTAGACCTAAGAATCATGCCCTTCTTGAAGAGTCTAGAACCCTAAGTTAATGTGAAACAGGGAATATTGAAAGAAGGTTAATGATGAGTCTTGGATAGGCAGGCCTATGGCACCCTTTCAAGAGGAGTGAAATGATCTATCCTAATGAACCTTGATTGGTAGACCCTTGTGGATCCTTTCTTGGTTGTGTATCATAAGTTTGCATGGCCTAGGGATGGTACCTTCTCAAATACTCTTATGTGAATGAACTTACTCTCATGACCCACATGTGCACCCTAGAAGTTAGGGCATTCTTAGGTCGCAACACGGTGTACTTGACCTCTCGTAGGTTACGCAAAATCCCTTAGACATCATCCATTGTATATATATATATGAAAAGTCCACAAAATTAAAAGTTTTTCTTTCAAAACATAATGCGGAAGTCATTTTATAAAACGTAAAACATATGTCTCAAAAAACATCTATGACATGATCAATACAATTGTCTTGGGTCACGGCCCATAAAAGTCTAAATTATGAAAGAATATAAAAGACAACGTAGTAGTAATAACCTCGGAGCTATGAGGACTCAAAATCTCCTCTCCTTGGAAGCCTTGAAGCTCAACCCTTGATAGACAAATCAATATCTTCAAGACCCTACATGGACAACATGTAGGCAATATGTGTTAGTACGATACGTACTAAGTATGAAAACTATCACACCAAACATTAGATATCTCAATGGGTTAGTCAATAAAAGGAATAATCATAAGAGATAAATACATAAGAATTACATGTATATCATAAGCATATTAAATCATCATAAGTTACATAAGAGTTCGTATACTTACTTTTCCTTCTTACTCAAGTGAACTATCTCACAAGCTACCTCCAAGTATCCCAGTGCTAGGCTAACGTAGCATCCCATACTACTACCAAAGCTAAGTTCAACTCTTTGGTCATTCCTTATCATAGACCTCTTTCATAATTATAACCTAAATTTATCATGTAATATGAGTAATATTCCCCAATGTCAACTCAAAACATACGTGTGGAATGCATGTGAATCATCCCATACTACCTCACACACTAAGAATGTCTTTGAGTCACCCTATTTTATTTAATCAAGTCTTTAGTAGCCTTAGTTCATACTAAAGAGTACTATACTCTTTCAATTTACTCAAAACATGCTTGTGCAATGTACATGAGGCAGCCCATACTACTCCATATACTAAGACTATCTTGATGTCATCCTTGACATATTCACCCTCCATAGCCTTACCACCTCTTAACTTCTTTTATTAAGATTCCCTCATCTTTAGCGTACTTTACTAGAAAAGGAAACTCTAGTCCAATCCTATCTTAAATCTCTTCTTCATTAATGACCCTAGGTTATACCTTGTGCAAGGCACTTATGAAGCCCCATAACACCATACATACAAGGTACTACTTTTAGATCCTTTCTCTATTAGTTCTTACTTTGGAGCCTAGAACATATCTTTATCTTTTAAACACTATGAGATACTTCTTTAATCATGTATAAGTTCCTTAATCATATGAATCCTATGAGATACTTTTTGTTATGTCTTCATCCCTTAATAATAATGAACACTGCAGGATACCCCTTGGGCATGTCTAAGTTCATTCACACACTATGAACACTACGAGATACCCCTTAGGTATGTCTAAGTTCATTCATTGATTATGAACACTATGAGATGCTTCTCAAGCATGTCTAAGTTCATAGGATATGGAGATCTCTACTAGGATACCTTCGATCTACTACGTGAAGGAGTCCCGCCTCATGAGACAATAAAATAGTCATCGCAACTACTAGGTGTGGCTCTCCTTTCTACTTGGATTCCGGACCCTTGCTAGACTATTTGTCTCACTTCACATATTCACTTGGAGTCAAGCATATATTCCAAGTTTACTTGTCAAGCCTTGCTCAACCTTCTCTCATGGAGGGATGTCTTTGAAAATATCTCCATGCTCAAGTGGTTTCTATCACTTTCAATCAATCATCCTTAATATACATCCAACAGAACCATCCTAAGGTTCATTAGTCATTAATTCATTCTATCTTCGTTCATATGTAGATTATAGAATCTTCTAGCACTAGTTTTCTTCTCACATTCTTCAATACTAGGTGATTATACTCATAATTCATTCTTTAAGGATCAATCAAATCAAGAACAAAGTCAATTAATTGATTCAATTACAATCATACTTAGGTGATTCAATCATGATCAATTAATATAGAATACAATCAAGTAAAAAAAAATCAACAGAACATCTTCATCAAGTCTCTAATGGCCTAAGATCACCATGATCACCTTCAAATTAAATTGCTATAATTCACCATGAAAACTACATAAAACATTATATAATAGTCATAAAAATATCATTGAATGTTACCACTACATTGGCATCACAATCGAGCCTTACCCATAATGCAATCACAACCCTCTCTTTAATGGGGTTCGTTGGATACTCAATTGAATTAAACTAGGGGGGATTCAAGGAAGGAAGAATCCATGAATAAATAATCTTCACATAAATTATATAAGAGTCTTAATATTAGTTTGATTCCTTGGAGAAATCGTTCTAAGCTGTTGCTCCCAATTCTTATTCTTCTCTAATGGTGTTCTTGAGCGTTCTAATGTGAGAGAAAGGTTTTGATTTGGAGCATTGAGTCTAAGGTTTTTTTTTATCGTTAAATAGTCATTAAATTTGAAAAACTACCTAAAATACCCTCCCATATAATTATTTGGATGTGGGGTGAATATTCACCCTTCGAGAAAGTGCAGGTTGCATCAACGGTTAGAAATCGACGGACCATTGGTTGGACGACGGTCTGTATAGCAGGTCCGTACTCTTAGTAAGAGATTCATAATTTGGGTGATTTTATTATTAAATTAAGTTTCAACCACTATGCCCCATCGACGGGTTGTCGACCAATGCGTGAGGTATCGATTGACACTGTCAGGCAGTGGGCTAGGCATGGTTGAGGTCCTCCTCGAGGGCCTTTTGTAGGGCCCTTGAGGAGTCATGCCTAGACTTTTCCACCCCAAATACGTATGTATAGATGTTAGGAACCTTCACTATCAATTTGATGTCAAACACTGCATAAAACCTCATGAAACATACTAAGGCACGCTAGAACGTCCTAAGTTAACTTTCAAACGTTACCAGACGTTCTTGGACGTTTAACCTCCAAAATCTCTCAAACTCAATAAACTTCCTCTAAACACCATAAATGATCATATTATGACCTCATAACTCATTATACTCATGCTAGGCTCTATTTTAACCTATTGCATTTTTGCATCCTTACACTTACTCTATGAGAACCCAGGCAAAGCACCAAGTGCATAGGCTTAAGGTTGTGGCTATATTGGAGAATGAGACTGTACAAAGAGTCCTTTTGATATCCCGCAAACCATGTTCCTACATGGAATGTGTCGTAGTTATACCCTTGAAAGTAGAACACCTTCCACGGTGTGAGGTCTTATGACACCGGATCTCATACCTAGCTAGTGTGGTATATGAGTTTTAAAGCCTATTCACATCATGTAGGATGCGCACTGTAGTGTTGGCTAGGTTCTACAACACATAGGTAGTGGAATGGAACGATATCTACATATGGAACGAGTACGCTTTAACAGTGCTAGAATGAGTTCCCTAGGTCTTCCAAGACTATTGTGTGAAGTCCCCTAATTGTTTAGTTATCTCTTATATGCTAAATCAAATAACGTGAGTCATTTGAAGCACGGGAAAAGAAAAATTCCTATATAGGGTATCTTTGAGGATCACCTAGGTGTGCTTGAAGAGGGTTTACGAGCAGTCTCTTTATTTCTTACTGAAGTGAGTCTTAGAGTAACCTTAGGTAAAGGGTTTAAAATGATAAAAATGTTTAGTTGTTAAAAATGGAATATTCTTATATGTGATTCTTGACTTGTAATATCTATCTTAAACTCTTATGATAATTGTTTCTATTAAAATAGCATGAAAGCATATCTTAAAGTAAAAGTTCCTTTTTACATGGTTTTCTTGCATGTTCACCATCCTTAATGCATTAAATGTGCTAGTTGCATATGTTTCTTTACGTCAACAAGTGTAGGTGGCAAGCGAGCATTTTCTAGAAGTTGACACTTGGGAAGTAGATTTCTCTCATTATTGGTATGTCCTCATATGATCTAAGACATGGATCTCAGTTCTAGTTTCTGTCATGATCAGAGTCTAGAACCCAGACAAGACCGGTGTCATTGACCATTCAGAGGTCGCAGACAAGCCTACTTACGTCATTATTACTTCGTCTAGGTTAATTTTAACAGAAATTTGAAACTTTTTGTTTCTTAACATGTTTAATGAACATTCTACTACATACGTAATTGTTCACCATCAACCATTTAACACTAAGATCATCAAATAAAAGAAACAGTTTATTATAACGAAGATGTACTTGCAAAAATGGGCTTCATTTCTACGACTGCCTTCCCAGCCGTTGAAAGACTGAGCGATAACGGTAAAGGGCGCACAAACAAAGAATTTCATTGTGCGAGGATGTGATTCGCCAAGCAAGGGCAAAGAAAGCCGTCCGACCATACCGGATTCGGAATGTGAAGGCCTCAATACAATGTCTGAACAAAAATGGGAAAGAAATTCTAGTGGAACATACTCCACTAGCTCAATCCAACAACTAAGCTAGAATGTAAATGGGCAAGCATCCTCGAAAGCATGAGGGCCTACCAAGTCCGGATGAATTCTCGACGTTCGAATAACTGCAACGTTGATTCTGTAGCTTTAGCGTCCACCTGTGCCTGCAACTAAAAGTTTAGAGTTGTATTGGGTTAGTACACAGTTGTACTAAGTATAAGTATATTAAAGCACACACCAAGGACATGCATGAGTAAGAATATCTCTTTCCTAGCAACATGATTATAGCAGTTCAAGTCAGTGGATTTTCCAAGTTGAGATTAGGAAATTGAGTGAACTTTCCAATTTTTGATTAGGACTTTTTATGAGCTTTCAAAATTTGGATTAGGAAAGTTATGCCATGAGAGTAACATGCATCATCATACTTAACATTTTGCATATAACACACAACAACGTACACATAGCACATATCATAGTTCCTATATCACATAACGTTGTTCATATCATTCATTCGTATGCCATGAGACCTTGGAATCAAGGACATGACATTAAGACTTCCCAAAAATGAGGGCTCAACATATGGGACCTGAACTAGGGAGTCTGCTTTAGCATACATAGAGTCTGCTTCCTTTATTCATACGTACTTCATTTCATTTCATTCATGGACCAGTGTAAACACCAACTATAATCAGGATGTAGTTTAAAACTTTCATCGGGTTCGTTGTGCTATGACCAAGAATGACCTAATATCATTATTTGAATCTAACTCACCTCTTGATTATCCTATCCTAACACCTTTAGTATCATTCGTTTCATTGTGTGCATCGTTTGAGGTTGGCCTCATTCATTCATTGGGAACTTTAACTTTAACCGACATAGATCATGTGAGCATCATGAAATCCAGTGTCATGACACCCCACGTGAAAAGAGGTGGAATCACCAGCCAAAGTAACCCAAAACATGCTAGCATACATGGGAATTGAACCCCACCAGATCCCTACATTGGCAGTATAGGTTCAATCACTAGGAGATATAAAGAGAACCATACCCGGAATGCCGGACAGTCTCATCTCATTAGAGTTACGTGAACCTTCGACCTTCCCAAAAGAAGGCATCACTGCTCATAGCTACTCTATCGGTGCTCAGTATAAAATTATATTACATTCAACTCGTACATCATGGAAGTTGTCTTCTATTATGAGGACATCATAGATCAATAGATGATTTCTCATCTCATAATTAGTATTAAGTGTGTTAATCTCGATACTTTCATTAGAGTGTTCATAGAGACTGGTCTCTTCATTAACTATACGCTCTCATAGGTGAGTACATTTTGGTAACATTTACTTAGGCTCATTTGAGATTGCTCTCATCTTTTACATTATCCTCATATCTGGTTGTCACCACATTCATTAACATTAGCACATTTTCTATTCATAATTACTCACCACATTTTACGTGAATATTCATTTCATCATATTCCATTGCAATTGGCCATTTAGTGTGTTTCACACTCTTAATTAGCCCTTCTAGGATTTCATCATTTCATTGTTCATTTCATTATTTCTTTTTTCATTTAATCATTTCATTATGTGCCAATGCACTTTGCCATTTAGTGTGTTTTACCATTTTACTTAACCCTTCTAGGGTTATATCATTTCATTACATACATCCTAGGTTCACTTATTTTTAAACATTTGCTAGACTTATGGGTCTGCATACAAGCTATGAGGCTTCATTCATCTTTCTTTTAAGTGATTCATATCTTTCTAAGATTATGTAGTACAAGACTTATGCATCTTGTATGTATGCCAAGATCTCGATTTTGATCTAAGTAGGAAGCCCTATTCTTGAATATTTAATTCACGTATGACTTATGTATCAATACGGAATTTGGTCAAGTGAACCCGGTTTAAAATCCCTTGGATAACCTACAATTTTCTTTTTATTTAATTCTAGTCCACATGATATTAGGACCCTAGATCAAGACCCAACATCACCATTTCCTTTTTAGTTCTATCCTTTGAAAATTCTCTTTCATGGCCGAGGGGTTGTGGGATCAAACCACCATAGATCCTTTTATTTTATTAAATCTATTTCTCCTTGTTATTTCGAGTTGACTATGAGGTTGTGGGATCAAACCCCCACAGCCTCTATATTTCTTTATTCTCCTCTTTAAATCTACCTAAGAGGTCGTGGTTTCGATTTCCACATGCCTCCCCCTTTATTTTTCTTTTATTCTCCTCCTTAAATCTGCCTAAGAGGTTGTGGGTTCGATTCCCACACGCCTCCCCCTTTATTTTTATTTTATTCTTCTCCTTAAATCTGATTGAGAGGTGGTGGGTTCAAATCCCACTCCTCTCATTTCTTATTTTTTCTTTTAAGATTTTCCAGCCAATATCATGGTTATATTACCCTTCACCACATTTCTTTTTACTTCTTTATTTTCATTGTTTTTAACATGGTGAGGTCACGGGTTCAATCCTCCATGACCTCACTTGTTTTAATTCTTTTTTTCAACATTTTGAACCCTCTTTGCTGACCGAAATTCATCACTAGAAGCTGGAGATTTTCTTTTAATATTTCAGCATCCTTTCATCAAGTTACACCTTAGTTCTTAGGGGAATTTCGTAGTGCATTTAGAACATTTTAGGTGCGTTTTAATGGATTCGTTTAGACAAGAGATTATCCCTCAAATCAACCACATTTCAACTCATATAAACATCTCAATTACATCAACATGTGTACATGAAATATAAAGAACTATCATGCAATTTCAAGTCTTAAACCATGAACAAAAGCCACGACAACACACTCATACACACGTAATTACATTTTCAGAAACATCAACATAAGTCACATAATTCCAACAATTCATATAAACACGTAATCAACACGAAAACAGGTTTCATCCCTAGTTTTCTACCAGCAAACATAATCAACCTATGAATCAATGGGAGCTAGTGACAGGGACATGTAACGGGGAACAATCCTAGTTTCTGGAATAGATTCTTCTGAACCTTAGTGGTCTCTTGGGAAAGGTACCAAGAGGGAAGAGAAACCATACCTTTTTGATGTTAAAATCTTGACTCTCTTCCCAAAAAATTCACCGAAGAACACGTCTAAGCCTCCTCAATATCAACTCCACTCGAATGACAATCTCCCTTAGCCTAGTGTGCGATTAACGTTTATTTTGTTGTGATTTCATGTGAGTTCTTAAAGGGTGAAGAACATGGTTTATTTTTCATTATTTGTATCTTATTTTGGCATAGAAAAAACGTGAGAAAGAATAAGAGAGATTGAGCGTGAGAGAGTGGGATTGTAGGAGGCTTAGGAGTCTAGTTTTAAGACTTAGTCAATAAGGTTTTGTTTATTTAATAAAAGTCTGATTTTTATTTTATTTCAAATCAGATAATGAATAATAATAATTAATTAATTACATAATTCAATAACTTAAATAAAAAATCACTTTAATTCATTGCTTCCACATAGGTTCGAACCCAGGTGGAGCAAGACTTCACTTCAAGAGCCCAATTTCGACCCTCTCTCCCCAAATAACCCCTCCACCTTATTAATTAAATAATTAATTGTATATCTAGGGTAATTACGATACTACTTTAGCCTGAAAAAGACCATTTTACCCCGAGACCCTCCAAACCTAAGATTTTCTCAATTTAAGTTTGGTAAAGACTCATTCAAGTAAATCTTTGTATTCGAGAGCCCTACATGGTTGGAAAAAACCTTTCCAAGCTCAAATAAATCCTCAAGTTAGTTGTCTTGGCTGTAGAAAGGGTTTCGAGGTCTGGTTCTAAGCGCATCATTCTGTTTGAACCCTGGTGTATTCATAGGCATTCTTGACACATTAAGCATTTCTTAACTTATCCATTTTTAGGGTTGTTACACTTTCCTTTTATAAGGACTATTTAATAGACTATAATTTTTTTTTAAAAAAAATTGATGAGCGGGTTGTGAACCTATGAAATTGACTTGTGTCTAAGATGGCTTATGACTAGACTTAGTTTCTTTCTTAAACTTTATAAAAGATCTTGACTATATTGTGAAAAGTTTTAATTTCGCACTACTTTTCATATCTATGTGACGAATAAAAAAGTTTGAATTTCACACTTCATTCCATATCTATGTGTTGAATGAATGCCAAGAGGCTTGTCAAAGATCTCCGAGAGGTAAAGTACGTCGTGTGACCCCTAAAGGGGTACTCTTGGGTCGTTCCAAACTTGGTATCAGAGCATAAGGTTATGAAGTAGTCTTTAGGATTAAATGTCTCATAAATCCACGTCTAGTAGAGTCTTGTTCATCGGTGGTGAGTTGTGAAACATCTATGAGCGACAGTCTATAGGATGATAGAGGGTTTACTTTCTTCATTACTCTTCTGTCATTCCATAGAGTTGAGGTTATAAGTGTTTTACTAATATCTTCTCTTGTGTTTATTGGATATGAATACAAGAAGGACGCCAGCAAGAAGAGTGGATGAGGAAGCGGTGAATGAGGGAGTTCCTCCCCAAGGTAAATAACTTCCGCAAAGTGGTCAAGATCCTAAATGTGGCCAAGTCCCTATAGATAATCAAGGGAATAATATTCTAATTTTTATCCCGTATATGACTACTGATGAATTTAGGGGTTATCTACTTACCCTAGATAGAGCTATGACGGTTCAAGCGAATTGAGATGTAGGGCCTAAAGTGAATGCATATAGGTCTCCCAAAATGAATATAGGTGTCGAGAGTCTCACATGTTCCTATAAAGGTTAATAATCTATTTATTAAGTGTTTTATAGTGTGTATACTTTATTTGTAGTGATTTCGAGGTTAAACGTCTAAGAACATCTAATACGTTCGAAAGTTAGTCCTTAGATGTGCTAATGTGTTCTAGTGTGCCTTGGTATGTTTTACATGTTGTTTGTGGCTCAAATTTATAGGGAAGAACCTTAACATGTGTATGATCATGATTAGGTAAAAAACATACGGGAATGACTCCCCAAGGACCACCCAAGGGGTCCTTGAGAAGGACCTAAACGTTGCCTAGACATTGCCTAGGTAGTGTCCAAACGACGAACCATCAGTCAACGCCTCATGGGTAAATCGATGCCCCGTATATTCGCGGAGTTTCTCAAAACATAGAAGTGTGATCTCATCCCTCAAAATGGAGTCTCGGTCAAAAACTATGGAGCAACAGGACGGATCCATCGACCAGACGACGATCCGTTGACTTCCCTCCATAGTTAGCTCCTGCAATGCTGTCAAGCGAGCTGTCTACTTAAGGGGTGATTGGGAAATTCACCCCACATTACAAGAAGAGAATGGATGGTACTGTGGGGTATTTTAGGTATATTAAGTTAGTTAAAAACATAAAAAAACCCATCCCAATTCATTCTTCAAATTTCACCCTTCCCTCTCAAAACAAACTCTCTATAGAAACCTCCATTGGAGTTGAAGCTCAAGGACAGCTTAGGGGTGCGATTTCCATGAATTCTTGACAAATATTTCGTGGCTTTTTCATGTAATGAGGTATGTTAATCCTCCATAATTAGTTCTCCTCTTATCTAAGGAGTTCCTTCCAATGCTTTCACAGAGATTTCATGATCAAATTGTCCATCTTTCAATATTTCCATGAGTTGATTGTCAAATTGATTTCAAAAACATTTTTATGATAAATTGATGATTAGCTACTGTTTTAATGAGAATTTCAATGCTATTTCATGAAAAACCTATGATCCTCCAAATTTTTTAACATAGGCTATAATGTGGGCATTGTAATCGTGATTTTATGTTGATTGAATTATGATTCTAGTATGTTTAATTGTCTATTTCTACTGTTTTGTATTCAAGTTTATGTGAATTATTTATAATTTAAAAATGATGATAAAATCTTGGTGAATTGTAAATATTTCCCTACTTCCTCTACTTTGTATAAAATTGGCACTTGAATTTGTCTTGATTGGCATTCTGTGGTATGCTCAACTTATGGTGGTGTTTTTTACTTTATTTTAAATCTATAAATGTTATGATCTTGGCATTAAAGGAAAATTGTGAAATTGTGAATATTGTGGTCGTGATGATTACACAATTTGAAGTTATATGCTTATCCTTCTAATATAGTATCATTCTCTAAGTGTTGTATTACGTTTGAATTAAGGTGTTAAGGTTAGTTATGATCTATGTGTCTATCATTTATGAATTTATATTGATGGATGACCCCCTACCTGTGTTCCCCTACGTGAATGTATTGTCTTAACCATGATTAGGAGTCTTAGATTTAAATGTTGAAGATATTTTGTCTCATATGCTATAATGTGGTGTGTAATCTATGCATGAATGTGTATTGTGATTCTTAGAGGGTGGATGCCTCAATGATATGTTGAATTCCATCATGTGATCATGTTGGCAAATGTACACACACTCAAATTCATGCATATATCAATGGGTAGCATAGATGCTTAGTGCCTACTGAAAGGATGTTTCTTAGATGCACTATTACAAAATAATATGCATGTAAAGTATATGTCCATGAAAGTATGAATATGTAACTTAACTAGGATGACTTGATAGGTTAACTAGTATAGGTAAGGTATGGGACTTTTCTTATACAATGTTCATGTCTACCTCGATAGGATACTTGCTAGGGTGATTACTCTATTTACATGAATTTGAATGCATGATTAAGCTATGAACATGAAATTATAAGCTACGATATAAACTATATGATATGATGAAGTATGCACATGTGTAGTGTTTAAATGTGGTATCTGAAAGGTTTCCTCATGTATGAACATATACACACACATGAATTAATGCGTAATGAAGTATGTATGATAGTAGATTCCTTTAAAGGGTTTGCTCAATTATAGTCCAAACTAGACTAGGCTATGAATATGTTATGTCTATGTGAATGGATATTTTCACATGATTTAGGTTGATGAAAGTATAATTCTCATCAACAACATATATACTAAGCATATGAGGGGTTAATTCTCCTAAAGCCTATTTTATGAAAATAATATTATTAAAGTCTTTTAAAAAAAAGGGAATTTAACTTATTAGAGAGTGAACTTAACAATGAGAGGTGTTGACTTCCCATGGACGGAGATTCACCGATGAATTCACATGAGGTGTTTACTGCCCTTTGAGGGAGATTCACCGTATGTTTCTCATGAGATGGAAGTTACAATGCCAATTGGCATAAAGAGGTCTTCAATATACATGTCCTAGTTCCTTAACTATGTTTCCCCCGTAAGACCTAGTAAGTGGATCCACCTAGATTCTAGTATGATGTTAATGTTGTACCTTGGCAAGTAGAGCATTTTTTTAACTGTGGGGTTCCATAACACCGGATTCCAAGTTTCGCTCACATGGTCTTTATTGTCGATTAAGCCTAGGATTTCCCTAAAGTAAAATGGACAATGAAGTAATGAATCCTAACTAGGATAACCTAAGGAAAGTTTCTTAGTGTAGGTGAGGGTATAGGTCTTCACATATTCATTGCAAAAGTAGCTCTTTAGGAGAGTTCTAGGAAGGTATTCTAAATGTGTATGTATATGTATGTGTCTCTTATGAATGACTCTATGGCATTGACCTGCTTGTATGTTAATATGTATAGTATGCGCCTTATTGTGTCTATATGATGAGGTATCACTTTAGATGCATAATGTTGGTCTTACTTGTCATATGAAAAAGGTCCTACGTGTGTATATAGTTGACTGTAGTGGTCATGTTGATGTATAAAGTAAATAGTGTGCTGGTGGTCTCTTTGTGAGTTTATTTAGTATGTGTGAGGTTATGAGGCTTTATAAGTACAATGCACATGTAGGCTTAGATTTGGATTTATGATTAATATCTTATGATGTTGTAGTGAAATGAAGTCCAAGCATGCAATTGTTGATTATAGCCTATTAGGAAGTTATTTGTAGCATTGAATTAAATATTGTCCTGGAAAGAGTCTCATATCATGTTCATGCTTTATGTTGAGTTAAATGTGAAGGTCGTATTGTCATGATATTTTATGCCTCTATGTATATGTTATGTCTTTGATGTTATTGAAGGTTATGTGAATGTTCACCCTGGTGACCTTAAGGTGATGCTTGAGTGTGGGTAGTGGAATGAGACACTATTCATGCATTGCACCAAGTGTGACTAGATGATTACTTAGGGGTAAAAGACTTAAAGGTAATCAAAAGAATAATGTTATATATGCTAAATCAGCCTTAAATGAATTATGTGGCTTTATTCGAGGTTGTGACTACAGTACATGTCTATTTTTGAATGCAATATATGTTACTTGATGTGTTGTCATTCTAGTGTCTATGCCTATATGAAATATATCAACTATATTATGTAATTGCGCCAATGTTTATGAAGATTCTTTAAATCTTATTTATCTCTCTAAGCAAACGCTCCCTCGGAAAATTAGCTGAGCTGACTCCAATTTCTCTTTCAGCCAGATTGAGAAGGCACGTGAGCCGCCGGAAGTCACCTACTGGACGCCGGATAAATACCAACAAGAGCGCACGAAGGAGACTAACATAGAACAACAATCACTCCCCTTCAATTCATCCAAAACCTCTGGGAATTCGTCCTTGAATGAAGCGATGAACAGTAAGAATTCCAAGAAGGAAAGGGAGAGGAATCGTCACAATAACTCCCCTGAATACACCAGTCATTTTCACTTGGATAAGGATAGGGGGGATGAATCTACTCATAAACCTCAAAAGCATACTGAAAGGTCAGCCATTTGGACCGAACTAAGTTTGGGAAACGAGCAGGCATTTGTTGGGGAAGTCGGGGAAAAGGTTCCTGAATCTCAAACTCAAATCCGATTGACTTCCCACAATATACGAGGAGAAACATCCACTGAGGGTTACTC
Organism: Solanum pennellii; assembly: GCF_001406875.1. NCBI lineage: Eukaryota > Viridiplantae > Streptophyta > Magnoliopsida > Solanales > Solanaceae > Solanum > Solanum pennellii. The sequence goes on from NC_028637.1 coordinate 44,208,065, forward strand.
CCATAAGACAAACGTACCTCCCAACACAAAGTCCGACTCAAAAGATAATCAAGCCACCGGCGGCATAAACGTCACACCTGGAGAACACTCGATAAACGTTAAAACTCGATCTCAATATCAAGCAACTTCCCAGGAGAGTCGAGGAGAGATATCTACTGGGGTTTACTCCAAATGGAAGGACGCTTCTAATGAACCAATTTCTAACCCAAAAATCAACGAGGCTGCTTGTGACAAGAATCCCGGTGGTTCAAATATTTGTCGAATGGAAGCTGAAGATGGGGAGGATGCAGTTGAAATTGATTATCTACATCCTACTAACACAAGCATCCAACATAAGCAAGGCTGAAACTCCAATGAGAATCATAGGTTTCAAGAAGCGAAAGTTCAACTAAGGGAAGATAAGGGAAGAAGAATAGTCAGACTTGAGGGCAATCTTCAACAAGTCAATACAACAGTTACCCCAGGAGAATCGATGGAAGTGGAATGTTCAGAGCAATTCTCGTTTGGAGTAAAAGCAAAGTAGAACACTACAACGAAGGAACATCGCGCACAGTCAGGTAAAATAGATGAGTTCAATGAACAATTTAACGAGAGGAACAGCGGAAACAGCAGCAAATAGATGGGCCAAGAGGTGAGGAAACAACAATCAGGTAATCGAACCAACCAAAACTTAGCAAAGGAACAAGAGGAGAGACAAGGGTCAAAGGGAGAAAGAACAGCAACAAGGTATGTATCATAGACTTAACTTTAAACAATCTCAGAATGGTATTCCCTGTACTATTGTCCATGAGCATAAAAATGCTATGGGAACTGTAGCTGATGTTTCTGATAATCGAATACAGAAAGAGATAACTAGTAAGTCTAACACTAACAATGAGCATAACCATGGAAATATGGAAGGGAATCAGTGGCAAACTAATCAGAGTAATGGGGGGGGGGAGGATAAAGGTCAAACTAGATACCATAGGGATTTTCCTAAAATCTCTAGCAATTATGACAAACAAGGTCTCCCTCAGAAAAGCAATTTGCAGCCCCCTCATCAAAGAATGCAAGAAACAATCATCCGAGAAACCACCAAGGTAACCAATAGGAATAAATCTCGGAACCAGCTCCCTACACTGTGGTTCAGACCTTAGCTGCAAGGTTAAGGCACATTCATGCAGCTCAGGAACCCACCATAGTTCTCAAAACTCCTCCCAAATAGACTACCAAAAAGGGGCAGCCTGCCGTCATCTTTGATATGTATGATTTTCATACATTAGAAGTAGACTGTAAATACACCTTGGTGGGGAAGTTCAGTGTAACAATGCCTAAAATGGAGCTCATCTGGAAATGCTTTTAGTATTGCTCACTATAACTCTAGGCATGTGTTTATTGACCTCCAAAATGAGCTTGACTACAACACTGTTTGGACTCAACAAAGGATGACAATTGAGGGTAAACTGATGAGATTACAGGCTTGGACACCTTTCTTTACACCTGACAAAGAAACTCCAATAGTACCAGTGTGGATTCTCTTACCAGGGTTACCTTGGCATTGTTTTAAGAAACCCTTCCTTATTCCTCTTCTTGAAAACATTGGCAAAGTATTATACCTTGACACTGCATCCATTACTAGAACTAGAGCAGGTATGGCAAAGGTTAAAATACAGATTGATCTTACTAAGACCAGACCTGGGCATGTGTGGATTGGTCTAGACAATGAAGATGACACAATATGGATCTAGCAACCTGTGGAATATGAAAATATTCCACCTTATTGTGAATACTGCATACATCAGGGTCATGAAGTGGAGGAGTGCAAAGCTAAAATGAGGGATGAGGAGTATAATCTAAGGATGGAAAAGGAGAAAGAAAAGAATTACAAAAACAGGGAACACCAAAATCAAAAAGGAAAACAAAATGTTCAAGAACAAACAAAAGAAAAGGAGGAAAGAAGAAAACAAAACAGTAAGGACAAAGGGAAGCAGAAACAAACAGAACAACAAAAAGAGGAGGAATGGCACACTCAAAGGAGGAAAAATCCAAGAACACAAGAGGAGAAAAGCAGTAAAACTGCTTGGAAACCTGTCCAGCAATCTAGTCAGCCAGCAAATGATCAAGAACAGACTCCTAGTCAACAAACAGGTAATCTTAATAATTCTCTTAATAATCCTCAATATGTTTCTGTCAAAGGTGTGTCAATGCAGGAAGCTCAATCAAGGAATCCAAAGGAGCAGCTGGAAAAGAATACACACTCACAAGGAAACACAAGCAAAAGCACCAGAAACACTGCAACAGGGGATCAAAATTCAAATCTTCAGAAATCAGGTATCATGGCTATGAAACTCAACTCCTTTAATGTGTTGGAAGTTAATAATGAAGTTATTGGAGGCATGGAAGGGTGGAATCAGGAGAAACCTACTAACATGCAGGAAAGGGGTACCAAAGGGGGGAATTTGCCTCATGTTCTACATGAGGGGGTGGATAATGACCATAGTACAGATTTTAGAGACTCAGACATCTCTAGGGAGAAACACAATAAAGAGAAAGCTCAGCAGAACATTCAACAGATGAAGGGTGCAAACAACTAGAAATAGGAAATAGGAAATAACAAGGAAAAACCAAAAGACAGAAATGAAAATGAGGAAGGAAGTTATAAGGGTACAAAGAATAATGACAAAGGGAAACAGGTTGATGATGAAACTCCTGAAAGCACTCCCAAGAAGAAAAATAAACAAAGTAAACAGAAAAGGGATGCTGCTAAAAGGAGACAAAGCATGCAACAGAATAGTGAAGAAGAACAAACCCAAGGAAAAGGGGAGGAGCCATGTAAAAAGTTTGTAATTATCAATGACAGTCAGGGGCTTAGATATTATACCTCTACAGACTAGATTCATGACCCCTCCCCCAACTGAACCACCTGATAAGACACCTCAATTAAGTCATGTTTATACCTCCCCCCTGATGGATGAATATGCTGTCAACATCTCTGAAGATGAATTGGAAGGAGATAACCAATCTCAAGAAGATCAGGAGGATGAGGAGGAGACTAGTGAGGCCTTGATTAGAGCCTTCAGTCCTTCACATGATCAAATCCTAAAAGAGGAACTCAAACAAATTTCTCAGGAGTAAGGCTTATCTCCAAGGGGTTTCAAACATGAAAAGTTTCACTTCAAGAACCAAGATATCAATACTGTCACTGCTGGCAGAACAAACACTAGGTTATTCTCCTCTAGATCATCTCAATGATTAGTACAATCATTTGGAATGTGATAGGGATCAACACCCAAGGGGTGTTGGAGAGATTGAAAATGCTTAGAAAGTTGCATCAGTTATCAATAATTACTATTCTGGAAGCTTTCTCTAATAGTGTTAAAATACAGAATTTCAAAATTCAATTGAATATGGATAATGCTATTAGTAACTGTAATGGCAAGATATGGGTTTTTTTGGAACAGTGATGTGGACTGTAACATTCTTGATGAGGATGAACAACACATCACTTTTGACATAAAACACAATGAGCTACAGAGACAGTTTACTACTACATTTGTTTATGCAAAGTGTAAGGACTACTTCAGGAGACCCCTATGGGATAAGATGATCTTACAAGCCAATGAGGATACCAAACCTTCGTGTGCAGTAGGTGATTTCAATGTCATATCTGCTGTAGAGGAAAAACTGGGGGGTGCTCCTTATAATATGAGGAAGAGCATAGACTTCATAGCAGTTATTGAAGCATGTGGACTTGTGGACATTGGCTTCAGTGGCCACAAGTTCACATGGTCCAATAAAAGAGGTATTAACCACAGAATTTTGAAGAGACTTGACAGGGCTATGGTTAATGACTCTTGGCTGGAGAGGATTCCCCAAAGCACTATTACCCACCTGTCTTCTACTGGTTCTGATCACTGCCCTCTTCTGATGGAAATGGTCTCCAAATACTCTAACTACACTAAGTACTTTAAGTTCCTTAATTGCTGGGTGGATAACCCTCAATTTATGGAGACAGTGCAGACTTGTTGGAATAGAGAGGTACATGGTTCTGGTATGTGGAGATTTCACCAAAAGTTAAAAAGGCTGGCCAACACTCTTAGTAAATGGTCAAAGGAAGAGTTTGGAGATATCTTTAAAAATGTTAGAATGTATGAAGAGCGAGTTCACAAGGCAGAGGAGGAATATATTGTTCATCCAAATGAAGCCAACAGAACTACCCTCCATGAGATTAATGCTAATTACATGAAATTCTTGCAGATGGAGGATACTATATTGAAACAGAAAACCCAACTCCAGTGGTTCAAAGATGGTGCACAAATTCCAAATACTTTCACTCCATTATAAGAGGAAGAAGAAGTAAACTTTTTGTGCACAAGATTATCAATGAAGAAGGGGAATGGATACAAGAGGAGGAGGAAATTGCCCAGAATGTTTGTGATCACTTTGAGAGAATCTTTACAGGTGAGGAGAAGGTTATCAATGAAAACACCTTGGAATGTATTCCAAGGATGGTAAGCCAAGAACAGAACAACCATCTAACCAACCTTCCAAGTATGGAGGAGCTCAAAAGAAGTGATTTTATCTATGAACCCTACCTCTGCAGCTGGCCCTGATGGCATGAATGGATACTTCTACCAGAAATGCTGGAATATTATTAAGGATGATCTGATGGGAGTTTTTAAAGCCTTCTTTTGTGGACAGATAATTCCTAAATACTTCTCCCATTCTTGTATTTTCCTGCTCCCTAAAATTAACAATCCAAACAGGTTAACTGAATTTAGGCCTATAAGTCTGACTAATTTCACTAGCAAAATCATCTCCAAAATAGTGATTACCAGACTTAGTCCTATTCTCCCCTCTTTGATTTCTTCCAACCAATCTGGGTTTGTTAAAGGTGGAAGCATTTTTGAGAACATTATGCTTGCTCAGGAATTCATCCACCAAATTAAGAAACCCAATGTTGGCAGTAATGCCATCATTAAGCTTGACATGGCAAAGGCATATGACAGGGTGTCATTGTCCTACATATGCCTTGTTCTAAGGAAAATGAGGTTTTAAGAGAAGTTCATTGACATGGTATGAAGAATAATGGCAAACAATTGGTACTCTATCATAGTTAATGGTAAGAGACATGGTTTCTTTCACTCTACAAGAGGGCTTAAGCAGGGTGACCCCTTATCCCCAGGCCTATTTATTTTTGGTGCTGAAGTTCTATCCAGGTCACTCAACAGGTTACATTACCACCCAGACTATCATGGTTTCTTCATGGAGAAGAGGGGTCCTCCAGTTAACCACTTAAGCTTTTCAGATGATATTATTCTCTTCACATCTGGAAGGTACAAGAAAGTGAAGCTTCTAATGAAAATCTTAAAGGAGTATGAAGAGACTTCTGGGCAACTGATCAATGAAAACAAGAGCCATTTTATGCTGCACCCTAATGCTTTCAATAGCACAAGGGAAAGAATCAAGAGGCTTACTGGTTTCAAGCAAAAACAAGGCCCCCTCACTTACCTAGGCTGCCCTTTATTTGTTGGCAGGACTAGGAATATGTATTTTTCTGACCTTATTGACAAAGTTGTATGCAGGATTAAGGGTTGGCAAATAAGACAGCTTAGCTATGGTGGAAAGGCTATCCTCACCAAGCATGTTTTACAAGCAATATCCATTCACTTATTATCTGCAGTAACTCCTCCATCCTCTATATTTAAACAGATCCAAAAGTTGATAGCTTATTTCTTTTGGGGATGGAGGGAGGGGAAAAAGAGATACCCTTGGGCATCTTTGAAAACCTTAGTTTTCCATATGAGGAAGGCGGGGTAGGCATGATGAATTTGAAAGATATATGTATGGCCTTCCAATTCAAACAGTGGTGGACCTTCAGAACCAAACAAAACTTGTGGGGTGACTTCTTGAGGGCTAAATACTTCCAAAGAGCCAATCCAGTGTGTAAAAAATGGCATTTAAGAGATTCTCTAAAATGGAAAAGCATGATGGCAAACAGACAACAGGTGGAGAATCATATACAATGGGACATGCAGGCTGGAAATTGCTATTTCTGGTGGGATAATTGGTTTGGAACTGGTCCACTAGCCCAGTTTACCAACATTACTAAAAGATACAACAACAAATCTGTTGCTGCATTCTGGGAAGGAAGAAAATTGAGCTGGAGCAGGCTGAATAAACAGGCCCCAGCCAGTCAATTCTCTAACATCATCAGCACAGAAATTCCTGTGCAACTCCAACCCCATGACCAGGCTGTCTGGAATTTCACCAACCATGGCAACTTCACCTGCTCTTCAGCCTGGAAGGAGATAAGGGAAAAAAGAGATAAGCAACACTTCAATACCCTGTTATAGAATAAACATATCCCTTTTAAAACTTCTTTTCTTCTTTAGAAGACCCTAAGGGGTAAACTTCCCACTAATGACAAACTAACCAAGTTTGGCATTGAGCCATCAAAATGTTTTTGTTGTGCTGATAATGCAGGTTTGGACAGCATCAATCACATCTTCATTTCAGGTCAATTTGCTGTCAATGTATGGAGGAACTTTGCAGGCACAGCAGGAGTTGATCAAAATGGCCATTCACTACAGCAACAACATCAAGCTTGGTGGACAGCAAGGGCAAAGAATCCAGCACAGAGGCTAATGCTGCCGGCAATCCCATCTTCATATGCTGGAACCTGTGGAAGAACAGACGTGCAGTCGAATATGGGGGAAAAACCACCAATTTTAGTAGGGTGTGGTATGCAATTTATAAAGATAATTATAAGATGCTTAGCATAACCTTTCCACACATTAGCTGGCCATCAAAATGGACAGACTTTATCCAGAAATGTGAAACTTGCATCCAAGAAACCAAAGTAAGTGTGGTAACTTGGAACAAGCCCACAGATCAATGGATTAAAATCAACACTGATGGCAGTGCACTTGGAAATCCGGGAAGGCTGGGAGCTGGAGGCATTTTGAGAGATAAGTCAGGACAAATGCTGATGGCCTTTGCAGCAAACCTGGGAGAAGGATCAAATAACAAAGCTGAGATTGAAGCAGCCATTTTTGGTTTGACTTGGGCACTAGAGCTAGTATACAGAAGCATTGTATTGGAGCTGGACTCTCAATTGGTGGTCAAATGGATTAATAACCAAGCAAGCCCTCAATGGAATTTCTTGATTCCCTTAGGCAGGATACAGAACTTGATAAGCCAAACCCAAAGATTCAAATGCACACATGTTTATAGGGAAGCAAACTGGGTTGCTGATGCTTTATCCAAACACAGTCATCAGACAACTACACCTCAAGTGTTCTTTAGACATCACCAACTACCTAAAGAAGCTAAGGCTATTACCAGCGGGACTTAATGGAAATACCAAATTTTAGGAGGACGAAACTGAAGAAGATCAAAGAGCCCCCTTAATTACATCTTTTCAACTTAGCTATAGGTCAAGGAATTATAGCTTCTTTGAATAGGTTAGGTTTTTATTGTTTTGCAAATGTAAAGGGAGAGTCTCCCTTGTTTATGTTTCTTAGATACTATGTAAAGAGAGGAGTCCTCTCTAATAGGTACTTAGTATTTTTGCAACATCTTTTGTGTAAGGGGAGGAGTCTAACCCTTTTTGCGAAGTAGGCTCCAAACCATCATATTTCCGGAGGTTTGGTTTATGCCCCCCTCCTTGTATATTTTCTTTTTATTAATGTTATGGCCTAGGGGTGTTGCTAAGCCCCTACACCTCTAAGGGTATTAATTTTTTTTTTATTTTTTTTAAAAAAAGTAAAATATCTTCTTTCATCGCACGTTTCTGCATAGTTGTCATACTTAGTGCATTCATGTATTAATACCATTCTTCTTCATCTTTTTACAAAAATTATTGGTGATGGATGACTAGAGGATGTCCCTTAAAGTGAAGGGTTTGATAGATGTTTCCAAAGCTCAAGAAAGGGGTCCTTAAGATTCAAGGATTGCCTATGTAAAAGTTCTTATTTAAAGTATATATAATAGTTTAGTTATTATTTTATGAGGTTTAAGGGCCGTGTTCCTATTCTACTCATTGATGTTGAGTCAAAGATGTCAAAAGAGATTTAGAGTCTAACTATGTATTATAATACTTTATGTATATGAAGTGATGTTTCTAGCATATGATGTGCTATGAAAAGTTTTAAATTTTCATCTAAATTTACCTATGACAATGCGATGAATGATGACTCTGGGCTTGTATAAGACCTTCGAGAGGTCAAGTACGCCATGTTGCTTCTAGGGGATGCTCCTCGATCGTCACAAACGTGGTGTCACATCATTAGTTTATAAAAGTTGTTTCAGGGTCCAAAGTCTCATATTGCCACGTCTAGTAGAGTATTTTTCATTAGTGGTGAGTCGCGACAAATCTATGAGTAAGATGCTATAGGATTATAGAGTTTTACTTTTTTCAATACTTTTGTGTTGTGCCATAAAACATAACTCTATGTGATCTTTCCTTCTTATGTTTTCTTGTCTAGTGGTATTTTAGATGTGATTGCTTGGATGAGATGCTATTTCAATGCGTGAGGGAGAAAAAAGTTAGTTTTGATGCTTACATGGTTTTTATGGCTTTGTGAGTATGTGTAAAGGTTAATTTTTGGTATATGTTGATGTGATGTCATTTGTGGCTATATATGTTAATTATGAGGAATAAGATGATATGTGATAATTTATGCTATGATATTGCTATGTTATGGTTATAACTTGTAATTAGTCGTTATAGTTGAATGGAGTTCCCTTTGGAATGACAAGGTTATATATGATTTGATATGATGATAATGTAAAGATATGGTTTACGCTTGAAATGCTTTCATGGAATGTGATAAATAGTGAGGAAGATGCATGTTGCCTTTATACATGTGAAATGGTTCAAAATGTTGCCCTTTTATGTGTGATTCTTTATAGTTGCCTTATGTGGATTGGAATCCTGTTTATAGGCTCTATCCTAGAAGGAAAAAGTAGTGTGCTTACCTTTTAAGGTGATCGTGGAGTATGCTAGATAATGGGAGAACCTTATGATTAGTTGGATTGTTTCCTAGTGAACCTAATCTAAGAATGGGGAGAAAGGGAAGAAAGGGTTTTGTTCCATAGGTTTAAATTATGTTTTGCTCTTACGTTTACTTAAAAGGATGTATATACCCCTTATTTCATGGGAAGAAGAGGATTGATCTTGACATGCTTTTAAATGGTTATTTGACTTTTAATATTGATCTTTAGCATGTACAAATTAGAAAATGCTTAGGTTGAATGTAGGCTTGGTTAGTTGGAAGGTTCAACCAAATTAGTTAACCTGGTAAGCTTGAATCCAGAAATACTACCCTGTTATGTCATGGTGGTAAAATCTGATGAAGATATGAAGTTACCCTTGGTATACATGGTATATTTAAGGCCTCATATTGTTGGGTTGTATGACCTAGCATGATTGTTATGAGTTATGTTGGTGTAAGCCTTCAAGGAATGATAATGATTGACTTAGTAGGCTCCTTAACAATAAGGTTTGGAGTGAAGACTTATACGCTCAAACTTACTTCTCAAATAAGAAGTAAAGCGGTCGTATCAAGTAAAGAACCCATATAATGAGGTTGGGATCGTTCCCCCGAGGAAAATAGTTCAGACTTAACTTCAATCTATTATTATATTATTTAGTCAATTATTTCCTTACAAAACAAAGACAATAAAGGGGGGGGGGGGGGGGGTTATTTCTAAATTACTAAAGATAACTAACTAAATTAAAGTAGACAACTAACAGATTCAAATGTTGGAATTTAATCAATTAATAAAAGAAACTAGGGTTTAAGTGTTCCCCATAGGTTCCTAACTTGATAATTCTAACTATAACAATTCTTTTATAGTATCTTGCATGCAAAGTGATAAGTTATGTATTTCTATATCCTGGTCCGGCATCTAGAAAATTTCATTCCACACCTTGGTCTGGCTACGTGTGTTGCTATACTAACCCTTACCTTTACCTCATATTAAGCATTTTATTTGATATTTGACTAAGTTATTACCTCGTACCAATCAATACTAGATATTAGACTGTATACAATAAATCTATGTTGATAATTCTTTTCCTATTAACTACCTACTTTGTTCGGCAAGTAGCATTAAGGAGAGTTCTAACGTTGGCCATCCGTTAAAAAGACTTCTAAATGAAAGAATTATCAATACATGCAAGACACTATTCTAGAATTGTTATTTTAGTTAGGTTTTACCTCATTATTCACCTATGGTTCCCACAACCCTAGTTATGATTTTAGTTACCCATAGTCATAATCACAATATTCATATATATAATATAAGAATTCATGCACTTACTTCAATGAGAGAATAAAATCCAGAAATTTACATAATTAATCGACAAAATCACCAACAATCAACTCCAGAGAAAAGTGTAACAATTCAAAGTGTAATATCCAAAATAATCTACTAACTAAGAATCTAACGTAAAAGTGTTTTCCAATAATAAGTCTAACTATATGAGAGTTTAACTATACGAGAGTCTAACCCAAAAACGAGGTTTTTACAACTATTTATAAAAAATAAATACCTAATAAAAGAAGGACTCAAATTGCTGAAAATCTGTCAAAACGCGGCTGGGTCGACCGACCTAGTGACGGACCGTCGCGGTTATGACGGGCCGTCATGGACTCCGTCGTCCCATACTTTGCAAATTCTTCTGCTGATCTCTTCATTACCCTCGACGGCAGGTATGATGGACCGTCACAGTCACAAAGGTCCATCGAGGTTCTTCTTTCTATTACACTTAAACTCTTGGAATTTGGGTACTGGAACTACTTCTCTGATCATCACGACGAACAAGCAGGATGGACCATCATGCACTTCGTAAACCCACACTTGGTCAGACTTCCCCATCTTCCTTCAGCAGCTTCACTACGATGCCACCTACGGACCGTCACAGGCACTACGGACCGTCACAAGCTCCGTAGGTTGTAACTTTTCTGCATTTCTTGCTAAAAAACATCTGCGTTCATCTTTAGACAGATTTCCTTCAAATAAAGAGAAACTTAAACAAAATTAATACAAAAAGACGTTTGGACACACACTAAAATTAAGAAAAAAGCATTAAAAATACCGTGAAACCACGGCATATCAACACCTTCAACTTAAATTCTTTGTTTGTCCTCAAGCGACGCACTATGACCCACTACAAAATCTGTGTACAATAGTATCCTTCTTTTATCATTCGCAATCATTTGGTTATCAATCCCGATCAGTCTAATCATATTTATGCATGTTATCACTATTAGGCTTGAATTATGTGGAACCAGACCATGACACAGGCTCACCACGCACTAACACCTATCCTCATCAGTCTTACCGAAGTGCTAAAATTTTTGGTATTGCAACTAATGTCCTCACGTCAAAACAACATCCTCATTTTTCACACAATGATTTAAGTTTGAGTATAAGGATTACTTTTCAACACTCACTCTCAGAAAAGATTCACAACTCATTCGTATATATTGCCATAAGCCTGCCTTATTTTCACTGCTTTAAGTTTGCTAAACAACTTTTAGGATCACGATGGGACTTTCTTAGCTTGTAACATACGCTCAGAGTCAGGTAGGGTATATTTAGGTATACTTTAGTCACTTTTTTCCCTCCTTGATATATAAAGTAAACATACCTCTTTTCATCATTTTATTTTGCCCAATTTCTCATTTTATTTGACCTTGCTATTTTCCCCTCTTTCTTGCTTGTATAAGTGACTCCCTTCTTTTCTTGCTTGTATTTGCTGTATTTATTATTATTTTTTATTTTTTATGTTTTTTATTATTTCACTTTTCTTTCAACTGGTTCATGAGTCACTTTAATTTTGTTCTTTCTCTCTCTTTGTTCTTTCAACCCCACTTTCTAGAGTATTCCTCATAATAGCCACCCTCAACTCATGGATTTTCCATGAGTAAAAGTACCTAATACCCAAAGTTTGATGAGGGACATGAAAGGTTTTTTACTGCATTAGCCACACTCAACTTATGCTTTTGGCATAAGCTGAGGTGCACATGTCCAAGGAGGTACCAGGGCCAACACATTATTCCCAGAAAAGATCAATAGGGGTGAAAAAGAAAGGTCTATTTTAAGATCAAATCATTTGGATCAAAGAGGGATTAATTTCATTCGGTTTTTTTATTTAGGCTAAAAATTGGCTATATTGAACAAGGGTCTATAATCCTTTCCTAATTGTCTATTACAGCTTACTTTTAGCAGGACTAACCAGGCAAGTTCTAGCTCAGTACAAATAGTGGACTATTCGAATCTTCCTCACACTCACTTGACATCTCATTACTCCACCAGATTATTAGATACCTAGTTTGAATTTTAGACTTAGGGTCATGTAGTGGTGTATCTCTATGTCATGCTTAGAGCCACACATTTATCAATTACTATGCCTAGTCATGCATCATTTTCATTTCATCAGGATATCATTTTAGCCATCATGCTTCAGAGTTAAACTATGTACACAAGATAAATACATGTCGGTTAAACAATAAAAATAATCAGTCTCTTGGGGAAAAAGAACACAGGCAATAAAACCCCAAAAGAAGATAGTGAATTGGTCTACTGAGACTTCACCCTAGCACTCACATTCCATTTACCCCGCCCCCAACAAAAAGACATGCAATTGTCCCCAATGCATAAAAAAATTGAAATACGAGAGTGGTAGGTTAAGCAAACTTGGGGCGCAAAGCACCGACGATCAGCAAGCTGGTGGGTTCGGTTCCTCCGAACCCACTACCTCAGTAATCTGGACACCCTCAGTAGTGTCCTGATCAGCAACAGCACTATCAGCAGTGCCTCCCGCTATCGCCACATCTCTTGATCTAGATACCCCAGCAGCTGACTCTACAGCCCTCATACGACGCGCCTCCTCATCATCAAGCGAGGCTCTCCTCGAAGCCTCTATCTAACGACGCTCCTTCTTCCATGCTCTAGCCTCATCCTCATCTCGAACCTTAAGCCTCTTGGCATTCTCTCGAGGGGGAGGTTGTGGAATCTTAGAAGTTACAAATAACACAGCCATCACTGTATCCTCAGCAGGCTCTACAGAAGGGGCCTCAGACTCAGGCACCCTAGCCTCTAGGATCATATAAATGTCTGCTCGAAGACTCTCAACCGCAGCCTGAAGGGTCGACACGTACACCTTAGGGGATGGCCGGGCTAGCACCCGCAACTCAAAAGCGTCCAAGCGCTGATGAACCTCAGCGATCTTCTGCTCTGTGTGCTGGACCATTCTCCTCTCCAAGCGCTATTCTGCCTCAGCGGTAGACCTCTGAATCCAAGGCTGGATGTAATGCAGAAGTGTGGCCATATGAGCCTCTAGTTTCTTGACCCTACCAAGCGGGACAAGAGCGGGGGAAGGGGATGAGCGAGAGGAGCTAGGGGCAGTGCTACTACCCGAGATACACTCGACCGGGGTAGTGTCACTGGTGAGGAAAGTAGCCTGCGTAGCCGTTAGAGCATGCGCTATAAAGTATCAGCCAGATTCTCAAAAAGTGGAGGCACCTCTGGACGGGACCCTCTCAGTGGAGACAATTCATTGGCCTCATCCCTGATGAGGCCGATATCAATAGTGCCCAGCGGAGTCTTGAGCTGATCAATGTTCCATATGGGCACACCTACGGAGCTGCATAATTAAAATATAATACAAGGAAAAGGGTAAGTAGTGGTGACCTTGAAAGACCTTTCGTGCATGACCGCTTGTAGAAGCCAAGCGAAGTCAACCTCAAACCCGGCTATAATTTCTACCATTAGAACTGCGCGATCCCATGTAACTATATTATCTGCAGCCGTAGGGTAGAGGCAGTGGCGGAAAATCAACCATAAAAACGTAGTCGTGAAGGTCAAATAGCCTTCCTGAAGGCCCCCTTCGGCTCCATCACCCAGTAGGCACCCTCTCCATTAATAGATAAGTGCAGGGCCATCCACCTCTTGGTGATCTCTCTTAGCGATGGCCCACGCAAGAATTGGCCATCTTTAACAATTTGCCAGTTGTAGTCGAACTCGGCGGTGAGAGGGGTCCTGGTTGTATCAACATCTTCGCCGTACAGATTCTGACGGATGGATGGCAGGGAAATGTCGACCTGTATTCCGCATAATCTGACGTGCTCAAGTGGGGCCTGTTTGGCGGGGGCAGCCCGCCAATTGATCAGTGATCAGAGAGTAGCCACATAAGAGGTTTAAAACTCTCGGATCAACTCCTCACTATAGCAGCCCAAAGAACGAGTTTTCCACTCTAGCCGGTGTCTGGTGAAGAGAGTGTGGATATCTTGCATAGTGGGGAGACTTCCCGTAAGGACCCGTCTCTCAAGTGTAAGGGTCCGTGTCATGACGCCTTTATCATTTAGAAACTTGGCGTCTGAATACACTTGGTATTTCCCGTCGACACACCACCAGTTGGGCAGGTCGGCAACCGAGGTGAGAACACTAGTCGGTGGGCCTGGAGTGGAATCAAGATTGTCAGCCTCATCAGATGAGGTAGACTGTGCAGCCATGGGGGGTGCAGAGACTTCTGCGGACCCAGAGACTTCCTCCGAATACAAAACTCCTAAGGAACCTGAAGCTCCTTTTTCTTGTGTAGCTGACCCATAAGGTGTGCCGGTCAGTGTGCGATCCTCATCAGACTAGGAGGCAGTGACTACGCCGGGCGCCACCTTTTTGGGCGTAGCTCTGGTTGCATGTGCAGCTCGTGCTCGAGTGGCAGTTCTTCGGGGCACGTACTCGGGATCATGCTCATCATCAGAGCCTATAACTATTCAGGCAGAGGGGGCGACAGACTTTGAATGCCCACGTGCGTAAACTCAATCTTCTTTCAGTGCCATTAGAGATAGTACCTGTAAAGATTCATTATTAGTACTAGAAGGAGCAAACATGACAAGAAAAAACGAGACAAAATACACATAAGAGCAAAGTTGTAATGACATATCTGTAGTAGCAATGAAACATGACGGACTAGGTGACGGCTCATCGTGAGTATGACGGACCGTCATGGGGTCCATCATGTCTTTCTCAATGATGTTTATTTGGAGACCTCATGACAACTATGACGGATACGAAGGATGGACCGTCAAGAAAATGATTGTTCATCATCGATGTCCGTCGTGGGGCACTTAGAAAAATATGGAGACCCTTAGGAGAGGGGTCTCTGACCGTCATGACGGTTGTGAAGGACGGACCGTCGTTGTAATGACGGTCCATCGTAAATGTCCGTCAAAGGACACTTAGAAAAAGTTGGAGACCCTTAGAACGAGGGTCTCTAACAGTTATGATGGTTGTGAAGGATAGAGCGTCGAGGGTGCGACGCTCCATCGTAGATGTCCGTCAGTGGAGACTTAGAAAAAAAAGGAGCCCCTTAGGGCAAAGGTCTCTGACAAGCATGACGGCTGTGCAGGAAGGACCATGATGGTGATGACGGTCCGTCGTAGATGTCCGTCAGAGGACACTTAGAAAAAGTTGGAGACCCTTAGGACTAGGGTCTCTGACCGTCATGACGGTTTTGCAGGACGGATCGTCGCGGGTAGGAGGATCTGTCATAGAAGTTCGTCAGTGGACACTTAGAAAAAGTTGGACACCCTTACGACTAGGGTCGCTGACCGGCATGACGGTTGTGCAGGACGGACCGTCGAGGGTACGATGCTCCATCAGAGATGTCCGTCCGTGGACACTGAGAAAAAAATGGAGACCCTTAGGACAAGGGTCTCTAACAACCATGACGGTTATGCAGGACGAACCGTCGTGGTAATGACGATCCGTCGTAGATGTCCGTCAGTGGACACTTAGAAAGAAATATGGAGACCCTTAGGACAAGGGTCTATGACAACCATGACGGTTGAGCAGGACAGACCGTCGTGGGAACTACGGTCCGTCGCATGTGTTCGTTGGTGGACACTTAGAGAAAATGAATAGTGGGGTGGTGGAACAGACCCTATGACGGACCGTCGTGGGTATGGTGGTCCGTCCTCGGGGTCGCGTTCTGTCATTCAGTGACAGAACTGAGGATGCCACAGTCATCCTTTGTGACTCAAACGGAATACTTGATGGTAACGTACATGTTTCCAACCCAAATACAAGCAAACTAGCAATGCTAAAGCACCAATTTCTCGAGTTTTAACGAGGCAATTCGAGGGACTCTCAACGTAGGTCAGATAAAATTGGATCTAAGAACAAAGACCCACCACAATGGAATAGGCTAATAGTAATTGAAAAACAAAAATGCAATGTAAATGGGTAGAGATCAGAGACACATACCTGAGAAGAGGATAAAAATAAGCAAGTGAGTCACTTAGTTATCAAGAGCAGAACCACAGCAGCAGACTCCGACAAGTAGAAAGGAGATTTTGGGAATTGGGGATTTGGGGAAGTGATATGGATCAGTTGATAGAGAAGAGGATGAGAAAGGTAGGAAATTGGAAAGGGAGGGAATGGGAGAAAGAGGGAAAGAATTGGTTGAAATGAAAAGGTGGGGTTTTAAAGGTTGAAATTTTTTAAAATTCCCCAGCCGGGTTGGGTCAGGTTGCTGGTTAATGACGCAACGAGTCCCCGATGACGGTCCATCTCAGATGCGACGGTCCGTCATGGATTCCAATGCGGATACCCTAATTTTGAAGATAAATGAATAATGTACCTAGCACGACGGATTCATGCGAAGGTCCGTCGCAAGCGTGACGGTCCGTCGATGTATCCGTCAGTGAATGTTGCGGAGTGATTTTCAGCAGAATTTCCTGGTAATGTGCTACCTGCAAATTTAAAACCCATTAGTAGAAAATGCTACCATTACTAGAAAGAAAACTATAAGTATTGGATTGCCTCCCAACCAGCGCCTGATTTAACGTCGCGTCACGACTGAAGACACTTTATTATATAGACTTCATCAAGATAATGTGCCTCGATCACTTCATTCGCTGATTTAGCATGCCCGAGATAGATTTTTATTCGTTGTCTGTTCACCTTAAACCGCACACCCTCCTTGGTTTTCAACTCAACTGCTCCATGAGGGAAAAGTTGGGTAACCAAGTAAGGGTTACTCCATTTGGACTTGAGCTTGCCCGGAAACAAGCGCAACCTAGAATTGTATAAAAGCACCAGATCCCCAACCATAAACTCTTGTTTTTCAATTTTTAGGTCCTGGTACTTCTTCATCTTTTCTTTGTAGGATATAGCAGATACCGATTGGAGCTCACCACTCTGCCTCATGGACCTACAAATATTGAAGGTCACTTCTTCATTGTTCAACCAAAATTTCATCTGCCCATTTTCCATATAACCTAAGGCTCTACCCGTAGCAAGGAATGGCCTCCCAAGAATAATAGGCACTTCAAAATCGACTTCACAATCAAGAATAACAAAATCTGCCAGAAATGAACGACTCCACTTTTACTAGCACATAGTGGAGTATCCTTATAGGCCTTTTTACTGTTCGATCGTCCATCAGTAGCCACATCGCAGTGGGCTTTGGATCACCCAAACCCAACCTCTTGTAAATCGAGAGGGTCATGAGATTATGCTTGCCCCCAGATCACATAATGCTATCACAAAATGTAATAACCCGACTGTACAAGGAATAGTGAATGCACCTTGATCTTCTTTCTTTTGTACTAGAGATCTTGTAGCAATAGCACCTCAATGAAGCATTTTATCATCATCCTCAAAAGTGATCGATGTTTTCTTTGTAACCATATCTTTCATAAACTTTGCATAACCGTGCATTTGTTCTAGAGCTTCTACCAAAGGGACATTGATAGAAAGCTCCTTCAACATTCTTATAAAATGCCGATATTTACCATCCTCGGTCTTTTTAACTAATCTTTAAGGAAAGGGGGTAGTGGTCTAGGCATGGGAGTTTACTTTTTAGGCACTTCAGCATCTTTTCCACAGTTATCTTCTACTTCACCACTAACCTCTACCACTATATCATTATCTTTTATCACCTCTTCCTCATTAGACGGCATAGGTGGGTCAATGGTTTTCTTACCACCCCGAGTAGTGATTGCCATACAGTGTCCATCATTTTACGGATTTTGGACAGTGTTGAAAGGAAGAGTGCCTGATTGCTGTGTGTTCACATTCATAGATAATTGGTCCATTTGCAACTCAAGCTGCTTATTCGATATTGCATGCGTATCGCCTTTCTGCCCAATACCAGCTAAATCACTCCTTAACTCTTTAATGTGATCATCACTAGCATCGAACCTCCTCATCATTGTGTGCAACATATCCTCAACTCGTGCCATACTACCTCCATCATCCCTAAGAGTAACTTCACGATTTGGAGGAGTAACATAGGGCCCATTCCTATCATTTCTGTTACCATAGTTACCCTTGTTAAAGTTGTTGTCGCGGTTGTAATTTCCATCTCGAACATAATGACCGTCACAGTTATAGTTACCATAGATCTGACCTTGGTTTCCTTGACCTTGGCGCCAATTCTACTGATTTGAGTATTGGGCTCTCTGTCGAAAACCCCCCATCTGCTCATTTATCGCATAGGAATCCTCCTCATAATAACATTCATCATTTGGTGGTGGTGTTTTAGACAAGTAGTTAACTGCATTTATCTTTTCTGCACCCCTAGTGACATGTTTTAATACCAACCCAAGCTCAGTTCTCATCTGAGCCATCTCTTCACGAATCTCATCTATGGCTGGGTTGTGATGGGATTGCACTGCGAAGGTATTTCTCCCAATATCTGACTTCCTACTACTCCAAGCTTTATTAGTCTTGGAGATTTTCTCTAACTTCTCGGCAATCTACGCAAAAGGACACTCCCCATAAGTACCACCCGCTATAGTATCCACTACCACTTTATTATTATCAATCTGTCCCCAATAGAAGTATTCCTTCAGTGACTCATCATCTATGCGGTGATTGGGGACACTTCTCACAAATGAAGTGAATCTATCCCAAGAACTTCTAACTGACTCTCCTCGTAGTGCCACAAAGTTGTTTACTCTGTATTTGTGGTTTCGTTTCTTGGAGACCGGTAGTAACGTGCTAAGAAAACGTCCCTTAGTTGGTTCCAAGTGAAAATTGAGTTATAATGGAGCTTAGTGAACCAAATAGCAGCCTCTCCCGTCAGTAAGACAGGAAATACTCTTCTCCCTATTACATCAAAATCAAAATCAGGCCTCCCTACCTTTTAGACACTTCCCTTACCTTAGCTATATGGGCATGTGGGTCCTCAAAAGGTAGCCCTGAAAACAAACTGCTAGCAGTGAGCATTTGCATCAGACTACTAGTTATCACAAAGGTGTGGCCTTGTGGTAGAGGGGACAAGAAAAGTGACCCATTAGAGTCTGCAATATTAACATAGCCTCTGTAGTATTCTTGAGGGTGTGGAGTGGGATTTTGTCCCCTTTGTTCATTTTCACCAGGATCATCGGGTATTAACTGACCATTAACATCAATCGGAGCTGGGATGTTCTGGTTTTGATCATCATCATTAATACCCATGTTTTGATTCATATTTCATAGTGTACGCTCTAATTCGTGGTCGTAGGGAAACAAGGGTTCTCTTCCTCTCCGTGTATTTGGCATACAAGAAAGTTTGTTCTGCAAGAATCAAAAACAAAAGAAAAGTAAAATTAAGAAAATGTTGACTAAAGTTTAGAAATAAGTTTAAGTTAATATAAAATTTGATACGCTCAAACTTACTTCTCAAATTAGAAGTAAAGCGGTCGTATCAAGTAAAGAACCCAACTAATGAGTTTGGGATCGTTCCCACGAGGAAAATAGTTCAGACTTGACTTTATTCTCGTATTACAATTATTTAGTCAATTATTTCCCTAGAAAACAAAAGACAATAAAGGGGGTGTTTTATTTCTAATTAATTAAAATAATTAACTAAATTAAAGTAAACAACTAACAGATTCAAATCTTGGAGCTTAATCAATTAATAAATGTAACTAGGGCTTAAGTGTTCCGCACAGGTTCCTAACTTGATAATTTTAACTATAACAATTCTTTCCTAGTATCTTGCATGTAAAGTGATAAGTTATGTATCTCTAAATCCTTTTTCCGGCATCTAGAGAATTTCACTCCGCACCTTGGTCTAACTATCAAAAAGTCTAACCCCAAAAATGAGGTTTTTCGAAGCATTTATAATAAAAACAAAAACCTAATAAAAGAACGATTCTAATTACTAAAATCTGTCAAAACGCGTCTGAGTCGACGTACCTCGTGACGGACCGTTGTGGTCACGACGGGCCTTCATGTCCTCCGTCGTCCCATACTTCACAAATTCTTCTGTTGCTTTCTTCATTACCCTCAACGAACAGGTATGGCGGTCCGTCGAGGGTCTCCATTCCATAATACTTTAACTTCTTGGAATTTGGGTACTGAGACAACTCTGTGATCATTACGACGAACCAGCGGGACGGACCATCGTGGCTATGACGGTCCGTCATGGACCGTAATCCCACATTGAGTCACACTTCCCATCTTCCTTCAGCAACTTCTCTCCTCACTATGATGTCACCTACGGACCGTTAAAGGCTCGATGGACCGTCATAAGCTCCGTAGGTGGTCTGTTCTGCATTTCTCGCTCAAAAACTTCCGCGTTTATCTTTGGACAAGTTTCCTGCAAATCAGGAGAAACTTACATAAAAGTCAATACAAAAAGGCTTTTGGACACACTAATCTTAAGGAAAAAACATTTAAAATACCGTGAAACCACGGTACATCAATGATCACCAAAAACCTTGAAATTCTATTTTGATTTCTAAGCATGGGTTCTTGCATAAAAAGGTTTAAATTGATGTTTTAGAAAGTAATAGATGTTAATTGATTGTTTTATGATAAAAAACTCCATGAACCTATGTATTCTTTGTATTCTTGATTATGGCTCTTGTATTGATTATGATATAATTATGTTTAATACATGTTTATATATATATATATATATATATATATATATATATATATATACACACATGTATTTGTGGGATTATTGATATGGATGAATAGTGAGCCTAGTCTTATGTACATTTTCATTTCTAAGATCTCTTGTTGTGTTAATTTGTTCAAAAGTCTAAGGAATGGTGATTGTGGCTATTGGAAAGTGGTGAGTTGACCTAATTCCTTTATTTAATGTAGAATTTATATCGATTGTTATTGATTTGTATAGTCCACTATGGTGGTTGTGTTAAATTGTGATAATTATTAGGCAAAAGTATTCATTAACCCCCTTAACTTGAAGCTTTTTATTCACTGTATAGCTAAACATTATTTTGTTTGAATTACCCCCCTGAACTTGCTTATTCATCCAACACGTACACCTTTTCTGTCTACTCACTACGATCGTGTCTACACGCGTACGACACCTAGATAAATATTTTGCCACCTAGATAAATATTTTGCCACCTAGATAAATATTTTATCACCTAGATAATACCAACCTTCACAATTATGAAATTTAAAACTTCTTAAAGAATCTTCTCCATTTTGCTTTAAACCTCATTGCTTTTCTCTAAACCTCCCACGAGTAGATTTGGCAAGTGTAATAAACAAAGTAACGAGTAGATTTGTGTCTGTTGCAGTTCTGGAGTAAAGACTTGCAAGATTTCGTGAAGTGTTTGATCGATCGGTGTCAATTGGTCGATTTTGTTTGGATCTTGTCTGAAAATTGTTAACAAGTACGTGATTATCCACTAGATTACGTGAAGGCTTGATGTATTGTTGTCTGTTTACTTTACTTATTCATTCATATTTTGCCCTAGTTTTCTTTTAAGGTTTCGTAATTGTTTTCGATTAAGGGTCTAATAGTTTTCAACTAGAATTTTCACTTAATAAATGCATTATCATGAAGTTTTTTACCTTATTCATGCATCAGCATTATGGTTTCTAATAATAAATTTTAAAAATTAAGGCTTTTTGGTAAAATTAAGGTTCTAAGTATTAAGGTTTCTGGTATTGTTAAATGGTGGGGTATTTTATAATTTTTTTAAATATATTGTGTGGGATGCCTATTGTATGTTGATGAGTAATATATCTACTATACTAAGTACAAATTGTTGCTTCTGTTTTGATGTGATTGTATATACTTCGATTTGTTGCTTGCATTGTAAAATATACTGATTGTTATTGTGGTTAGTTGACACTTTGACTAATATATGAAGACATATTCTAATTTCATTCGACCAGTCCCAAACATGAAAATGTGGCCTGAAAGCAGAAACCCAATGGTTGAACCATTTGAGGCAAAACAAATGCATGGTAGGCCACCAAAGAACAGAAGAAGAGAAATTGGTGAAGTGAGAAAAGCTGGAAAGTTTCCAAGAATGGGGAGTGTAATGACACGTTCAATTTGCAAAGGACCAAATCATAATAAGAGAAAATTTCCAAAAAAATCCTTAACCTAAGTCTACACCAACACCCACTAAAGAGGTACATTCATATTGATTTGCTTTTATAAATTATGTTAGATTACATATTAATTTAATCTCTTGTTGTGTTCTTTTTCCACTCATATTAGTCCACCACTAGAAAAAAGAGGGGCAGAGGTAACTATGAAAAGCACCAGTAAGACTGGTACAAGAACAGGTGCAGGAAGTGGTTACAAGAAGAGGCCTAAAGTTTTTGGACTAGGTGTATTTGTTGCTGATACTGGATATACGTGTATTAATGTAAGTGTCTTATAAAACTGTCAAAATTATACTTTTCTTTTTAATATGAGTCCCAAAATAACCATGTAGTTGATACGCAGCAAGGATTGTCTAGCACGAGGAGGGTTTATACTGGTGTGGTGAGTTATGCGCATGTGATAGGTGATATACGTTTTAAAACTACCAAAGGACTTAAGTGGAAAGACAAACAAGCCATGACTCAAAGAGAATTTCAAGTCGAAAGTGTTATGCGTCATATTCAAACCAGATCAAAAGCTGATGGCATTCAAACAAGGTAACAAGCCAAAGGAAAATCACCCTCATAGAAAACTTCTTAGTTGTGTGGGTGTAACAACCAAACTTAAGTTACTGAATGTTTTATTTTGGTGTTTGTGTGATTGTCTAACCAAACTTGAAATAGTGTTTTATGTTTTGATGGTTCTGTGGTTGTTCAACCAAACATAAATTAGTTACTGTTAGTGTTTTGGTGCTTGTGTGGTTTTTCAACTAAACTTAATGTAGTGACTGTTTTATGTTTTGCTGTTAAACTTAAGTTATTGTGGTTGTTCGTTGAAACAATGAAACACTATGATGCTTCTTTTTATGATCAATAAAGCACTAGTTATGTTATGTTTATATATGTGTGTGTATATATATATATATATATATACACACATAACTTTAATCAGCAAAAACATAAATTACTAGAACACCAAACCAAACTAATCCACAAAATGAGTACCCTAGTACCAAATGATTTTGCCTTAATAACAGTTGCATTCAAAAATAAAATTCAACGACACACTAAATAAAAAAACAATATCACATTGCATATCAATCTAATACACAGAATCAGTTTCAATATCCATTCACACTTGAGTTGTTCTTGTTGTTTCTTGGTTTTCTTCAACAAACACAAAATTACAATATTCGGTTGGGTGGGAAATTCAGGCTCATACAAATCGAAAAACTTACAAGAATTTTCGAAATGAGGGCTGCATTTCATAAAATCAAATTTAAAAAAAATGAAATTTCATAATACGAACTTGTCAAATAAAAAACAAAAAAGGGGTAACAATACATACCCCATAGTGTTTCCAACCGAAAATTCTACGTCCGGGATTGTCATTTGTCCATGAAATTTTCAGAATTGGAGGAGCCCCACATAAACAAACAAGTCTCCTGTTATAGTTCATGAATTTAGCAATAACAATTAAAATAAAAAGTGAGACAAATCTGAAATTGGAAAAGGGAGAAGGGATAAAGAAGAATAAATAGCTAGAGAATAGAGAGAGAAAATTTTAAAATAAGCAAAATATTAAAGAAAAAAAAGATTTTTTTATGTATATTACTGTTGTAACTTTATTATGTGGCAAAAGATCGCTGTCTCACGCGCCTTGTAGAGTTAGATTTCAGTTTCTATGCAAGTGGACAGAAAAGGTGTACGTGTTGGATGAATAAGCAAGTTCATGGGGGTAATTGAAACAAAATAAAGTTTAGGTGTACAATGAATAAAAGCTTNGGGGGGGGGGGTAATGAATACTTTTGTCTAAATATTATGACATGGCCTTGTTGATATTATAATGTGAATTGTGGTATTTTCATGATATAGTACGAATGAATGTGTAAGTTTAAAGTGCTCATGTGATGTCTATATGATCTTGTATGTGTGCTATGATAATAAGATTTAATGTACTCCCTCTCTAGTTGTAAATATATGATGATTAATGAATAAAAATAGTCTTTCTAGAATGACGTTGTATCTTGTTCTGGTAGACTTAGTTGTCCCTACTTGGTACATAAATAGTATTGGATGAGTGTATGATTGAAAGTCTAGGATCGGTAGACCTAAAGTTGGTGCCCTTCCTTTAATGATTGATGAGGTAATCTAGAGTATGTCTTGATCCGGTAGACCTAAGAATCATGCCCTTCTTGAAGAGTCTAGAACCCTAAGTGAATGTGAAACATTGAATATTAAAAGAAGGTTAATGATGATTCTTGGATCGGCAGGCCTATTGCACCTTTCAAGAGGAGTGAAATGATCTATCCTAATGAACCTTGATTGGTAGACCCTTCTGGATCCTTTCTTGGTTGTGTATCCTAAGTTGGCATGGCCTAGGGATGGTACCTTCTCAAATCCTCTTATGTGAATGAAATTACTCTCATGACGCGCATGTGCACCCTAGAAGTTAGGGCATTCTTAGGTCGCAACATGATGTACTTGACCTCTCGGAGGTTTCGCAAAATCCCTTAGACATCATCCATTGTGTGTGTGTGTGTGTATATATATATATATATATATATATATATATATATATATATATATGAAAAGTACACGAAATTAAAAGTTTTTATTTCAAAACATAATGCGAAAGTAATTTCATAAAATTTAAAACATATGTATCAAAAAACATCTATGACATGATCAATACAATTGTCTTGGGTCACGGCCCATAAAAGTCTAAAATAGGAAAAGAACATAAAAGACAACATAGTAGTAATGTCCTCGGAGCTATGAGGACTCAAAATCTCGTCTCCTTGGAAGCCTTGAAACTCTACCCTTGATAGACAAATCAATATCCTCAACACCCTACATGGACAACATGTAGGCAGTATGTGTTAGTACGACATGTACTAAGTATGAAAACTATCACACCAAACATAAGATATCTCAATGGGTTAGTCAATAAAAGGCATAATCATAAGATATAAAGACATAAGAAGTACATGTATATCATAAGAATATTAAAGATTCATAAGTTACATAAGAGTTCATATCTACTTACTTTTCCTTCTTACTCAAGTGAACTATCTAACAAGCTACCTCCATGTATCCAGTGCAAGGCTAACGTAGCATCCCATACTACTACCAAAGCTAAGTTCAATTCTTTGGTCATTCCTTATCATAGTCCTCTTTCGTAATTATGACCTAAATCCATCATGTCATATGAGTAATATGCCCTAACTTCAACTCAAAACATACGTGTGGAATGCATGTGAAGCATCCCATACTACCTCACACCTAAGCATGTCTTTGAGTCACCCTATTTTATTTAATCAAGTCTTTAGTATCCTTACTTCATACTAAAGAGTACTATACACTTTCAATTTCCTCAAAATATCCTTGTGCAATGTACATGAGGCAGCCTTACTACTCCATATACTAAGACTATCTTGATGTCATCCTTGACATATTCACCCTCCATAGCCTTACCACCTCTTAACTTCTTTTATTAAGATTCCCTCATCTTTAGCCTACTTTACTAGGAAAGGAAACTCTATTCCAATCCTATCTCAAATCTCTTCTTCATTAATGACCCTAGGTTATACCTTGTGCAAGGCACTTATGAAGCCCCATAACAGCATTCATGCAAGGTACTAGTTTTATATCCTTTCTCTATTAGTTCTTACTTTGGAGCCTAGAACATATATTTATCTTTTGAACACTATGAGATACTTCTTTAATCATGTATAAGTTCCTTCATCATATGAATCCTATTAGATACTTTTTGTTATGTCTTCATCCCTTAATAATAATGAACACTGCAAGATACCCCTTGGGCATGTCTAAGTTCATTCACACACTATGAATACTACGAGATACCCCTTGGGCATGTCTAAGTTAATTCATTGATTATGAACACTATGAGATGCTTCTCAAGCATGTCTAAGTTCATAGGATATGGAGATCTCTACTAGGATACCTTGGATCTACTACGCGAAGGAGTCCCGCCTCATGAGACCTAATAAAATATTCATCACAACTACTAGGTGTGGCTCTCCTTTCTACTTGGAGTCCGGACCCTTGCTAGACTATTTGTCTCACTTCACATATTCACTTGGAGTAAAGCATATATTCCAAGTTTACTTGTCAAGCCTTGCTCAACCTTCTCTCATGGAGGGATGTCTTTGAAAATCTCTCCATGCTCAAGTTGTTTCTATCACTTTCAATCAATCGTCCTAATTATACATCCAACACAACCATCATAAGGTTCATTATTCATTAATTCATTCTATCTTCGTTCATATGTAGATTATAGAATCTTCTAGCACTAGTTTTCTTCTCACATTCTTCAATACTAGGTGATTATAGTCATAATTCATTCTTTAAGGATCAATCAAATAAATAAAAAAATCAATTAATTGATTATATTTCAATTCATACTTAGGTGATTCAATCATGATCAATTAATATAGAATACAATCAAGTAAAAAAGAATCAACAGAACATCTTCATCAAGTCTCTAATGGCCTAAGATCACCATGATCACCTTCAAATTAAATTTCTATAATTCACCATGAAAACTACATAAAACAGTATATAATAGTCATATAAATATCATTGAATGCTACCACTAAATTGGGATCACAATCGAGCGTTACCCATAATGCAATCACAACCCTCTCTTGAATGGGGTTCTTTGGATTCTCAGTTGAATGAAACTAGGGGGGATTCAAGGAAGGAAGAATCCATGAATAAATAAGCTTCACGTAAATTAGATAAGAGTCTTAATATTAGGTTGAGTCCTTGGAGAAATCGTTGTAAGCTGTTGCTCCCAATTCTTATTCTTCTGTAATGGTGTTCTTGAGAGTTCTAATGTGAGAGAGAGGTTTTGATTTGGAGCATTGAGTCTAAGGTTTTTTTTATCGTTTAAACAGTCATAAAATTCCATAAACTACCTAAGATACCCTCCCATATAATTATTTTGATGTGGGGTGAATATTCACCCTTCGAGAAAGTGTAGGTTGCGTCAACGGTTAGCAATCGACGGACCGTGGGTTGGATGACGATCTGTACAGCAAGTCTGTACTCTTAGTAACAGATTCATAATTTGGGTGATTTTATCATTAAACTAAGTTTAAACCACTGTTCCCCATCGACGGGGTGTCGACCAACGCATGAGGTATCGATTAACACTACTTAGGCAGTGGGCTAGACATGGTTGGGGTCCTCCTGGAGGGCCTTTTGTGGGGCCCTTGAGGAGTCATGCCTAGACTTTTCCACCCCACATACGTCTGTCTAGATGTTAGGAATCTTCACTATTAATTTGATGTCAAAACACTGCATAAAACCTCATGAAACATACTAAGGCACGCTAGCACGTCCTAAGTTCACTTTCAAACGTTACCAGACGTTCTTGGACGTTTCACCGCCAAAATCTCTCAAACTCTATAAACTTCCTCTAAAAACCATAAATGATCATATTATTACCTCATAAACTCATTACACTCATGCTAGGCTCTATTTTAACCTATTGCATTTTTGCATCCTTACATTTACTCTATGAGAACGAAGGCAAAGCACCAAGTGCATAAGCTTAAGGTTGTAGCTATACTGGAGCATGAGACTAGAGTACAAAGAATCCTTTTGATATCCCCTAAACCATGTTCCTACATGGAATGTGTCCTAGTTATACCCTTGAAAGTAGAACACCTTCCACGGTGTGGGGTCTTATGACACCGGATTCCATACCTAGCTAGTGTGGTATATGTCTTTTAAAGCCTATTCACATCATGTAAGGTGTGCACTCTAGTGTTGGATAGTTTCTACAACATATAGGTAGTGGAATGGAACGATGTCTACATATGGAACGAGTAGGCTTTGACAGTGCTAGAATGACTTCCGTAGGTCTTCCAAGACTATTGTGTGAAGTCCCCTAATTGTTCAGTTATCTCTTAAATTCTAAATCGAATAACATTGAGTCATTTAAAACACGGGAATAGAAAAATTCTTATATTGGGTATGTTTGAGGATCACCTAGGTGTGCTTGAAAATGGTTTACGAGCAGTCTCTTTATTTCTTACTGAAGTGAGTCTTAGAGTAACCTTAGGTAAAGGGTCTAATATGATAAAAATGCTTAGTTGTTAAATATGGAATATTCTTATATGTGATTCTTGACTTGTATTATCTTTCTTAAACTCTTATGATGAACGTGTCGATTAAAATAGCATGAAAGCATATCTTAAAGTAAAAGTTCCTTTTTACATGGTTTTCTTGCATGCTCCCCATTCTTAATGCATTAAATGTGCTAATTGCATATGTTTCTTTAGGTCAACAAGTGTAGGTGGCAATCGAGCATTTTCTAGAAGTTGATACTTGGGAAGTAGATTTCTCTCATTATTGGTATTCCTCATATGATCGTAGACATGGATCTCAGTTCTAGTTTTTGTCATGATCGGAGTCTAGAACCCAGACAAGACCGGTGTCATTGACCATTCAGAGGTTGCATACAAGCCTACTTACGTCATTATTACTTCGTCTAGGTTAATTTTAGCGGAAAATTTGAAAGTTTTTATTTCTTAACATGTTTAATAAACATTCTACTACATAGGTAATTGTTCATTATCAGCCATCTAAAATTAAGATCATCAAATAAAAGAAACAATTTATTATAACGATAAAGATGTACTTGCAAAAATGGGCTTCGTTTCTACGACTGCCTTCCCAGCCATTGAAAGACTGAGCGAGAACGGTAAGGGGCGCACAAACAAAGAATGTCGTTGTGCGGGGATGCGATTCGCCAAGCTGGGGCGAAGAAAGCCGTCCAACCATACCAGATTCGGAATGTGAAGGCAATATTACAATGTCTGAACAAAAATGGGAAACAAATACTAGTGGAACTTACTCCACTATTTCAAACCAACAACTAAGCTAGAATGTAAATGGGCAAGCATCCTCGAAAGCATGAGGGCCTACCAAGTCCGGATGAATTCTCGACGTCCGAATAACTGCGGCGTTGATCCTGTAGCTTTAGCGTCCACCTGTGCCTGCAACTAAAAGATTAGAGTTGTATTGGGTTAGTACACTGTTGTACTAAGTATGAGTATATTAAAGCACACACCAAGGACATGCATAAGTAAGAATGTCTCTTTCCTATCAACATGATTATAGCAGGTCAAGTCAGTGGATTTGCCAAGTTTAGAATAGGAAATTGAGTGAACTTTCCAAATTTGGATTAGGACTGTTTATGAGATTTCAAAATTTAGATTAGGAAAGTTATGCCATGAGAGTAACATGCATCATTATACTTCATATTTTGCATACAACACACAACAACGTACACATAAAACGTATCATAGTTCCTATTACACATAACGTTGTTCATATCATTCATTCGTATGCAATGAGACCTTGGAATCATGGACATGACATTATGACTTCCCAAAAATGAGGGCTCAACATATGGGACCTCAACTAGGGAGTCTGCTTTAGCAAACATAGAGTTTGCTTCCTTTATTCATATGTACTTCATTTAATTTCATTCATGGACCAGTGTAAACACCAGCTATAATTACGATGTAAGTTAAAAGTTTCATCGGGTTCGTTGTGCTATGACCAAGAATGACCTAATGCCATTATTTGAATCTAACTCACCTCTTGATTATCCTATCCTAACACCTTTAGTATCATTCGTTTCATTATGTGCATCATTTGAGGTTTGCCTCATTCATTCATTGGGAACTTTAACTTTAACCGACATAGATCATGTGAGCATCATGAAATCCAGTGTCATGAAAACCAACGTGAAATGAGGTGGAATCACCGGCCAACCCAAAAGATTCTAGCGTACATCGGAATTGAACCCCACTAGATCCGTATATTCGAAGTATAGGTTCTAAGACTAGGAGATATAAGGAGACCCACACCCGGCATGCTGGACATTCTCATCTCATTAGAGTAACGTGAACCTCCGACCTTCCCAAAAGAAGGCATCACTGCTCATAGCTAGTCTATCGGTGCTTAGTATAATGTTCCATTACATTCAACTCGTACATCATGGAAGTTGTCTTCGATTGTGAGGACCTCATATATCAATAGATGATTTCTCATGTAATCATTAGTATTAAGTGTGTTAATCTTAATACTTTCATAAGAGTGTTCATAGAGACTGGTCTCTTCATTAACTTTACACTCTCATAGGTGAGTACGTTTTGGTAACACTTATTTAGGCTCATTCGTGATTGCTATCATCTTTTACATTAGCCTCATATCATGTTGTCACCACATTCATTAACATTAGCAAATTTTCTCTTCATAATTACTTACCCCATTTTACGTGAATGTTCATTTCATCATATGCCAATGCACTTGTCCATTTAGTGTGTTTCACACTCTTACTTAACCCTTCTAGGGTTTCATCATTTCATTGTTCATTTCATCGTTTCTTTGTTCATTCCATAATTTCATTGTTGATTTCATTATGTGTTAATGCACTTGGCCATTTTGTGTGTTTTTTCCTCTTACTTAACCCTTCTAGGGTTACATCATTTCATAACATACATCTTAGGTTCACTTATTTGTAAACGTATTCTAGACTTAAGCCATGAGGCTTCATTCATCGTTCATTTAAATGATTCAAATCTTCCTATGATTATGTAGTACAAGACTTATGCATCTTGTATGTATGCCAAGATCTCAATTTTGATCTAAGTAGGCAGCAATATTCTTGAATATCTAAATCACGTATGACTTATGTATCAATACAGAATTTGGGCAAGGGAACTCGGTTTAAAATCCTTGGACATCACTTTACATTTTTCTATTTATTTAATTCAAGTCCATGCGACATTGGGAGCCTAGATCGAGCCCCAACATCACCATTTCCTTTTTAGTTCTATCATTTGAAAATTATCTTTCATGGCCGAGGGGTTTTGGGATCAAAACATTATCTATTCCTCCTTGTCTATGTCGAGTTGACTATGAGGTTGTGGAATCAAACCCCCACAACCGCTCTTTATTTTTCTTTCGTTTTCCTTCTTAAATCTACCTAAGAAATCGTGGGTTCGATTTTCAGATGCCTCCCCTTTATTTTTATTTTATTCTGCTCCATAAATTTGCTTAAGAGGTTGTGGGTTCGATTCCCACACGCCTCCCCTTTTATTTTTCTTTCTGATTGAGATGTGGTGGGTTCGAATCACACTCCTCTCATTTCTTATTTTTTCTTTTAAGTTATATTTTCTAGACAATATCATGGTTCGAATCCCCTTTACCACATTTCTCTTTACTTCTTTTATTTTCATGGTTTTTAACATGGTGAGGTCACGGGTTCAACCCTCCATGACCTCACTTGTTTTGATTCATTTTTTTAAACATTTTGAACCCTCTTTAATGACCGAAATTCATCACTAGAAGCAAGATATTTTATTTTAATTTTTCAGCATCCTTTCATCAAGTTACACCTTAGTTTTAAGGGAATTTCGTAGTGCATTTAGAACGTTTTAGGTGCGTTTTCATGGATTCGTTTAGGCAAGATATTATCACTCAAAACAACCACATTTCAACTCATATGAACATCACTTTTACATCAATATGTGTACATGAAATATAAAGAACTATCATGCCATTTCAAGTCCTAAACCATGAACAATAGCCACAACAACACACACATACTCACATAATTACATTTTCGGAAACATCAACATAAGTCACATAATTCCAACCATATATATAAACACATAATCATCAAGAAAACACGTTTCATCCCTAGTTCTCTACCAGCAAAATAACCAACCTATGATTCAATGGGAGCTAGTGACAGAAACATGCAACTGGGAACAATCCTAGTTTTGGAATAGATTCGTCTGAACCTTAGGGGGTCTCTTAGGAAAGGAACCAAGAGGGAAGAGAACCAATACCTTTTTTGACTTAAAAATCTTGAATTTATGCCCAAAAACTTCACCCAAGAACACGTCTAAGCCTCCTCAATATCAACTCCACTCGAATGACAACCTCTCTTAGCCTAGTGTGCGATTAACGTTTATTTTCTTGTGATTTCGTGTGAGTTCTTCAAGGGTGAAGAAATTTGTTTATTTTTCTGCTTTTGTATCTTATTTTGGCAGAGAAAAAACGTGATATAGAATAAGAGAGATTGAGCGTGACAGTGGAGAGATAAACATGAGAGAATGGGAGTTGTAGGAGGCTTAGGAGTCTAGTTTTACGATTTAGTCAATAAGGTTTTGATTATTTAATAAAAATCTGAGTTTTATTTTATTTTAAATCAGATAATGAATAACAATTATTAATTTATTACATTTATTCAATAGCTTAAAAAATCACTTTAATTCATTGCTTCCACCTAGGTTCGAACCCAGGTGGAGCAAGAATTCACTTCAAGAGACCAATTTCGGTCCTCTCTCCGTAAAATATCCCTCCACCTTATTAATTAAATAAATAATTGTATATTTAGTGTAATTACGATACTACTTTAGCCTGAAAAATACCATTTTACTCCTAGAACCTCCAAGCTAAGATTTTCCCTTTTTTAAGTCCGGTAAAGACCCCTTCAAGTAAATCTGTGTATACGAGAGCCCTCCATGGTTGGACCCAACCTTTCCAAGCTCAACTAACTCCCCAAGTTATTTTTCTTGGCTGTAGAAAAGGTTCCGAGGTCTTGTTCTATGCGCATAAATCCGTGTGAACCTTGGTCTAATCATATGCATTCTTTACACATTAAGTATTTCTTATCTTATCCATTTTTAGGGTTGTTACATTATCCCCCCCTTAGAATATTCGTCCCCGAATGACACTATTCTTTACTAACAATAAGTACGTCATCTATACAATTTACTCATGCATAGGTAATCCAATACTCCCCATTGGTGAATATATTATTCACATATTAACATGATGGTGCACATCCTTGAAACCTAGTAGTAGTTTCATATTAATAGACTAAGGAACTCTTTCCTAAACTAGTCTCATCAAAGCATACAGCATAAGTAAACATATAAATCATAAAAATCAGGAACCAATTTGATGTCTCAAACATATTAACCTCATACTAGTGCATACATACCATCCACAGTCAAATAATTGAAGGACTAATTAAGGCTACTCACCCGAGACTTTACCAGAGGTGCCTTCCCCTGCACCCCTAGACATGAGTGCGAAGAATCGTTGCCTCCATGGAGCCTCTTCACTTCGACCATTAGAATGAATGCTCTCCTTCCCTTGTTCTTGACATCTCCGAATCGGACAATTCTTAACCATGTTACCCGGTTTGGCACAAATGTGACAAGCGTTAGTGCCTATCTTACACTCTCCTCCATGTAGTTTGCCACACTTCCTGCAAGGTTGTCTCTCTAGAGTTGTAAAGTTTCACGAACTTTAGGGAGTAATACCTGACTAACATCGAGACTTGTTTAAGGCGGATGAATTCCTCAACCTTAGCCTCCTTCATTTTTCTGGGAAATAACCACTCTAGAAAAGCCATCTTGAAAAGATCCTAATTAATAGGACCTCCTTCTAAGGCCCTGCTATCCTGCCACACTTTATACTAGGATTGAGCTAAATCCCTTAACGGGTAGGATGCCAACTCAGACTTCTCCACATCAATCAAACCCAATAGCTTCAAATTGTAAAGTGCTAGCATGGGCCATCTGTACCAACGTTGTCCTTACTTCTCCATTTGTCAACCCAACTAGGTTAACATGCATCCCTATTCCAACAGCTGGAGCCTGGGAATGAACCTGAATTACCCCAACAGCTTCTCCTTCAATTTCTCTGCCTGCTTTTCTCCTTGTATTCATCTTTTGGAAACTTCAAGAGTTGATGTTAGATACGCTCTTAACACCAAAAAATCCAATATTAGAGACGGCATGATAAGATTAGAAGGAGGGAAATTTTTCTTACGCATCATGCAGTCTCTAATCCAGGATAGTGGTACACTTCACTACCATGACCTAGAAACTACTCAATGTGGTTGATATGACCTTATTATCCTCGGAATTTAACATAGAGATCTGATATCAACTTTGTCAGGACCGGAGTCTAGAACCCAGACAAGACCGGCATCGTTGACCTCTCAGAGGTCGCATACAAGCCTACTTATGTCATTCTTACTTCGTCTAGGTTAATTTTAGCCAAAAATTTGAAACTTTTTGTTCCTTAACATGTTTACTAAACATTCTATTACATATATAATTGTTCACCATCAACCATCTAACATTAAGACCATCAAATGAAAGAAACAATTTATTATAACGATAAAGATGTACTTGCAAAAATTGCACCAATACAATGTCTGAAAAAAAGAGAAAGAAACACTAGTGGAACATACTCCACTAGATCAATCCTAAAACTAAGCTAGAATGTAAATGGGAAAGCATCCTTGAAAGCATGAGGGCCTACCAAGTACGGATGAATGCTCAACGTCCGAATAGCTACAACGTTGATCCTGTAGCTCTAGTGTCCACCTATTCCTGCAACTAAAAGTTTAGAGTTGTATAGGGTTAGTACACACTTGTACTATGTATGGGTATATGCAAGCACACACCAAGAACATGCATGAGTAAGAATATCTCTTTCCTAGCAACATGATTATAGCAGGTCAAGCCAGTGGACTTGCCAAATTGAGATTATGAAAGTGAGTGTGAACTTTACAAATTTGGATTAGGAAGCTTTCAAAATTTGGATTAGGAATGTTATGCCATGAGAGTAACATGCATCATCATACTTAACATTTTGGGCACATCACACAACAGATTACACATAGAACATATCATAATTCCTATAACACATAACGTTGTTCATATTATTCATTCGTATGCCATGAGACCTTGGAATCACGGACTTGACATTAAGACTTCCCAAAAATGAGGGCTCAACATTTAGGACCTCAACTAGCTAGTGTTCTTTAGCAAACACAGAGTCTGCTTCGTTTATTCATACGTACTTCATTTCATTTCATTCATGGATCAGTGTAAATACCAGCTAAACCTAGGATGTAGTTTAAGAGTTTCATTGGGTTCGTTGCTACGACCAACAATCACCTAATGCAATTACTTTAATCTAACTGACCTCTTGATTATCCTATCCTAACACCATTGGTATCATTTATTTCATTATGTTCATCATTTGAGGATGACCTAATTCATTGTTTGGAAACTTTAACTTTAACCGACACAGATCATGTGAGCATCATAAAATCTAGTGTCATGACACCCCACACCTAAAAGAGGTTGAATTACCAGCCAATGTAACCCAAAACATGCTAGCATACATGGGAATTGAACCCCGCCAGATCCCTATATTGACAATATAGGTTCAAAGACTAGGAGATATAAAGAGAACCATACTCGGCATGCCGGACAGTCTCTTCTCATTAGAGTTACGTGAACCTTCGACCTTCCCAAAAAAGGCATCACCGCTTATAGCTATTCTATCGGTGCTCATTATAAAATTATATTACATTCAACTCGTACATCATGGAAGTTGTCTTCTATTATGAGGACATCATAGATCAATAGTTGATTTCTAATCTCATCATTATTATTAAGTGTGTTAATATCAATACTTTCATTAGAGTGTTCATAGAGACTGGTCTCTTCATTAACTTTAAACTCTCATAGGTGACTACGTTTTGGTAACATTTACTTAGGCTCATTTGAGATTGCTCTCATCTTTTACATTAGCCTCATATCATGTTGTCACCACATTCATTAACATTAGCACATTTGCTATTCATAATTACTCACCCCATTTTACGTGAATATTCATTTCATCATATGCCAATGCAATTGGCCATTTACTGTGTTTCACACTCTTCATTAGCCCTTCTAGGGTTTCATCATTTCATTATTTCTTTGTACATTTAATCATTTCACTGTTCATTTTATTATGTGCCAATGCACTTGGCCATTAAGTGTGTTTTACCATTTTACTTAACCCTTCTAGGGTTATATCATTTCAATACATACATCTTAGGTTCACTTATTTTTTAACGTATGCTAGACTTATGGGTCTACATGCAAGCTATGAGGCTTCATTCATCGTTCGTTTAAGTGATTCATATCTTTCTATGATTATGTAGTACAAGACTTATGCATCTTGTATGTATGCCAAGATCTCGATTTTGATTTAAGTAGGAAGCCCTATTCTTGAATATTTAATTCACGTATGACATATGTATCAATACGGAATTTGGGCAAGTGAACCCGGTTTAAAATCCCTTGTATAACCTGAAATTTTCTTTTTATTTAATTCTAGTCCACGTGACATTAGGACCCTAGATCAAACCCCAACATCACCATTTCCTTTTTAGTTCTATCCTTTGAAAAGTTCTCTTTCCTGGCCGAGGGGTTGTGGGGTCAAACCCCCATAGCTCCTTTTATTTTTTTAATCTATTTCTCCTTGTCTATTTCGATTTGACAATTAGGTTGTGGGATCAAACCCCCACAGTCTCTCTTTATATTTCTTTTATTCTCCTCTTTAAATCTACCTAAGAGGTCATGATTTCGATTTCCACATGCCTCCCCCGTTATTTATCTTTTATTCTCATCCTTAAATCTGCTTAAGAGGTAGTGGGTTCGATTCCCACACGCCTCCCCCTTTAATTTTCTTTATTCTTCTTCTTAAATCTGATTGAGAGGTGATGGGTTCAAATCCCAATCCTCTCATATCTTATTTTTTCTTTTAAGATATATTTTCCAGCCAATATCATGGTTATAATCCCCTTCACCACATTTCTTTATACTTCTTTATTTTCATTGTTTTTAACATGGTGAGGTCACGGGTTCAATCCTCCATGACCTCACTTGTTATAGTTAAGTTTTTCAACATTTTGAACGCTCTTTGCTGACCGAAATTTATCACTAGAAGCTGGAGATGTTCATTTAATTTTTCAGCATCCTTTCATCAAGTTACACCTTAGTTCTTAGGGGAATTTCGTAGTGCATTTAGAACATTTTTGGTACGTTTTAATTGATTCGTTTAGACAAGAGTTTATTCCTCAAATAAACCACATTTCAACTCATACGAACATCACATTTACATCAACATGTGTACATGAAATATAATGAACTATCATGCCATTTCAAGTCTTAAACCATGAATAATAGCCACGGCAACACACTCATACACACGTAATTACATTTTCGGAAACATCAACATAAGTCACATAATTCTAACAATTCATATAAAGACGTAATCATCACGAAAACACGTATCATCCCTAGTTTTCTGCCATCAAACATAATCAACCTATGATTCAACGGGAGCTAGTGACATGGACATGTAACGGGGAACAATTCTAGTTTCTGGAATAGATTCTTCTGAACCTTAGTGGTCTCTTGGGAAAGGAACAAAGAGGGAAGAGAAACCATACCTTTTTGAAGTTAAAATCTTGACTCTATGCACAAAGAAATCACTGATGAACACGTCTAAGCCTCCTAGATATCAGCTCCACTCGAATGACAATCTCCCTTAGCCTAGCGTGCGATAAACGTTTATTTTCTTGTGATTTCGTGTGAATTCTTAAAGGTTGAAGAACTTTGTTTATTTTTCTTTATTTGTATCTTATTTTGGTAGATAAAAAACGTGAGAAAGAATAAGAGAGATTGAGCGTGAGAGTGGAGAGATAAACGTGAGAGAGTGGGATTGTAGGAGGCTTAGGAGTCTAGTTTTAGGACTTAGTGAATAAGGTTTTGTTTATTTAATAAAAATATGATTTTTATTTTATTTCAAATCAGATAATGAATAATAATAATTAATTAATTACATTAATTCAATAACTTAAATAAAAAATCACTTTAATTCATTGCTTCCACCTAGGTTCGAACCCAGGTGGAGCAAGACTTCACTTCAAGAGCCCAATTTCGGCCCTCTCTCCCCAAAATACCCCTCCACCTTATTAATTAAATAATTAATTGTATATTTAGGGTAATTACGATACTACTTTAGACTGAAAAAGACCATTTTACCTCGAGACCCTCAAAACCTATGACTTTCCCAATTTAAGTTCGGTAAAGACTCCTACAAGTAAATCTTTGTATTCGAGAGCCCTACATGATTGGACCCAACCTTTCCAAGCTCAACTAAATCCCCATGTTAGTTTTCTTGGCTGTTTAAAGGGTTTCGAGGTCTGGTTCTAGGCGCATCAGTCCGTGTTAACCCTGGTCTAATCATAGGCGTTCTTGACACATTAAGCATTTCTTAACTTATCAATATTTAGGGTTGTTACACTTTCCTTTTATAAGGACTTTTTAATATACTATATGTTTTTTTTACAAAAAAATTGATGAGCGGGTTGTGAACCTATGAAATTGACTTGTGTCTAAGATGGATTATGACTAGACTTAGTTTCTTTCTTAAATTTTATAAAAGATCTTGACTATTATTGTGAAAAGTTTTAATTTCGCATTACTTTTCATATCTATGTGATGAATGAAAAAGTATGAATTTCACACTACATTCCATATCTATGTGTTGAATGAACGCCAAGAGGCTTGTAAAAGATCGCCGAGAGGTAAAGTACGTCGTGTGACCCCTAAGGGGGTACTATTGGGTGGTTACAAACTTGGTATCAGACCATAAGGTTATGAAGTAGTCTTTAGGATTAAATGTCTCATAAATCCACGTCTAGTATAGTCTTGTTCATCGGTGGTGAGTTGTGAAACATCTATGAGCGAGAGTCTATAGGATGATAGAGGGTTTACTTTCTTCATTACTCTTGTGTCATTCCATAGAGTTGAGGTTATAAGTGTTTTACTAATCTGTTCTCTTGTGTTTATTGGATATGATACAAGAAGGACGCCAGCTAGAAGAGTGGATAGGGAAGAGGTGAATGAGGGAGTTCCTCCCCAAGGTAAACAACTTCCCTAGAGTGGTCAAGATCCTAAATGTGGACAAGTCCCTATAGCTAATCAAGGGAATAGTATTACGATTTTTACCCGTATATGACTACTGATGAATTTAGGGGAGATCTACTTACCCTAGATAGAGCTATGACGGTTCAAGCGAATTGAGATGTAGGGCCTAAGGTGAATGCATATAAGTCTCTCAAAATGAATATGGGTGTCGAGAGTCTCACATGTTCCTATAAAGGTTAATAATATGTTTATTAAGTGTTTTATAGTGTGTATACTTGATTTGTAGTGATTTGGAGGTTAAACATCTAAGAACATCTAATACATTCGAAAGTTAGTCCTTAGATGTGCTAATGTGTTCTAGTGTGCCTTGGTATGTTTTACATGTTGTTTGTTGCTCAAATTGATAGGGAAGAACCTTAACATGTGTATGATCATGATTAGGTAAGAAACGTACGGGAAATACTACCCAAGGAACACCCAAGGGGTCCTTGAGAAGGACCTAAACGTTGCCTAGACATTGCATACTTAGTGTCCAAATGACGAACCATCAGTCGACGCCTCATGGGTAAATCGATTCCCCGTATATTGGCGGAGTTTCTCAACACATAGAAGTGTGATATCATCCCTCAAAATGGAGTCTCGGTCCAAAACTATGGAGCAACAGGACTGATCCATCGACCAGACAATGATTCGTTAACTTCCCTCCATAGTTAGCTCCTACAACGCTGTCAAGCGAGCTGTCTACTTAAGGGGTGATTGGGAAATTCACCCGACATTAGAAGAAGAGAATGGATGGTTACTGTGGGGTATTTTAGGTATATTAAGTTAGTTAAAAACATAAAAAAACCCATCCCAATTCATTCTTCAAATTTCACCCGTCCCTCTCAAAACAAACTCTTTGTAGAAACCCTTATTGGAGTTGAAGCTCAAGGACAGCTTAGGGTTGGGATTTCCATGAATTCTTGACAAATAGTTCGTGGCTTTTTCATTTAATGAGGTATGTTAATCCTCAATCCTTAGTTATCCGCTTATCTAAGGAGTTCCTTCCAATGCTTTCATAGAGAGATTTCATGATCAAATTGTCCATCTTTCAATCTTTCCATGAGTTGATTGTCAAATTGATTTCAAAAACATTTTTATGATAAATTGATGATTATCTACTGTTTTAATGAGAATTTCAATACAATTTCATGAAGAACCTATGATCCTCCAAATTTTTTAATTTAGCCTATAATGTGGGCATTGTAATCGTGATTTTATGTTGATTGAATTATGATTCTAGTGTGTTTAATTATATATTGCTAATTTTTTGTATTCAAGTTGATGTGATTTATTTATAATTTAATAATGGTGATCAAATCTTGGTGAATTGTAAATATTTCCCTACTTCCTCTACTTTGTATAGAATTGGTAGTTTAATTTGTCTTGATTGGCATTGTGTGGTATGGTCAACTTATGGTGGTGTTTTTTACTTTATTGTAAATCTATAAATGTTATGATCATGTCCTTTAAGGCAAATTGGGGAATTTTGAATATTGTGGTTGTGATGATCACACAATTTAAAGTTATTTGCTTAGCCTTCTAATCTAGTATCATGTTCTAAGTGTTGTATTCGTTTGAATTAAGGTGTTATGGTTTGTTATGGTCTATGTGTCTATCATTTATGAATTTATATTGACGGATCACCCCCTACCTATGTTCCCCTACATGAATGTATTGTCTTAACCATGATTAGGGTCTTAGATTTAAATGTTGAAGATATTTTGTCTCATATGCTATAATGTGCTGTATAATCTATGCATGAATGTGTATTGTCATTATTAAGGGTGGATGCCACAATGATATGTTAAATGCCATCATGTGATCATGGTTGCAAATGTACACACACTCATATTCATGCATATATCAATGGGTAGGATAGATGCTTAGTGCCTAATGAAAGGATAGTTCTTAGATGCACTATTACAAAATAATATGCATATAAAGTTTATGTCCATGAAAGTGTGAATATGAAACTTATCTAGGATGACTTGATATGTTAACTAGTATAGGTAAGGTATGGGACTTTGCGTATACAATGTTCATGTCTACTTCGATAGGATACTTGCTAGGGTGATTACTCTGTTTACTTGAATTTGAATGCATGTTTAAGCTATGATCATGAAATTATAAGCTACCATATCAACTATATGATATGATGAAGTATGTACATGTGTAGTGTTTAAATGTGGTATCTGAAAGGTTTCCTCATGTATGAACATATAACACACATGAATAAATGCGTAATGAAGTATGTATGATAACCTAGTAAGTAGATTCCTTTAAAGGGTTTGCTCAATTCCAATCCGAACTAGACTAGGCTATGAATATGTTATGTCTATGCGAAAGGATATTTTCACATGATTTAGGTTGATGAAAGTATAATTCTCATAACAACATATAATCTAAGCATATGAGGGGTTAATTCTCATAAAGCCTATTTTATGAAAATAATATTAATAAAGACTTTTCAAAAAAAGGGAATTTAATTTATTACCGAGTGAACTTAACAATGAGAGGTGTTGACTTCCCTTGGAGGGAGATTCACCGATGAATCCACATGAGGTGTTGACTTCCCTTTGAGATGGAAGTTACAATGCCAATTGGCATAAAGAGGGCTTCAATATGCATGTCCTAGTTCCTTAACTATGTTGCCCCCGTAAGACCTTGTAAGTGGATCCACCAAGATTCTAGTATGATGTTAATTTTGTACCTTGGCAAGTAGAGCATTTTTTTTAACGGTGATGTTCCATAACACCGGATTCCAAGTTTAGCTCACATGGTCTTTATTGTCGATTAAGGTTAGGATTTCCCCAAAGTAAAATGGACAATGGAAGTAATGAACCCTAACTAGGATAACCTAAGGAAAGTTTCTTAGTGTAGGTGAGGGTATAGACTTTACCTATTCATTGCAAAAGTATCTCTTTAGGAGAGTTCAAGGAAGGTGTTCTAAATGTGTATGTATGTTATGTGTCTCTTATGAATGACTCTATGGCATTGACCTGCTTGTATGTTAATATGTATAGTATGGGCCTTATTGTGTCTGTATGATGCGGTATCACTTTAGATGCATAATGTTGGTCTTACTTATCATATGAAGAAGGTCCTACTTGTTTATGAAGTTTACTGTAGTGGTCATGTTGATGTATGAAGTAAATAGTGTGCTGGTGGTCTCTTTGTGAGTTTATTTAGTATGTGTGAGGTTATGAGGCTTTATCTGTACAATGTACATGTAGGCTTAGCTTTGGATTTATGATTAAGGTCTTATGATGTTGTAGTGAAATGAAGTCCAAGCATGCAGTTGTTGATTATTGCCTATTAGGATGTTATTGGTAGCATTGAATTAAATATTGTCCTGGAAAGAGTCTCATATCATGTTCACGCTTTATTTTGAGGTATATGTGAAGGTTGTATTGTCATGATATTTTATGCCTCTATGTATATGTATATGTTATGTGTTTGATGTTATTGAATGATATGTGAATGTTCACCCGGGTGACCTTAAGGTGATGCTTGAGTTTGGGTAGTGCAATGAGACACTATTCATGTATTGCACCAAGTGTTACTAGATGAATACTTAGGGGTAATAGACTTAAAGGTAATCAAAAGAATAATGTTATATATGCTAAATTTTGCCTTAAATGAATTATGTGGCTTTATTTGAGGTTGTGACTACAGTACATGTCTATTTTTGAATGGAATATATGTTACTTGGTGTGTTGTCATCACTAGTGTCTATGCCTATATGAAATATATCAACTATATTATGTAATTGCGCCAATGTTTATGAAGATTCTTTAAAAAGGCATGTTGCATGATTTCTAAGTAAAATATCTTCTTTAATTGCAAGTTTTTGCATGGTTGTCATACTTAGTGCATTCTTGTATTAATACCATTCTTCTTCATCTTTTAACAAAAATTATTGGTGATGGATGACTAGTGGATGTCCCTTAAAGTGAAGGGTTTGACAGATGTTTCCAAAGCTCAAGAAAGGGGTCCTTAAGATTCAAGGATTACCTATGTAAAAGTTCTTATTTGAAGTATATGTAATAGTTTAGTTAATATTTTATGATTTTTAGGGTCGTGTTCCTATTCTACTCAATTGATGTAGAGTCTAAGATGGCAAAAGAGATTTAGAGTCTAACTATGTATTATGATACTTTATGTATATGAAGTAATGTTTCTACAATATGATGTGCTATGAAAAGTTTTAAATTTTCATCTAAATTTACCTATGACAATGCGATGAATAATGACTATGGGCTTGTATAAGACCTCCAAGAGGTAAAGTACGCCATGTTGCTTCTAGGTGGTGCTCCTCGATCGTGAAAAATGTTGAGTCACATCATTAGTTTATAAAAGTTTTTTCAGGGTCCAAAGTCTCATATTGCCACGTCTAGTAGAGTAATTTTCATTAGCGGTGAGTTGCAACACATCTATGAGTAAGATGCTATAGGATTATAGAGTTTTACTTTCTTCAATACTCTTGTGTTTTGCCATAAAACATAACTCTATGTGATCTTTCCCTCTTATGTTTTCTTGTCTAGTGGTATTTTAGATTTGATTGCTTGGATGAGATGCTATTTCAATGTGTGAGGGAGAAAAATGTTAGTTTTGATGCTTACATGCTTTTTATGGATTTGTGAGTATGTGTAAAGGTTAATTTTTGGTATATGTTGATGTGATGTCATTTGTGGCTATATATGTTAATTATGAGGAATAAGATGATATGTGAGAATTTATGTTATGATATTGCTATGTTATGGCTATAACTTGTAATTAGTCGTTATAGTTGAATGGAGTTCCCTTTGGAGTGACAAGTTGATATACGATTTGATATGATGATAATGTAAAGTTATGGTTTACGCTTGAAATGCTTTAATAGAATGTGATAAATAGTGAGGAAGATGCATGTTGCCTTTATATATGTGAAATGGTTCAAAATGTTGCCCTTTTATGTGTGATTCTTTATAGTTGCCTTATGTGGATTGGACTCCTGTTTATATGCTCTATCCTAGAAGGAAAATGTAGTGTGCTTACCTTTTAAGGTGATTGTGGAGGATGCTAGATAATGGGAGAACCTTATGATTAGTTGGATTGTTTCCTAGTGAACCTATTCTAAGAATGGGGAGAAAGGGAAGAAAGGGTTTTGTTCCATAGGTTTAAATTATGTTTTGCCCAAACGTTGAC
Source organism: Solanum pennellii (assembly GCF_001406875.1). NCBI lineage: Eukaryota > Viridiplantae > Streptophyta > Magnoliopsida > Solanales > Solanaceae > Solanum > Solanum pennellii. Next base: position 44,252,491 of record NC_028637.1, read on the forward strand.
TTAAAAGGATGTATATACCCCTTATTTCATGGGAAGAAGAGGATTAATCTTGATATGCTTTTAAATGGTTAGTTGACTTTTAAGATTGATCTTAAGAATGGACAAATTAGAAAATGCTTAGGTTGTATCTAGGCTTGGTTAGTTGGAAGGTTCAACCAGATTAGTTAACCTAGTAAGCTTGAATCCAGAAATACTACTCTGTTATGTCATGGTGGTAAAATATGATGAGGATATGAAGTTACCCTTGGTATGCATGGTATATTTAAGGACTCATATTGTTGGGTTGTATGACCTAGCATGATTGTTATGAGTTTAAAGTGTTAGCCTTAGAGGAATGATAATGATTGAGTTAATAGGGTCCTTAACAATAAGGTTTGTAGTGAAGACTTATACGGTCAAACTTACTTCTCAAATAAGAAGTAAAGCGGTCGTATCAAGTAAAGAACCCAACTATTGAGGTTGGGATCGTTCCCACGAGTAAAATAGTTAAGACTTAACTTCAATCTATTATTACTATTATTTATTCAATTATTTCCGTAGAAAAAAAAGACAATAAAAGGGGGGGGGGTTTATTTCTAAATTACTAAAGATAACCAACTAAATTAAAGTAGACAACTAACATATTCAAATGTTGGAATTTAATCAATTAATAAAAGTAACTAGGGTTCAAGTGTTCCCTACAGGTTCCTAACTTGATAATTCTAACTATTACAATTCTTTTATAGTTTCTTGCATGCAAAGTGATAAGTTATGTATTTCTAAATCCTTGGTCCGGCATCTAGAAAATTTCACTCCGCACCTTGGTCTAGCTACGTGTGTTGCTATACTAACCCTTACATTTACCTCATATTAACAATTTTATTCGATATATGACTAAATTATTACCTCGTACCAATCAATACTAGCATATTATACAGTATACACTAAATCTATGTTGATAATTCTTTTCCTATTATCTACCTCCTTGGTCCGGAAAGTAGCATTAAGGTGATTTCTAATGTTGGCCGTCTTTTAAAAAGATTTCTAAGCGAAAGAATTACCAATGCATGCAAGACACTTTTCTAGAATTGTTATTTTTGTTAGGTTTTACCTCATTATTCACCTATGGTTCCCACAACCCTAGTTATGGAGTTTAGTTACCATAGTCATAATCACAATATTCATATATATAATATAAGAATTCATGCACTTACTTCAATGAGAAAGAATAAAATCCAGAAATTTACTTGATTAATCGACAAAATCACCAACAATCAAATCCAAAGAAAAGTGTAACAATCCAAAGTGTAATATCCAAAATAATCTACTAACAAAGAATCTAACATATAAGTGTTTTCCAATAAAGAGTCTAACTATATGAGAGTCTAACCCAAAAACAAGGTTTTAACAACTATTTATAAAAAATAAAAACCTAATAAAGAAGGACTCTAATTGCTGAAAATCTGTCAAAACGCGGCTGGGTCGACGGACCTAGTGACGGACCGTCGCGGTTATGACGGGCCGTCATGGACTCCGTCGTCCCATACTTTGCAAATTCTTCTGCTGATCTCTTCATTAACCTCGACGACAGGTATGATGGACCGTCACAGGCACATAGGTCCATCAAGGTTCTTAGTTCCATAACATTAAACTCTTGGAATTTGGGTACTGGAACTACTTCTCTGATCATCACGACGAACCAGCAGTACGGACCGTCATGCATTTTGTAACCCCATACTTCGTCAGACTTCCCCGTCTTCCTTCAGCAACTTCACTACGATGCCACCTACACCGTCACAGGCACGACGGACCGTCACAAGCTACGTAGGTGGTAACTTTTCTGCATTTCTTGCTAAAAAACTTCCGTGTTCATCTTTAGACAGATTTCCTGCAAATAAAGAGAAACTGAAACAAAAATTAATACAAAAAGGCTTTTGGACACACACTAAACTTAAGAAAAAAACATTAAAAATACTGTGAAACCACGATACATCAACACCCTCAACTTAAATTTGTTGTTTGTCCTCAAGCAACGCACTATGACCCACTACAAAATCTTTGTACAATAATATCCATGTTTTATCTTTCGCAATCATGTGGCTATTAATCCCGATCAGTCTAATCATATTTATGCATGTTATCACTATTAGGCTTGAATTATGTGAACCAGACCATGACACAGACTCACCACGCACTAACACCTATCCTCATCAATTTCTCTCCGAAGTGCTAATATTTTTTGTATTGCAACTAGTGTCCTCACTTCAAAACAGCATCCTCATTTTCAAAACAATGATTTAAGTTTGGGTATAAGGATTACTTTTCAAAAATCACTCTAAGAACAAATTCACAATCCATTCGTGTATATGGCCATAAGCTTGCCTTATTTTCACTACTTTAAGTTCGCTAAGCAACTTTTAGGATCACGATAGGCCTTTCTTAGCTTGTAACATACACTCAGGGTCAGGTAGGGTATATTTAGGTATACTTTAGTGACTTTTTGCCCTCCTTGACATATCGACTAAACATACCTCTTTTCATCATTTTATTTTTCCCAATTTCTCATATTCTTTGACATTGCTATTTTCCCCTCTTTCTTGCTTGTATAAGCGACTCTCTTCTTTTCTTTCTTGTATTTATTGTATTTATTATTATTTTTTATTTATTATTTTTTTATTATTTCACTTTTCTTTCAACTGGTTCTTGAGTCACTTTACTTTTGTTCTTTCTCTCTCTTTGTTCTTTCAACCCCACTTTCCAAAGTATTCCTCATAATAGCCACCCTCAACTCATGGATTTTCCATGAGTCAAAGTACATAATGCCAAAGATGGATCAGGACCATGAAAGGTTGTTTACTCCATTAGCCAAACTTAACTAATGCTTTTGGCGTAAACTGAGGTGCACATGTCCAAGGAGGTACCAGGGCCAACACATTATTCCCAGAAAAGATCAGTTGGGGTGAAAAAGAAAGGTCTATTTTAAGCTTAAATCATTTGGATCAAAGAGGGATTAATTTCATTCGATTTTTTTATTTAGGCTAATAATTGGCTATATTGAACAAGGGCCTATGATCCTTTCCAAATGGTCTATTACAGCTTACTTTTAGCGGGACGAACCAGGCAAGTTCTAGCTCAGTACAAATAGTGGACTATTCAAATCTTCCTCACAATCACTTGACATCTCATTACTCTACCAGATTATACGATACCTAGTCCGAATTTTAGACTCAGGGTCATGCAGTGGTGTATCTCTATGTCATGCTTAGATCCACACATTTATCAATTACTATGCCTAGTCATGCATCATTTTCATTTCATCAGGATATCATTTTAGCCATCATGCTTCAGAGTTAAACTATGTACACAAGATAAATACATGTCGGTTCAACAATAAAAATAATCAGTCTCTTGGAGAAAAAGAACACATGCAAGAAAACCACAAAAGAAGATAGTGAATTGGGCTACTCAGACTTCACCCTAGCACTCACATTGCATTTACCCCGCCCCCAACAAAAAGACATGCAATTGTCCCCAATGCATAAAATAATTGAAATACGAGAGTGGTAGGTGAAGCAAACTTGCGGCGCAAAGCACAGACGATCAGCAAGTTGGTGGCTTCGGTTCCCCAGAACCCGCTACCTTAGTAATCTTGACACCCTCAGTAGTGTCCTCATCAGCCACAGTACTATCAGCAGTGGCTCCCGCTATCGCCACATCTCTGGATCTAGATACCCCAGCAGCTGACTCTACAACCCTCATTTAACGCGCCTCCTCATCAGCAAACGAGGCTCTCCTCAAATGGCCGGGCTAGCACCCGCAACTCAAAAGCGTCCAAGCGCTGATGAACCTCAGCGAACTTCCGCTCTGTGTGCTGGACCATTCTCCACTCCAAGCGCTATTCTGCCTCAGCAATATACCTCTACATCAAAGGCTGGATATGATGCAGAAGTGTAGCCATCTGTGCCTCTAGTTTCTGGACCCTAGCAGGTGGGACCAGAGCGGGGAAAGGGGCTGAGCAAGAGGATCTCGGAGTAGTGCTACTACCCGAGATAGACTCGACCGGGGTAGTGTCAGTGGTTTCAGAAGAAGCCTGCGTAGCCGTGGGAACTTGTGCTACTGTATCACCCAGATGATCAACCGGTGGAGGCAACTCTGGATGGGGACCTCAGCGTGGAGCCAACTCATTGGACTCATCCCTAATGAGGCTGATATCAATAGTGCCCAGCAGAGTCTTGAGCTGATAATTGTGCCAGATGGGCACACCTGCGGACCTGCATAAAGAAAATATCATGCACGGAAAAGGGTAAGTAGTTGTGACCTTAAAAGACCTCTCGTGCATGACCGCCTTTAGAAGCCAAGCAAAGTCCACATCAAACCCGGCTATCATTGCCGCCATCAGAACTGCATGATCCCATGTAACTATATTATCACCGGCCGTGGGGGAAGGCAGTGGCGGATAATCAACAATAAGAACTTAGCCATGAAGTAAAGTTAGCCTTCTTGATGGCTCCCTTCGACTTTGTTACCCAGTCGGCACCCTCTCCATCAACAGACAAGTGCAGGGCCATCAACCTCTTGGTGGTCTCTCTCAGCGATGGCTCACGCAACAATTGGCCATCTTTGACGATTTGCCACCGGTAGTCAAACTTGGCGGTGAGAGGTGTCTGGTTTGCATCAACATCCTCACCGTATAGATACCGGCGAATGGCTGGCAGGGAGATATCGACCTAAATGCCACGTACTCGAACATGCTCAAGTGGGGCCTATTTGGCGGAGGCATCCCTCCTATCAATCTGTGATCTGAGAGTAGCCACGTAGGAGGCGTAGAACTCTCGGACCAACTCTTCACTATAATGACCCAAAGAATGCGCTGTCCACTCCAGTCGGTGTTAGGTGAAGAGATTGTGGATCTCTGGCATATTAGGGAGACTTCCCGTAAGGACCCTCCTCTCCAATGTAAGGGTTTGTTTTATGACTCCTTTATCATTCAGAAACTTTGTGTCGGAATAAACATTATACTGCCTGTCGACACATCAACGGTTGGGTTGGTCGGCAACCGGGGTGAGAGCACGAGTCGGTGAGCCAGGAGTGGATTAAGAACTGTCAGCCTCATCAAACGAGGCAGACTGTGCAGGGACTTCAGCAGACCCGGAGTGTTCCTCCGACCACGAAACTCCTAAGGAGCAAGACGCTCCTTCTTCATGAGTAGCTGACCCTGAGGGTGAGCCGGTCAGTGTGCGCTTCTCATCAGAATGGGAGGCAGTGACTACGCCGGACACCACCTTTTTGGGCGTAGATCTGGCAGCACGTGCAACTCGGGATAGAGTGGCAGCGCATGGGGGCACGTACTTGGGGTCGCGCTCATCATCAGAGCCAATGACCAGGCGGACAGACGGGGCGACAGACTTTGATCGCCCACGTGCGTAAACTCGATCTTGTTTTGGTGCCATATGAGATAGTACCTCTAAAGAATAAATATTAGTACGAGAAGGAGCAAACAAGACGAGAAAAAAAAAATGAAACAAAATAAGTATAAGAGCTAAGTTGTAATGACTTTTCTCGGGTAACAGTGAAACACGATTGACCAGGTGATGGCTCGTCATAAGTAAGACGGACCGTCATGGGGTCGTTCATGACTTACTTCAACTATGTTGATGTGGAGACCCCTAAAGGAAACTTTCTAACAAGTATGACGGATAAGTAGGACAGACCGTCGTGACAATGATGGTCCGTCGGTGATGTCCGTCGAGGAGACCCTTAGGAGAGGGGTCTCTGACCATCACGATGGTTGGGAAAGACGGATCGTTGAGGGTGTGAGGGTCCGTCGTACATGTCCATTAGAGGACACTTAGAAAAAGTATGGAGACCCTCAGGAGAGGGGTCTCTGACAGTCACGACGGTTGGGCTGGACTGACCATCGAGGGTGTGACGGTCCGTCGTAGATGTCCGTCAGAGGACACTTAGAAATAGTATGGAGACCCTCAAGAGATGGGTCTCTGACCGTCATGACAGTTTTGCAGGACAGACCATTGAGGATATGACTGTCCGTCGTAGATGTCCGTCATAGGACACTTAGAAAAAGTAGAAGACCCTTAGAAAAAGGGTCTCAGACAACAAGAACGGTTGTGCAAGACGGACCGTCATCGGAACGACGGTCCGTCGCATGTATCCATTGGTGGACACTTGGAGAAAATGTACAATGGGATGTTGGAACATACCCTATGATAGTCTGTCGTGGGTACGACGGTCCATCATCGGGGTCCCGTTCTATCATTTAGTGACAGAACTGGGGATGCCACAATCATCCCCGATGACTCACATTGAATACTTAGTGATAACCTATATTTTTCAAACCCAAATACCTTGTAAACTAGCAATGCCAAAGCACCTATTTCTAGTGTTTTAACAAGGCAATTTTGAGATTCTCAACCTAGGTCAGACAAAATTTGTATTAAGAATGAACCCATCAATAAGAAATAGGCTAATTCTAATTGATAAACAAAAATGGAATGTAGATGGGTAGAAATCAGAGACACATACCTGAGAATTTGAGAAAAACAAGCGAGGAAGGTACTTGGTTAGCAAGAACAGAACCACAGCAGCAGACTCCGACTAGTAGAGGGTAGATTTTAGGAATTTCGGGAATTGGGGAAGTGATCAGTTGATAGAGAAGTGAGGATAAAGTAGGAAGTTGAAAAGGGAGGGAAATTAGAGAAAGAAGGAAGGAAATGGGTGAAATAAAGGGGTGGGATTTTTAAAGGTTGCTAATTTTTTAAATTACCCCCAACCGGGTCAGGTCGGTTATGCTCAATAATGACGCAACGAGACCCCGACGACAGTCCTTTGCAGATATGACGGTCCGTCATTGGTTCCGCCACGTGTGCACTAGTTTTGAAAATAATTAAAAGACGTACCTGGCACGACGGATTCATGCTACGGTCCTTCGCGTGCGTGAAGGTCTGTTTATGTGTCTGTCAGTGACTGTTGCAGTGTGATTTTCTGCAGAATTTCCTGGTGATGTGCCTGCAAATTTAAAACCCATTAGTAGAAAATGCTACCATTACTAGGAAGAAAACTATAAGTATTGGGTTGCCTCCCAACAAGCGCCCGATTTAACATCGCGGCACGACTAAAGGCACTTGATTACTCAAGCTTCATCAAGATGGTATGCCTGAATTACTTTATTTGCGTATTCAACATGCCCGAAATAGATTTTTATGCGTTGTGCATTCACCTTGAACAGCACACCCTCCTTAGTTTCCAACTCAACTGCTCCATGAGGGAATAGTTGGGTAACCAAGTAAGGACCAGTCCATTTGGACTTGAGCTTGCCCGGAAACCAACACAACCTAGAGTTGTCTAAAAGCACAAAATCCCCAACCATAAACTCTCGTTTTTCACTTTTTGGGTCATGGTCCTTCTTCATCTTTTCTTTGTGGATATAGACGATTGGAGCTCACCACTCTGCCTCATGGACCCACAAATAATAAAGGTAGCTTCTTCATTGTTCAACTGAAATTTCATCTGCCCCTTTTCCATATCAACTAAAGCTCTACCCGTAGAAAGGAGTGGCCTCCCAAGAATTATAGGCACTTCAAAATCGACTTCACAATCAAGAATAACAAAATTAGCTGGAAATATGAACGACTCCACTTTTACTAACACATCATGGAGTATCCCTATAGGATTTTTCACTGTTCGATCGCCATTAGCAGCCGCATTGCAGTGAGCTTTGGGTCACCCAAACCCAACTTCTTGTAAATTTAGAGGGGTATGAGATTTATTCTTGCCCCCAGATTACATAATGCTTTCGCAAAATGTAATGACCCGACTGTACAAGGACTAGGGAACTCACCCGGATCTTCTTTCTTTTGTACGAGAGATCTTGTAGCAATAGCACTACAATGCTGCATTCTATCATCATGCTCGAAGTGAACGATATTTTCTTTGTAACCAGATCTTTCATAAACATGGCATAACCGGGCATTTGTTCTAGAGTTTCTACCAAAGGGACATTGAGAGAAAGCTGCTTCAACATTGTTATAAAACGCCGATATTTACCATCCTCGGTCTTTTTCACTAATCTTTGAGGAAAGGGGTGGTTGTCTAAGCATGGGAATGACCTTTATAGGCACTTCAACATCTTTTCCAGTGTTACTTCTACTTCACCACTACCCTCTACCGCCTTATGATTATCTTTTATCACCTTTTCCTCCTTAGACGACATAGGTGGGTCAATGGTCTGCTTACCACCCGGAGTAGTGATTGCCATAAGTGTCCGTCATTTTTTGGATTTTTGACAGTGTTTCTAGGAAGAGTGCCCGGTTGCCGTGTGTTCACCATCGCAGATATTTGGGCGATTTGCAATTCAATCTGCTTAATCGATATTGCATGTGTTTCGACTTTCTACCCAATACCCGCTAAATCGCTCCTTAACTCCTTAATGTTCTAATCATTAGCATCGAACCTCCTCATCATTTTGTGCAACATATCCTCTAGTCGCGCCATACTATCTCCACTATCCCTAGGAGTAACTTCACGATTTTAAGGAGGGACATAGAGCCCATTCCTAAAATTTATGTTACCATAGATACCCCTGTTGAAGTTGTTGTCGCGGTTTTAGTTTCCATCTCGGATATAATGACCCTCACTGTTATAGTTACCATAGATCCGACCTTGATTTCCTTGACCTTGACGCCAATTCTCCTGATTTGAGCCTTGGGCACTCGGTCGGAAAACCCCGGTTGTTCATTTGCCGCCTAGGAATTCTCCTCATAATAGCATTCATCATTTGGTGGTGGTGGTTTAGACAAGTAGTTAACTGCATTTATCTTTTCTGCATCCCAGTGATATGATTTAATACCAACCCAAGCTCAGTTCTCATCTGATCCATCTCTTCATGTATCTCATCTGTGGCTGGGTTGTGAGTGGATTGTAGTGCAAAGGTATTTCTCCCAGTATCTGACTTCCTAATACTCCAAGCTTTATTGTTCCGGGAGTTTTTCTCTAACTTTTCGGCAATATCAGCATAAGGACACTCCCATAGGAACCACCCGCTATATTATCCAACACAGCTTTATTATTATCATCATGTCCCCGATAGAAGTATTCCTTCAGTGACTCATCATCTATACGGTGATTTGGGATGCTTCTCAAAAATGAGATTTATCTATCCCAAGAACTACTAAGTGACTCTCCTGGTAGTGACACAAAGTTGTTCACTCTGTCTTAGTGGTTTAGTTTCTTGGAGACCGGGTAGTAACGTGCTAAGAAAACATCCCTTAGTTGGTTCCAAGTGAAAATTGAGTTACAAGGGAGCTCAGTGAAGCAAATAGCAACCTCTCCCGTCAGTGAGAGAGGAAAGACTCTTAGCCCTATTACATCCCAATCCAAATCAGGCCTCCCTACAAATCTTTTACACAATGCCCTTACCTTAGCTATATGGGCATGTGGATCCTCAGAAGGTAGCCCTGAAAACAAACCTTTGATAGTGAGCATTTGCATCAGGCTAATAGTTACAACAAAGGTGTGACCTGGTGATAGAGGGGGCAAGACAAGTGGCCCATCGAAGTATGCTATATTGTCATAGACTTTTTAGTATTCTTGAGGACGTGGAGCGGGATTTTGTCCCCTCTGTTGGTTTTCACCCGGAGCATCGGGTATAACTGACCATGAACATCAACCGGAGCTGGGATCTTCTGATTTGGATCATCATCATTAATAACCAAGTTTCGATTCATGTTGCGTAGTGTACGCTCTAATTCATGATAGTAGGGAAACAAGGGTTCTCTTCTTCTCCGTTTATTTGGCATACAAGGAAGATAGTTCTGCAAGAATAAAAAACAATAAACAAAGTAAAATCAAGAAAATATTGACTAAACATTAGTAATAATTTTAAGTTAATCTAAAAGCTACTTTCCCCGGCAGCGGCGCCAAAATTTGATACACTCAAACTTACTTCTCAAATAAGAAGTAAAGCGGTCGTATCAAGTAAAGAACCCAACTAATGAGGTTAGAATCATTCCCACGAGGAAAATAGTTCAGACTTAACATCAATCTATTATTATTATTATATAGTCAATTATATCCATAGAAAACAAATACAATAAAAGGGTGGTTTTTATTTCTAAATTACAAATGATAACTAACTAAATTAAAGTACATAACTAACAGATTCAAATGTTGGAGCTTAATCATTTAATAAAAGTAACTAGGGTTTAAGTGTTCCCCACAGGTTCCTAGCTTGATAATTCTAACTATAACAATTCTTTCATACTATCTTGCATGCAAAGTGATAAGTTATGCATTTCTAAATCCTTGGTCCGACATCTAGAAAATTTCACTCCGCACCTTGGTCCGGCTACGTGTGTTATTATACTAACCCTTACCGTTACCACTTATTAAGCATTGTATTCGATATTTGACTAAGTTATTACATCGTACCAATCAATACTAACCTATTAGATAGTAGACACTAAATCTATGTTGATAATTCTTTTCCTATTATCTACCTCCTTGGTCCGGCAAGTAGCATTAAGGCGAGTTCTAATGTTTCCCATCCGTTAAAAAGACTTATAAACGAAAGAATTATCAATACATGCAAGACACTTTTCTAGAATTGTTATTTTAGTTTTGTTTTACCTCATTATTCACCTATGGTTCCCAGAACCCTAGTTATGGAGTTTAGATACCCATAGTCATAATCACAATATTAATATATATAATATCAGAATTCATGCACTTACTTCAATGAGAAAGAATAAAATCCAAAAATTTACTGGATTAATCGACAAAATCACCAACAATCAACTCCAAAGAAAGGTCTACCAATCCAAAGTGAAATATCCAAAATAATCTACTAACAAAGAGTCTAACATAAAAGTCTTTTCCAATAAAGAGTCTAACTATATGAGAGTCTAACCCCAAAAATGAGGTTTTTACAACTATTTATAATAAACAAAAACCTTATAAAAGAAGGACTTTAATTGCTGAAAATCTGTCAAAATGCGGCTGGGTTGACGGACCTAGTGACGGAACGTCGCGGTTATGACGGGCCATCATGGACTCCGTCAGCCCGTACTTTGCAAATTCTTCTGCTGATCTCTTTATTACCCTCGACGGAAAGTATGACGGACCTTCACAGGCACAACGGTTCGTCGAGGGTCTTCGTTCCATAACACTTAAACTCTTGAAATTTGGGTACTGGGACTACTTCTTTGATCATCACGACGAACCAGCAGGATGGACCGTCATGGCTATGACGGTCCATCATGCATTTCGTAACCCCACACTTTGTCAGACTTCCCCATCCTTCAATAGCTTCACTAAGATGCCACCTACGGACCGTCACAGGCACGAGGGACCTTCACAAGCTCCGTAGGTGGTAACTTTTCTGCATTTCTTGCTCAAAAACATCCGCGTTCATCTTTAGACAGATTTCCTGCAAATAAATAGAAACTTAAATAAAAATTAATACAAAAAGGCTTTTGGACACACACTGAACTTCAGGAAAAAGCATTAAAAATACCGTGAAACCACGATATATCAAAGATCTCATTGATGTTGAACCATCTTATGTAAAGAGTTTATAGGTTTGGTCTTGACTTACTTTGACCTTGATGTTAAAGGGCATGGTTTGATTAGGCTTACCCCAAGTGGGGTTTAATGTGCCTAGATGGTAGATATGTAGTGCCCTTGATGGTCCTAAGTTGAATTCTTCTGAACCTTCTAGGTTGAAAATCAGTTTAGGGTGATGATGATGTAGGGCATGCATAAGCTTAGATCCCAAGAAGAAGGTGCTGATATTCTTTACTTATTTAAGTTGGTTAGCTAAGATTCTCTTAAGGTTGAGATAAGTTGCTCCTAAATGGGTTTACCCTAAGTGGGGGGATGATAATGTGAGTAGTAAGGTTGTAGATATGCCTATCTTATCCTTCTATTTTTACTCAAGTTTGAGAAACAAGAGCTCCTAGTAGCTTTTTCATGATGGGAGTTTTGCATATAAGCATAAGTTGCATGCTCTTTATATGTTGGACATGTCTTAATAGACACTATGTTATGCATGTTCCGAAGACTCTTAGTCGAATGAAAATGGATTTTTGATCAAATTCATGTTTTCTCATGTTGATTGTGCATCTTGAATGATAATTGTGAATTAGCCTTCATGAGATAATGTAAGGAACATTCTTCATTTCACTTTTGATGTGTGCTGTTTAGACCACAATGAGAATTTGAATCTCTTTTAAATGAAAATGTACGAGTCCTTTTGAAAATGTGTCACTTTTTTTCCATGGAAAGTGTTAATGTTGGCTCATTCTTGAGAAGTGATGGTGTGTTTAGCTACTATTTTTGATGTGTGCCTATAATTGCAAGAATTTCCCAAATTGGTGCATGTATATCAAAACTAATGTCATGCTAAAACTTGAATTTTTTTTTAATGACGTCCTATTATTGTAATTTGTGAGGTGTTATTTACCATTTCGACTTCATTAGGGAGGAAGTATGAGCATTCCTTTGTTAAAAGAGGAGAAGTGTTCTTAAAATGGAATTGACATTTGTGCATTGCTTGTGTATGAACTCATGATAACATGTGATTATGTTAAGGTGAAAGACATTCCTCCTTAGTTATAACCAAGCATGGTAATGTTAAGTATGACCTAAATGGTATTACGTCTAAATTATAAGGATTTCTGTTGATCCACATTGCTCATGATCTATGTGCATTGAATGTGAGTTTCTTATTTGCTTCTTGAGTAACAATGTTGAGTATGAATACATGTTATTGAAATATTATTAAATATTGAGGTCTTAATCAAATGAAAATCAAAGGCCATATTATTATTAGGATAACGATGCTCTTCCAATGAACAAGAGAAGAGCCTATGTACTTGATGCACTAAGGAGTGAGTTAGTGAAGGTTTCTACTTGCTTGTGTTGCATTGAGTGCAAATGGTATGAAGTTGATGTTCCTTTTAAGTTTGGTGGATTGAATTGTATGTGGTGATGTGGTGAGTGTTGTGACTTGCTCTATGGGTCATTGAGTCCTTGTAAGTGGTTAAAATGATCCAAGTGTCAATCGTGGATGACTATTCCCAAGTGGGGGATATTGTAAGGTCTCTTGAAATAAATTTAGGTGTCTAAAGCCTCAAATTTGCCTAAAAAGGCTAATAATATGTGTATTAGGTGTTTTATAATGTGTATACTTGATTTTATGTGATTTGAAGATCAAACATTCAAGAATGTCTGAGACGTTTGAAAATTAGTCCTTAGACGTGCTAATGTGATCTAGTGTGCCTTGGTATGTTTTACATGTTGTTTGAGGATCAAATTTATAGGGCCTTAGACCTTTAAATGTTTATGATCATGATAAGGTTCGAAACGTCCGAACATGACTCCTTAGGGAACATCCAAGCAATCCTTAAGGAGGACCCAAACGCTGCCTAGACATTGTCAAAACGACGCCTCGAAAGTGAATCGAAGCCCTTTCAATTGGGGTCGCTCATAAAAACATAGAAATGTGAGCTCAGCCCCCCAAATGGAGTCTGAATACAAAACTACGGAGCAACAGTACGGCGATGCCGACTAGACGACGGTCCATCGACTTCCCTCCGCCGTTTAAGCCTACAATGCTGTCGAACGCGCTGTCTATTTAATGAGTAAATGGAAAATTCACCCCACATTCCAAAAAAATTATGGATGGTCATTATGCGGTATTTTGTGTATATTCAGTTAATTAATAACATAAAAACCTCCATTCTTCAAATTTCACCCTTCCCTCTCAAACCAAACTCTCTCTAGAAACCTCCATTGAAGTTGAAGAACAAGGACAACTTAGGGGTGGGATTTACATGGATTATTCATCAATTTTTCATGGACCTTTTATGAAATGAGGTATGGTAAATCATCAACCTTAGTTATCCATTCATCTAAGGAGTTCCTTGCAATGTTTTCAAAGAGATTTCATGATCAAATTGGCCATCATTCAATCTAGCCATGATTTCATTGATAAATTCATTTCAATATCATGTTTATGATAAATGGATTGATTAGATACTGTTTTTATTGAGAATTTCGATTAAATTTTATGAAGAACCCATGATCCTCCAAATTTCTCAATTTAGCCTATAATGTGGGCATTGTGATCTTTATTCTATGTTGATTGATTTAGGATTCTACTACGTTGAATTGTCTATTGCTACTGTGTTATATTCAAATGTATGGTGAATTATTGATAATTCATCAATGATGATAAAAGCTTTGTGAATTAATAATATTGTCCTACTTCCTTTACTTTGTATAAAATTAGTAGTTGAATTGGCCTTGAACGACATTGTGTGGTATGGTCCAGTCATGGTGGTTGTGTTTACTTTCTTTTAAATCTCTATATGTTATGATCCTGGACTTGAAGGAAAATTTTGGTATTGTGAAGAGTGTGGTCATGATGATTACACAATGTGAAGTTATATGATTAGCCTTCTAATCTTGTATCATGTCTAAATGTTAATAATGTTTATTACGTTTGAATGAAGTTGTTAGGTTTAGGTATGGTCTATGTGACTATCATTCATGAAGTTATTTTGATGGATGACCCCTATCTAGGTAACGCTACATGAATGTATTGTCTTAATCATGATTACGAGTCTTAGATTAAAATTATGAAGATGTCATGTCGCCTATGCTATAATGTGGTGTGTGATCTATACATGAATCTGTATTGTGATTTTTGGAAGGTGGCTGCCTTTATGATATATTAAGTGCCATTATATGATCATTTTGACCAATCTACACACTTCTCACATCTCATGCATATATCTATGGGTAAGATATTTATAGTGTCTAATGAAAGGATAGTTCTCATATGCACTATTACATACTAGTATGCATGTAAAGTATATTTCCATGAAAGAATGAATATGTATGTTAATTAGGATGCCTTGATAGGTGATGTAGTATAGGTAAGGGTATGGGACTTTGCCTATACATTGCACATGTCTACCTTTATAGAATACTTCCTAGGGTGATTATTCTATATACATGAATATGAAAGCATTATTAACCTATGAACATGAAAGTATATGCTACAATGTCAAATATATGATATTATGAAGTATCCATATTCGTAGTGTCAAAATGTGGGATGTGAAACGTTTTCTCATGTATGAACATATACACCTACATGAATAAATGCATAAATAGGTATGTATGATAACCTAGGAAATAGAGTCCTTTAAAACGTTTGCTCACTTATACTCCAAACTAGACTAGGCTATGAATATGATATGTCCATGTGAAAGGATATTCTCTCATGACTTAGGTTAATGAAAGGACAATTCTCATCTATAACCTGTGAGCTAAGCATAAATGCGTTAATTCTAACAAAGCCTATTTTATAAAAATCTTATTAATAAAGGCTTTTGAGAAAAAGGGAATTCAACTTAACACAAATTGAACTTGACAATGATAGGTGTTGACTTTATTGGAGGGACATTCACCGATGGTTCCACATGAGGTGATTACTTCCCTTGGATGGATATTCACCTTATGTTTCTCATGAGATGGAAGTTACAATTCCAATTGGCACAAAGAGAGATTCAATATACATCTCTTATTTCCTTAACATTATTACCCCTATAAGACCTAGCAAGTGGATCCACCTAGATGCTAGTATGATGATAATGTCCTACCTTGGAAAGTAAAGAACCTTCTTTTGGTGTGGGGTTCCATAACACCAAAATCTATGTTTAGCTCACATGGTCTTATTATCGGTTAAGATTGGGATTTCACTAATGTAAAATAGACAATGGAAGTAATGTAAGGAACCCTAACTAGGATAACCTAAGGGAAGTTTCCTAGTGTAGGTGAGGGTATGGGACTTTACCTATGCATTGCAGAAGTAGCTCTTGAAGGGAGTTCTAGGAAGGTACTCTAAATGTATATGAAGATGTATGTTCCTCTTATGCATGAATCTATCGCAATGACCTACTTGTATGTTAATATGCATAATATGTGTCCTAATGTGTCTATATGATAAGGTCTCACTTTAAATGCATAATGTTGGTCTTACTTGTCATATGATGAAGGTCCTACACATGTATGTAGTTGACTATAGTTGTCATGTTGATGTATGAAGTAAATGGTATGCTTGTGGTCTCTTAGTGAGTTTACTTATTATGTGTGAGGTTATGAGGCTTTACAGTATTGCACTAGTAGGGTAGATTGGTATTTATGAGTAAGGTCTCATAATGTTGTAGTAAAATGAATTCCAATCATGTAGTTGTTGACTATTTCCTATTAGGATTTTATTGGTAGTGTTGACTTGTATGTTGTCTTGGAATGAGTCTTATATGCGCCTCATGCTTTGTGTATAGTTAATTGTGAAGGTTGTATTTTCATGATATGCTATGCCTCTATCTATATGTATGTGTGTTTAAAGTTAATGAAGGTTAAAAGAATGTTAACCTTAGTGACCTTAAGGTGATGCTTGAGTGTGGGTAGTGGAATGGGACACTATTTATGAACTTCACCAAGTGTTACTAGAGGATTACTTAGGGATAGAAGACTTAAGGTAAAAGAAAGAATAATGTTATAAATGCTAAATGAGATTTAAATGAATTATGTGGCTTTATTTGAGGTATTTACTATGCTACATGTCTATTTTTGAATGCAATGTATGTGACTTTGAGTGTTGTCATTATTAGTGTCTATGCCTATATAAAGTATATGAAATATATTGTATAATTGTGCAAATGTTTTATGTTTCTCTAAAAAGATATGTTGCATATTTTCTAAGTAATATATACTCTTTAAATGCATGGTTGCCATACTTTGTGCATTCCTGTACTAATACCATTCTTCTTCAACTGCTTACACAAAGTGTAGGTGATGGATGACTAGAGGATGTCTCTTATTAGTGAAGGGATTGATAGATGTTTATTAATCTCACAAAAGGGGTCCTTAAGATTCAAGGATTGCCTATGTAAAAGTTCTAATTTAATGTATCTGTAATAGTTTAATTATTATTTTATGACGTTAAGGGTCGTGTACCTATTATTTTATTGATGTTGAGTCTAGGATGACAAAAGCGAGTATTATGATATATATATGATTTGATTTTTCTAGCATATGATGTGCTATGAAATATTTTAAATTTTCTGCTTAATTTCCTATGAGAATGCGATGAATGATGCCTATGGGCTTGTATAAGACCTTTGAGAGGTCAAGTACACCATGTTGCTTCTAGGGGATGATCCTTGGTCGTGACAAACGTGGTGTCCTAGAATTAGGTTATAAAAGTTCTTTTAGGGTCCAAAGTCTCATATTGCCATGTCTAGTAGAGTCTTGTTCATCGGTAGTGAGTCATGACACATCCTTGATCTATACGCTATAGGACGATAGAGTTTCACTTTCTTCAATACATTTTTTTGTCCCATAAAACTTAACTCTATGTGATCTTTTCCTATTATATTTTCTTGTACGGTTGTATTTTCGATGTGATTGCTTGGATTAGATGCTATCTCAATACTTCAGGGAGAAAAATGTGAGTTATGACGCTTACCTTCTTTTTATGGCTTTATAAGTATGTGTGAAGGTGAATTTTTGATATGTGTTGATCTGATTCCATTTGTGGGTATATAAGTTAATTTTCAGGAATATGATGTTATGTGAGAATTTATTTTATGATATTGTTATTATATGGTTTTAACTTCTCAATAGTTGTTATAGTTGAATGGATTTCCCTTTGGAATGATACGTTTTTATATGATTTGACATGATGATAATGTAAAGTTTTGGTTTAGGCATGAAATGCTTTCATGGAATGTTATAAATAGTGAGGAAGATGCATGTTGTCTTTATATACGTGAAATGGTTCAATTATTGCCCTTTTATGTGTGATTCTTTATAGTTGCCTTGTGTGGATTGGAGTCTTGATTATAGGCTTGATACTACAAAAAAAAGTAGTGTGATTTCCTTGTAAGGTAATTGCGGAGTATGCAAGATAATGGAAGAACCCTTATGATTGGTTGGATTATTCCCTAGTGAACCTATGGTAAGCATGGGGAAAAAGGGAAGAAAGGGTTTTGTTCCATAGGTTGGAACTTTGTTTTTCCCAAAGGTTGACTTAGAAGGATGTATGTACCCCTTATTTCATTGGAAGAAGAAGTTGAGTGATTTTAACTTGCTTTGAAATGGTTAGTGGAATTTTAAGATTGATCTTAAGCATGGCCAAAGGAGAAAATGCTTAGGTTGTATCTAGGCATGGTTGATTGGAAGGTTCCAACAAATTAGTTAACCTAGAAGGCTTGAATCCGGAAATACATACCCTGTTATGTCATGGTGGTAAAATCTGATGAATATATGGAGTTACCCTTGGTATACATGGTATATTTAAGGCATTATATGGTTGGGTAGTATGACATATCTTTATTGTTATGTGTACCTTCAGGTATTAGCCTTAGATGAATGATGATGATTGAGTTTGTAGGATCCTTGATAATGAGATTTCGAGTGAAGACCATCGATGATGTTGAAACTTCTTATGTAAGAAGTTTATAGGTTTGGTCTTGGCTTACTTTGACCTTGGTGCTATTGGTCATGATTTGGTTAGGCTTACCCAAAAGGGAAATTATATGCCTAGATTGTAAGATATGGAGTGCCTTTGTTGGTCCTATGTTTAGTTCTTCTGAACCTTCTAGGTTGAGAATCACTTTTAGATGTTGTTGATGAAGAGCGTGCATAAACTTAGATCCCTAAAAGAGGGTGATGATATGCTGAGTTATTTAAGTTGGTGAACTGTGATTCTCTTAAGGTTGAGATAAATTGCTCTTAAATGAGTTTTCTCTAAGTGGGGGATGATGATGTGACTAGTAAGCGGGTAGATATCCCTATCTTATCCTACTGTTTTTACTCAAGTTTAAGAACCAAGAGCTCCTAGTAGCTTGTTCATGATGGCCATTTTGCATTTAAGAATAAGGTGCATGTTCTCCATATGTTGGACATGCCTTAACTAACACTACGTTATGCATGTTTGGAAGACTCTTAGTTGCATGAAAATGAATTTTTTTATCAAATTCATGTTTTGTCATGTTGATTGTGCATCTTGATGTAATAATTGTGCATTAACCTTCATGAGATAATGCAAGGAGCATGCTTGATGTCACTTTTGAGGTGTGGTGTTCTAGACCACAATGAGAATTTGAATCTCTTTTAAATGAAAAGGTACGAGTCCTTTTAAAAATATGTGACTTTTATGACGTCGAAAGTGTTAATTTTGGTTCACTCTTCAAAAGTGATGGTGTGTTTAGATAGTGTTTTTGAGTGTGCCTATAATTTACAATAATTGCCCAAATTGGTTCATGTTTATGAAAACTAATGTCATGCTAAAACTTAAAATGTTTAAATAACTTCCTAATGTTGTGATTTATGTGGTGTGATTTACAATTTCGACTTTATTAGGGAGGAACTATAAGCATTCCTTGGTTAAAAGTGGAGAAGTGTTCTTAACATTGAATTGACCTTTGTGCATTGCTTCTGTATGAACTCATGATAACATGTCAGTATGTTAAGGAGAAGGACATTCCTCCTTAAATAAAACAAATCATGGTAATGTTAAGTATGACCTAAATTGTATTATGCCTACACGATAAGGATTTTTGTTGATCCACATTGCTCATAATCTATGTGCATTGAGTGTGAGTTGCCTATTTGCTTCTTAAGTATTATGTTGAGTATTACTACATGTGATTTAAATATTATTGGATATTGATATCTTAATTAAATGAAAAGAAAAGTCCATGTTATAATTAGGAGAATGAGGTTCATCCTATTAACATAAGAGGAGCCTATGTACTTGATTCATTTAGGAGTGAGTGAGTGAAGGTTTCTACTTGCTTGTGATTGCATTGAGTGCAAATTATATGAAGTCGATGTTCCCTGTAAGTTTGGTACATTGACTGATATGTTATGATGTGTTGAATGTTGTGAGTTTCTCTATGGGTCATTGAGTCCTTGTAAGTGGTTAAAATGTTCCAAGTGTCATTAGAAGAAGAATGTTCTCAAGTGGGGGATATTGTAAGGTCTCTCCAAATAAATTTAGGTGTCTAGAGCCTTACATGTTCCTAAAGAGGTTAATGATATGTTTATTAGGTGGTTTATAGTGTGTATACTTCACATGAAGTGATTTGGAGGTCCAACATCCAAGAACATCAGACACGTTCGAAATTTAGTCCTTAGACGTGCTAATGTTTCTAGTGTGCCTTGGTATGTTTTACATGTTGTTTCAGGCTCAAATTGATAGGTCCTTAGAACTAAACATTTTTATGATCGTGATTAGGTTCGAAACGTTGGGGCATGTATCCCCAAGGACCACCCAAGGGTCCTTGAGGAGGACCCAATCGCTGCTTAGACACTGCCTTGGCAGTGTCCATACGATGACACACCAATCGACACCTCGTGGGTGAATCAAAACCCTGTCGATTGGGGGTGTTCCTGAAAACAAAGAATTGTGAGTTCAGCCCCCAAAATGGAGTCTCAGTCAAAACTACGGAGCAATAGCACGACGATGTCGACGAATGGATGACCCATTGACTTCTCTTCGTCGTTTGTAGCTGCATGCTGTCAAACGAGCTTTCTACTTAGGGATGAATGGGAAATCCACCCCACATTCCAAAAAGTTTATGGATGGTTATTATGGGGTATTTTAGGTATATTAAGTTAGTTCATAACATAAAAATGACATTCCCATTCATTCTTGAAATTTCACCATTCCCTCTCAAAACAAACTTTCTCTAAAAACCTCCATTGGAGTTAACGCTCATGGAAAAATTAGGGCTGGTATTTCCATGGATTATTCAAAATGTTTTCATGTACTTTTTATGTAATGAGGTATAGTAATCCTTCATTCTTAGATATACATTCATCTAAGGAGTTCCTTCAAATATTTTCAAAGAGATTTCATGATGAAATTGTTCCTCATTCAATCAAGCCATGGGTTCACTGTCAATTGATTTCAAAAGCATGTTTATGATATATTTATTATTAGCAACTGTTTTTAATGATAATTTCAATGCAATTTCAAGAAGAACCCATGAGCCTCCTAATTTCTCAATTAGCATATAATATGTGCATTGTGATCTTTATTATATATTGATTGATTTATGATTTTACTATGTTGAATTGTCTATTGCAACTGTTTTTTATTAGAATTGATGGTGAATTATTTGTAATAGGTCAAGGGTGATCATATCTTGGTGAATTGGTAAGATTTTCCTACTTCCTCTATTTTGTATAGAATTGGTAGTTGAAATAGCCTTGAACAACATTGTGTGGTATGGTCCACTTATAGTGGCGGTTTTTACTTTCTTGTAAATCACTATAAGTTATTATCTTGGCCTTGAAGGAAAATTTTGGTATTGTGAAAAGTGTGGTCATCATGATTACAATATGTGAAGTCTTATTATTAGCCTTCTAATCTTGTATCATGTTGTAAGTGTTGATGATATTTATTACGTTTGAATAAAGGTTTTAGGGTTAGGTATGGTCTATGTGTCTATCATTGATGAACTTATATTAATGGATTACCCCCTACCTACGTACCCCTACATGAATGTATTGTCTTAAGATGATTACGAGTCTTAGATTTAAATGTTGAAGATGTCTTGTCTCCTATGTTATAATGTAATGTGCGATCTTTACGTGAATTTGTATTGTGGAGGGTGGCAGCCTCAATGATATGTTCAGTGCGATTATGTGATCAATTTGACCGGTGTACACACACTCATATCTAATGCATATATCTATAGGTAGGATAGATGCCTAGTGTCTAATGAAAGGATAGTTCTCATATGTGCTATTACCTACTACTATGCATGTAAAGTATATGTTCATGAAAGTATGAATATGTATCTAGACTATGATGACTTTATAGGTGAAGTGATATAGGTAAGTGTATAGGCATTTACCTATACGTTGCACAGGTCTACCTTGATATAATAGTTCCTACAGTGATTATTCTTTGTATATGAATATGAATGCATTATTAAGCTATGAACATGAAAGTATATCTTATGATGTCAAGTTTATGATATGATGAAGTATGCAAACACGTAGTGTCTAAATGTTGTATGTGAAAGGTTTCCTCATGTATGAACAAATGCACACACATGATTGAATGCATAATGAAGTATGTATGATAACCTGGCAAGTAGAGTCCTTTAAAAGATTTGATCAATTGTACTCCAAACTAGACTAGGCTATAAATATGATATGTCCATGTGAGAGGATATTGTCACATGATTTAGGTTGATAAAAATACTATTCTTATCTATAACCTATGAGCTAAGCATAAGAGGGGTTAGTTCTCCTAAAGCCTATTTTATGTAAATAATATTAATAAAGGCTTTACAAAAAAAGGCAATTTTGCTTGGCAACAAGTGAACTAGACATGAGAGGTGTTGACTTCCCTTGGAGGGATTTTCACCTTATGTTTCTCATGAGATAAATGTTACAACGCCAATTGGAATAAAGATGGCTTCAATATATATATCCTAGTTCCTTAACTATGTTGCCATATGAGACCTAGCTAGTGGATCAACCCAGATCCTAGAATGATGATAAGTTCCAGCTTGGCATGTAGAGCACCTTCTTTTGGTGTGAGGTTTCATAACACCGAAATCCATGTTTTGCTCAGATGCTCTTATTTTTCGTTAAGGCTAGGATGTCCCTAAAGTAAAATGGACAACAGAAGTAATATAAGGAACCCTAACTAGCATAACCTAAGAGAAGTTGCTTAGTGTAGGTGAGGGTATGGGACTTTACCTATGCATTGTACAAGTAGCACTTGAGGGGATCATTCGGAAGGTGTTCTAAATGTGTATGTATATGTATGTGTCTCTTATGCATGACTCTATGGCATTGACCTACTTGTATGTTAATATGCATAGTATGGGTCCTATTGTGTTTACATAATGATGTCTCACTTTAAATGAATAATGTTTGTCCTACTTTTCATATGATTAAGGTCCTACTTATGTATGAAGATGACTATTGTGGTCATGTTGATGTATGATGTAAATGGTTTTCTTGTGGTCTCTTTGTGAGTTTACATAGTATCTATGAGGTTATGAGGCTTTACAGTATTGCACTAGTAGGTTAGATTGGTATTTATGAGTAAGGTCTCATAATGTTGTAGTGAAATGAAGTACAAGCATGTAGTTGTTGACTATTGCCTATTAGGATTTTAGTGGTAGTGTTGACTTGTATGTTGTCTTGGAATGAGTCTCATATGAGGTTTATGACTAATGTTGAGTTAAATGTGTAGGTTGTATTTTCATGATATGCTATGCCTCTATGTATATGTATATGTGTTTGATGTTAATGAAGGTTATGTGAATTTTCACATTGGTGACCTTAAGGTGATACTTGAGTGTGGGTACTGGAAAAGGACGCTATTTATACATTGCACCAAGCGTTACTAGAGGGTACTTAGGGTAGAAGACTTCAGGTAAAAGAAAGAATAATGTTGTAAATGCTAAATGAGACTTGAATGAATTATGTGTCTTTATATGAGGTTGTGACTATAGTACAAGTTTTTTTGTGAATGCAATGTATGTGACTTGTACATTGTCATTAATTGTGTTTATGACTACATTAAGTAGATGAATTATACTCTGTAATTGTGCCAATATTTATGAAGATTGTTTAAAACGGTATGTTGCATGATTTCTAAATAAAATATCATCTTTAAATGCATGTTCTTGCATGGTTGTCATACATAGTGCATTCTTGTACTAAGACCATTCTTCTTCATCTTTTTTATAGAAAGTGTAGCGGATGGTTGACTAGAGGATGTCTCTTAAAGTTAAGAGCTTGAAAGATGTTTCCCCAGATCAAGAAAGGGGTTCTTAAGATTCAAGGATTTCCTATGTCAATGTTCTTATTTAACGCATATGTAATAGTTTTGTTATTATTTTATGACGTTCAGGGTCGTGTCCATATTCTACTTTGTTAATGTTGAGTCTAAGATGGGAAAAGAGATTTAGAGTCTAACGATGTATTATGATATTTTATATATATAAGGGGATGTTTCTAGCATATGACGTGCAATGAAAAGATTTAAATTTTACGCTAAATTTACCTATGACAATGCAATAAATGATGACTATGGACTTGTATCAAACCTCAGAGAGGTCAAGTACGCCATGTTTCTTCTAGGGGTTGAAACCCGATCATGATAATGCTGTTTAGAGTACCATGAACTGTAGGTTGAAAGACATTGTGAGGATGAATCCTCCTACCTTTCTGGGACCGAAGGTGGGATATGATCCCTTAGCTTTCTTTGATAAGGTTTATTAGATAGCCCATGCTATGGGAGTAACTCCTAGGAGAAGGCGGAGATGGCTTCATATCAATTGAAAAAGGTTGCTCAAGTGAGGTTCACACAATGGAAAGATAATAGGTCGGTTGAATCTGTTATATAATGAGAAGAGTTTAAGGAAGCATTCTTAGAGAGATACTTTCCCTGTGAGAAGAGGGAGGTTAAGGTTGAGGAGTTTATAAACCTTAGGCAAGGTTATATGAGTGTGGAGGAGTATTCGTTGAAGTTAACCTTGTTTTCAAAATATTTTCCATCTTTGGTGTCTAATCCTAGAGATGAGATGCGTAGGTTCTTGACCGGTGTTTCCAGCCTTGTGAAGAAAGAGTGTCGTACGACAATGATCCATGGTGGCATGACTATATCTAGGCTCATAGTGTATGCTCAATCTATTGAAGAGTCAAAGGTTTGTAGGATTGGTAGTGATTCTAAGAGGGGATGAACCAATGAGCAAGGTCAACTAAGGTTTATGAAGAGGGATCCGAATAAAAATGCTCCTAGTGATCCTAAGAATAACTATGAGAAAGGCGGTTCTTAACTTGGTAATCCTACATGCTCAAATTGTGGGAAGAAACTCTTTTGGAAGTGTCTAGCCGATACTAGTGGGTGCTATGGATGTGGAAAGAATTATCAGATTTTGAGAGATTGCGCTACTAATTCTTCTAAGGGAAGAGAGGCGAAGAAAACCCCCTATAATGGTCCTAGTGTGTGTGAACAAAAGAAGAACTTCTTCTATGCTCTTCAAGCTCACAAGGAAGCAAATCCAAATGAAAGCGTCGGTAAGTAATAGATTTCCCCTTTGTGTTGTTCATGATAGAGTTTATGTGTTTCTCTTAAGTGGGGGAGTGTGGTGAATAAGTGGTTTGATGATCTTGTCTCTTCTATTCTATTCTATTCAAGCTTGAGAGTTAGCACTTTCTAGTACTATGTGCATGAATAGGGGGATTCTTTTGTGGAAAATGAGTTTCATGGTTCCTTTACAATTTAGCATGTTTCCACGAATTTATATTTATATGGTAAAATGATTTTATCTCTCAAGTTGATGTGCATCTATAATAAATTGCCTAAATGTTACATGAGTGAACTATTAAGCATGTTTAAGCGAACTTTTGAAAATGCTGCATAATTCTGCTTTTATGAGAATTTGGCATAATGTTCTTCGAAATAATGTAGCGAACATGATGATATGTGGAAAAGGACGTTCCTCCAACGTGAAATGAGAAATGTAGAGTATTGTTGCATGATAAGTCATATATGTTGTTCCTACTCTATTGTTGGGTTTTAAGTCACTTAATTATGTGGAGTGATCTTCCTCCTAGCTATGTGCATTGTGTGGTTGTTTTTATGGGGTATGTTCGTGTGCTGCTAGTCTTGAGTATGTACACCTTTAAAATGTTTAAAGTATTTTAGTATCATACGAGGACGAATGTGTTCCATGTGGGGGAGAATATCACAACCCTCAAAATGAACTAGGATAAACTAGAGCTTATCATGTGGTTTAAGATTAAATTACATGTGTTATAAGGTGTGTCACAACTTGTAATAGTCGTTATAAATAGTTTGGAAGTTAAAAGTCAAAGAACGATCACGACATTAGAAAACTAGTCTTGTGTGTGCTAGTGTGCCTTCATAAGTTTTTTTTATGTTTTTTGGTGTCTAAAATGATAGGAGGGGACCCTAACATCTAGATGGTTATGTTTAGAGTCGAAACATCCGGGTACGACTCACTGGGGACCACCCTAAGGGTCCTTCAGGAGGACCCAATGTTTGCCAAAAATCTACCAAATGAGGAGCCTCAGTCACGAATGACTACCGAATCAGGAGCATCAGTCATGAATGACGACGAGCAGGACGGTCCGTCATTCACTTGACGCCCCATCAATAAGGGCCGTCGAATGGAACATGCATTGCTGTAGAGTTATGAGCAGACCTAGAATTAGACCTCACTTTTCAAAATCAAAAACCCTCTCCTAAATAAAGTTCTCACAAGACTCCATGGGAGCTTGAAGTCAAGTTGAAGCTAGGATTGAAGAATTTCAGTGATTTCTCCATCAAATTTGTGGGATTTCCACTAGTAAGATATGGTGATTACGTCCTTTACTCCACTTTCATTTAAAGAGCCAATTCCAAAGAGTTTTCAAAGATCACCACAAACCTTTAAATTTTATTTGGAATGCTAAGCATAGGTTCTTGCATAAAAAGGTTTAAATTGATATTTTATAAACTAATCAATGTTAATTGATGGTTTTATGACCAAAAGTTCTAGGAACCCATGTATTCCTTGAATTCCTAATTTTGGCTCTAAGGTTTACTTCATGTTTAGATTGCTATGGGCTATTCAGTTATATGTAGATCATTGTATAAATTGTTCGTAGTTTGCCTTATAGTATTGATATCTATAATAGGTTTTTTTGGGAATTTTTGGTGTGGATAAATAATTGGCCTAGTCTTATGTACATTTTCGTGGGGAAGATCTCTTGTTGTGTGAATTTTTTGGAAAGGCTAAGGAATGGTGATTGTGGCTATTGGAAAGTGGTGATTGACCTAATTCCTTAATTTAATGTAGTATTGATATTGATTTGTAATTGATTGGTATGGTCCACTTATAGTGGTGGTGTTTAATTGTTATAAATATTATGAACATGGCCTCGTTGGCATTATTATATGAATTGTGATATTATCATGATATAGTATGAATAAAAGTATAAGTTTAAAGTGCTCATATGATGTATATATGATCTATAGTGATATGATTGAATGTACTCCCTCTCTAGTTGTTGATATATGGTGAAGAAGGATTAAAGAGAATCTTTATAGAACGAGTTTGTATCTTTTGTTGGTAGACTTTGTTGTCCCTACTAGGTACATAAATTGTATTGGATTACTGTATGTATCAAAGTCTAGGATCGGAAGACCTAAAGTTGGTAAACTTCCTTGAATAATTAATGAGGTATTCTACAGTATGTCTTGAACTAGTAGACCTTATAATGGTGCCCCTTTTTGATGAGTCTAGAACCCTAAGTGAATGTGAAACCTTGTAAATGAAAAGAAGGATAGGAATGAGTCTCGGATCGATAAGCCTATGGAACCCTTCCAAGAGGAGTCAGACGAGCTATATTAATGAACCTTGATCTGTAGACTCTTGTGTATCCCTTCTTTGTTATGGTATTATGAGATGGTAAAGCTTAGGGATTGTACCTTTGAAAATAATCTTATGTGAATGAACATTCTCTATGAGAACCAAAGAAAAGCACCGACCGAATATGCTTAAGGTTGTAGCTCTACTTGAGTATGAGACAAGAGTACAAAGAAGCCTTTTGATATCTCCTAGGCCGTGTGCCTAGGTGGGATGTATCCAAGTTCTACCCTTGGATAGTAGAACACCTTTCACGATGTGGGGTCTTATATCACTGCTTTTGTCACGATCCGGATTCTTGAATCCGAACTGCAAGTAGCGTCATTGACCTCTCAGAGGTCGCAGATAAGCTTGTTCTTGCATTCATCATATTCATATGGTTAATTTTAGTGAAAATTTATAACTTTTTATAATTATGAAGTTTACATAGACTTCATATAGTTAATACTTAATAGCATCATATACTAAGCTCAATGTAAATGAAACATACATCTATCATAAGAATCAATTCGAAATAGAAGATCAATATATCATAAATAGTTTCCCAAACACGACCTTATTTCAAAGATTCGAAATGAAAATACGAAAGAAACGCTAGGGACAACATCCACTAGCTATGTCTAAGACAAAGGCTAGACTAAAACTGTACCATCCTTGAAATCAAGAGGACCTACCAAATGGTTTGGAGAACGCTGATGTCAAAACCCCTGCAAGTGTCTTCAATCTGTCCTCTGACTTGCACATATAAAATAGTAATATTTTATGGAATTAGTATACACTTGTACTAAGTATGGGTATATGCAACTACACATAACGGTAATGCATGAACAAGAACAGATTTTCCTAATCAACATGCTTTCTTGGAAGATCAAGTCTCTCGACTTTCCTATTTCGTAATAGGAAGGACATACCATGAATATGTCACACATCATACATAGGTAACATACATTTCATGTTTCATATATATCATACATTTCATATCCACGAGACCTTAGAATCATGGACGTTGAATTAAGACATCTCAAGTTAGGGCCCAACATATGAGACCTCAATCTGAGGGCTTCTTTAGGAAACACAGAGTCTGCTTAATTCATTCATTCGTATGTACATAATTGATTTCATTCATTCATAGTCTGATGTAAACACAAGCTATACCTAGGTTGAAGTTTAAGACTCTCATCGGGATCATGAAGTGCAACGATCAACAATGACCTAATGTCATTACTTGAGTCCGGTTTC
Source organism: Solanum pennellii (assembly GCF_001406875.1). Taxonomy (NCBI): domain Eukaryota; kingdom Viridiplantae; phylum Streptophyta; class Magnoliopsida; order Solanales; family Solanaceae; genus Solanum; species Solanum pennellii. Next base: position 44,281,212 of record NC_028637.1, read on the forward strand.
ACCTCCTGATTGTCTTGCACAAACACCTTCAGTATCGTTCATTTTATTATCCTTCATACTTTGAGAAACTTCAACCTTAACGTTCATAGATCATGTGCGCATCATGAAATCAGTTTTCTTCCCCAAATCGAAAAGAGGTGGAGTCACTGGTCAAAGTGAACCAATAACATTCTAGCTTTACGGGTTCGAACAAAGCTAGTTCCCTATGTTGGCAACATAGTTCAAAGATTAGTAGATTTAGGTATACCCATACCCACCTTGGTGGACAGTCTCATCTCATGAGATTTATGTCAACCTCCGCCTTTCCCGAAAGAAGGCACCACCACTCATTTCTCTCCTGTTGGTGCTTAGTTAAAAGTTCCAATTTACATTCAACTCATACATCATCGAAGCTTGCTTCTAGCATGACAAAGTCATGGATCATTAGATTATTTCTCATATATTCATTAATTTTTAGTGTGAATTGTCCTTACACTTACATATAGAATGTGATTAAGACTTGTCTCTCAATGTTCAACACTCTCTTAGGTGAGTACTTTTGGGTGACCTTTACTTAGGATTGGTTGAAACTTGTCTCACCATTCATCTTAGCCTCTTATCGTATTGTCACCATTATCGTTATGATCATAGTTTCACATAATTACTCACCGCATTACGTGAATGTTCATTTCTTCATCATGCCATTAACTTACATTATATGCCATGCCCATGACCTGTAGTGTACTCTACACTCATGGCAGTACCCTTTTCAGGTTACATCATATATAGGGCTTACTTTCGTGATTTAAGTGGTCTTTAGATTTTCTTTTGGTCCGCAACTAGTCATTTCAATCACTTCTTACAAGTGCCCTCATACTTGTGGCTTAGGTTCACTCAGCTTACAAACATAAGGTGGACGTATGCTTCCACACGCACAAGACAAGAGGCTTTACTCATATTTGGCCAAGTGTTTCATGATAATTTAAGTTCATATGTTGCAAGACTTATACTTCTTGTACTTTCAGCCATGGAACCCGAGTTCAATCCCTAGTGGCAGCGTTTAATATTATTATATGTAAGACTTATATGCCTCACAATTTTAGTCAAGGAGATTCGTGTTCGAATTGCTTGGGAAGCATATATTTCTAATTATATATGAGACTTACGCATCTCACATGTTTGGCCTTGAGTCCGGGTTCGATTCCCATCCTACACACAATATTATTTCCTTCTAATTTACTCAAGACCTCTTCATGTAGTGTTAGAATCTTTAGGTGTCAGGTTCGATTCCTAGGTATAGCATTTTCGTTTTTTGAATTTAGCCGAGTCTTGTCTAATTAGCATTAGGTCCTTAAGTTCAGTTTCTTAGATTTTAGTCTAGACAATTTGGTTTAGATTTTTATATCAACTTTAACCAATACTTTAGCCTAAACTTATGTTCATATATCCGTACCACTTCTTTGTGGATTGATGTTAATGGCCGAGAGTCTTAGACTCATTTTAATTCGGAAATTAGTATTTAATTTTAGATCATCACTTTCACTTAATTTTCATGAACATCACGGTTTCATCATCATATGTTAATCACACGACAATTACATATAAAATAATTCACCAAGTTCTTGAAAACTATACGTAATATGCATCTCATGGTATTAGCATTATCGTGTACATAAAACATACATAAAAACAGACACACATAACATGATCATACACTGTCCGAAATTATCATATTGCACACAATCACCAACGTTCCTAAGATTGTCTACCAGCACACATACCAACACATACATCAATTTTTCAGATGATCTAATGACAAGGGCATGCAATGGGTGCAACCTTAGTTTTTCGACTGGAATATGTACGGAGCCATAGGGAACTCTTCAGAAAGGGAGAAAAATAGAAGAAAACCCATACCTATTTGAACTTTGATAACCATCCACAACCACACGTCCTAACCCACGCACAAACCTCTCTTCCAAGCCCTAATTCTTGTTCACTAGTGAAGTTCTTTACTTGATTTCTTAAAGCACTAGGAATAAAATTTTGTTTTTGTTTTTTATGGATGAAGTCGAGAACTCTGTAGAACAGTAGGTTTATTTTTCTATTTTTGAATCACAATGTAATGCTGAAAAATGTTTTATGAAGAGATAATGAATTAAGAGTGCATATTGAGTACACTTCTAGTGGGAGTGGTGCGCCTCTTTCTTTTAGGGTTGTTATTGACTTATTCAACTCAATTTAAATGATAAAATCAGATTATAATCAACATTTTAAGTTACTGTAACGCCCCTCCTTATTTTGGTCTAATTTAATCACTTAAATTGCCAACTTAGTGTCTCAAACTCAGCTCGAACCCGAGTATGGAGATCCGTTCAAACTCGAGTTTGACCATCGAGCATTGAAACATTTTGTCTAATTAAAAACGTTATACAACCCAGGGTAATAACTATACTACCCCCAGCCCAGAATCTTACCTTTTTACATCTAGAACCCTTAAAACATAGGACTGACCCTCTAAGTTTGATTAAGACTCACCCGGTTGAATCCTAGTGTTCGGGGACCTAACATGGTTAGAACCAACCCTGCCTAGCTCAACCAACTCACCAAGTCGGTTGGCTTGGCTGGTGCATAGGTCAAAGAGTGTGGTTCCACGCGCATCAAGCCGTGTGAACCCGGTCTAACCTATGGATTCTATGTACATTTAGGTCTTACTTAGCATAGTCGATTTTGGGTTGTTTCATTCTCACACTCCCCCCTAGAAACATTCGTCCCGAATGACACTACACATCATTTAATCAATGAGGGTGACATTGAAAAGTTACTTCATCATAGTCAAACGTTTCTCTTTTGTGAGCATTTGATTCACACTTATTCGAGTAGTGCATACCATTCAAGCTTATCTAAGGCTTCATACTTGATATTGAGGAATTTCCTTCTCATCACACTTAACTTAATGCACATTACAAATCATGCAACACAGAAAAAAATGCCTATGCTACACAAAAACAGCAACATAAATTGCAAACTTAACTTCATTTCAACTCATGAAGTGGTTTCATAAAACAAACAATTAGTGACTTATCACACAAAGTTGACAACAATACTTAGAATTCAGAGGTTCTTAAACATAAATTAGACTTTAGTAGAAGAATATCTGACCTCAAGAACTCAACAAATGAGGATAGCGGGTTCTCATATCAGCCTAGGTCTCCCATGTTGCTCCCTCAACAAGGTGATTCAGCCATAGGACTTTCACGGTGGCAACCTCTTTGTTCATCAGTCGCTTCACTTGACGATCGAAAATTTCAGTTGGAACCTCTTCATAAGAAAGGTTCTCATTAACTCCTAACCCCTCAACAAGAAGGATGGATGCTGGATCACCTAGACACTTCTCAAGCATTGAAACATGAAACAATGGATGAGAAGAAGCCAAATATTGAGGGAACTTTAATTCATAGGCAACATTTCCTACTCGCTACAAGACCTCATAAGGACCTTTATACCTCGGACTCAACTTACCTTTCTTACCAAACCTCATCACCCCTTTCATGGGTGATATCTTCAAGTAGACTTGATCACCCACCTCAAATTCTAGAGCTCTCTTTCTGTTGTCTGCATAGGATTTTTGACTACTGTAAGCAGTAGTCAATCTATCTATGATCATTATCACCTTCTCCATAGCCTCAGGTACAATCTCAGGGACAAGGATGGAAGATTCTCCTACCTCAAACCACCCAACCTGAGACTTATATCTTTGGCCATATAGTGCTTCATACTGTGCCATCCCAATACATGAATGGTAGCAATTATTGTAGGAGAACTCAAGCAGCGACAAGTGATAATCCCAACTCCCCTTGAAGTCAATAACCCATGCTCTCAACATGTCTTCAAGGGTCTGGATGGTACGCTCTACTTGTCCATCTGTCTATGGATGAAAAGCAGTACTAAGCTTCACCTGTGTATCCAAAGTCCTTTTGAAAAGATCTCAAAAATGAGAAGTAAATTGGGCTCCCCTATCCGAGATGATAGAAAGAGGAATCGAGTGACATCTAACTATCTCATCAATATAAAGCTTTGCATAATCTTCATCCATGTGAATAGACTTCACAGTATGAACTGAGTGGACTTGTTCATTGTGTCAACAATAACCCAAATGGAATCATGTAGTTTCCTAGTATTTGGCAGACCAACAACAAAATACATATTGATATCCTCCCACATCCATGTTGAAATGTCAATCGTCTGAGTGAGACCCCCATGCTTAAGGTGATCGGCCTTAACTTCTTGGTAATTCGGAAACTCCTCCATGAATTTAGAGATATCTCTCTTCATGACTTCCCACCAATAGACCTCTTTAAGGTCATGGTACATCTTGGTGGCACCTTGATTAATAGAATACTTCGAACCATGAGCTCATGCCAAAATAGTAGACCTCAAACCATCAACATAGGGCACACATAATCAGTTTTGGTACCTGACTACACCATCCCCTCCTAGAGAAAACAATTCGTTAAACTTACTCAATACTGATAAACTTACTCAATACTGATTCTTTCAACTCCACGAGTACTGTGTCGGGATGATGATTGGTTTTAACATCTACAACAAATGATGATTTGGAACATGAATGAACTGAAACACCCCCACTTGGTGCATCTACTAGCCGTACACCCAAATCTAGTCAATTGGTGTACCTCTTTAACCATCTCGTTCTTATCTTCATCAACATGAGATATGTTACCCATGCTCAATTGACTCAACGCATCAACCACTACATTGTCCTTACCCGGGTGATAGTAAACACTCATATCATAATCTTTGAGCGGTTCAAGCCATCTCCTCTGACGAAGGTTGAACTCTCTCTGTGTAAAACCATACTGAAGAATTTTATTGTCAATATATACATCAACATGTATACCATATAAATAATGTCTCCAAAGTTTTAATGCAAACACCACAGCAGCTAACTCAAGATCATGAGTAGGATAGTTCTTCTCATGGATTTTCAACTGTCTTGATGCATATGCAATCAACTTTCCATCTTGCATGAGAACACATCCCAAACGTACCTGGAAAGCATCACAGTACACCACATATTCTGCACCACTCCTCGGCAACGTGAGAATCGGGACTAATGTGAGTTGTACTTTGAGCTCTTGGAAGTTCTTCTTACATTTTTTTGACCATTCAAAGTTCACCTTCATGTTCGTCAAGGCTGTCAATGAAGAAGCAATAGTCGAAAATCCTTTCACATACCTGCGATAGTAATTGGCCAAACCTTGAAAACTTCAAATATCGATAGGAGTAAGGGTTGTCGGCCACTTCTTCACCACCTCAACCTTTATAGGATCAACTTCTACAACTGGTCGGTCACAACATGACAAAGGAAGGTCACTGATCTTAAGCAGAATTCACATTTGCTGAAATTTTTGTACAACTGATGTTCTCTAAGTACTTGCAATGTCTTTCTTAAGTGTAATTAATGATCTTCTCTAGACTTAGAGTATATGAGTATTTCATCTATGAAGACTATGAAGAAGGAATCAAGGTACTCACGGAAGACTCTATTCATAAGGTCCATAAACGTGGCTGGTGCGTCAGTGAGATCGAATGACATGACTAGAAATTAATAATTCCTATATCTTGTACGAAAATCTGTCTTAGGGATGTCTTCCTGCCTCACTCTAAGATGATGATAGTCTTACTGAAGGACTATCTTGGAAAAGAAACTTGAACCTTGAAGTTTGACAAATATATCGTCGATTCTTGAAAGAAGGTCCTTATTATTTACAGTGACTTTGTTGAGTTGCTGATAATCGATGCACATCCTTAAGGTTCCATCCTTTCTATTTACGAACAACACAGGATCACCCCATGTGGATATGCTCGGATGGATGAATCCCTTATCAAGTAGATCTTTTATCTGCAACTTCAACTCTTTCAGTTCAGCTGGTGCCAGCCCATACAGTGGAATAGAAATTGGCTTGGTGTTGGGATCTAAATCAACATAAAATTCAATCTCATATTCAGGAGTGATTCCTAGTAAATCTTCCGTAAAGACATGTAGGAACTCATTCACTATTGACACAGAGTCTATGGAAGGAACTTCTTGATCTAAGTCATTGACTCTAACTAAGTGGTACAAATACCCCTTAGATAACATCTTAACTATTTGGTTTGTTGGATTTGAACCACGCCCTTTCCATCTCAATTCTAACTCATTTAGCAACTGAAGCATTATTTCCCTGTTTCTATAGTCTATTGTAGCATAACACTTATAAAGCAAGTTCATAGCTTAGCCATATCCTTGAGTTGGTATGCAACCAACTTAGCCTTTTCCTCTTCATTAGTACTCATAACAGGCTTTTAGAACTAACCATGCATTCACCTCCAGGCAAAAAACCACACTCACTACATGCCTTTTGGCCACGCTGGGCATTTCTATCATTGCCCCTTCTTGGGAAGGCCAGATCTGAAATCTGGAGCCTTAGACCACTTGGCCATCCTAATTCTTGTGTGTATTCTTCTACGCATTCACACAATAAGGAAGTTACGTATTTAGAATGACATAAACTGCCAAAGCTCTAGCACAATAAAGAGTAAAAGAAGGGAATATTTCCTATCATCGCGTAGTCTCTAAGTCATGATTATGGTGCTCTTCACAACCATAAGTAAGAAACTACGTAAAGTAGTTGTGTTTATATTTAGTTCCTAGGTAATTTTACCTCATACTCTAATACCAAGTTTGTCACGACTCGGATTCTAAAATCTGAATCACAACAAACATCATTGACCTCTTAGAAGTCACTGACAAATCTCTTTTTGCATTCATCACATTCATATGGCTAATTTTAGCAGAAAATTTCAAATTTTTTATAGGTATGAAGTTTAAATAGACTTCGTGTCGTTAATACTTAATTGCATCATATATTAAGTTCAACGTAAAATAAACAACCATATGTCATAAGAATCAATTCAAAATAGAAGATGAATATATCATAAATAGTTTGCCAAACACGGCCTTATTACAAAGCTTCAAAATAAAAATATGAAATAATTGCTAGGGACAACATAAACGAGCTATGTATAAAACTAAGGCTAGACTAAAATTGTAGCATCCTTAAATTCAAGAGGACCTACCAAATGGTTTGGAGAACGCTGATGTCCAAACAGTTGCAAGAGTCTCCAATCTGTCCTCTAACATGCACATATAAAATAGTAATATTGTATGGAAGTAGTACACACTTGTACTAAGTATGGGTATGTGCAGAAACGCATGACGGTAATGCATGAACAAGAATGGCTCTTCCTAATCAACATGCTTGCAATAGAAGATCAAGTTTCTGGACTTGACTAATTCGTAATACGAAGGTCATACCATGAATAGTCACACATCATACATAGGTTCACTTAATATAGATTTAATGTTTTATATATATTATACATTTAATATCCACGAGACCTTAGAATCATGGACGTAGCATTAAGACATCTCAATTGAGGGCCCAACATATGGGACCTAAACCCGATGGCCTCCTTTAGCAAGCATAGAGTCTGCTTCATTCATCCATTCGTACTTCACATAATTCATTTCATTCATTCATACGCTGATGTAAACACCAGCTATACCTAGGATACTGTTGAAGACTCTCATCGAGATAATGAAATGCAATGACCAAGAATGATCTAATGTCGTTACTTGAGACCGGTTTCACCTCCTGAATGTCTTGCATAAACACCTTCGGTATCGTTCATTTCATTATCTTTCTTACTTTGAGGAACTTCAACCTTAACCGACATAGATCATGTGGCATCATAAAATCCGCTGTCTCCCCCACACCGAAAAGAGGTGGAGTAACTAGCCAAAGTGAAACCAAAAACATGCTAACTTTAGGGGTTCGAACCAAGCTAGTTCCCTATGTTGGCAACATAGTTCAAATACTAGTAGATTTAGGGAGACCCATACTATGCTTGGTAGACACTCTCATCTCATGAGATTTATGTGAACCTCTGCCCTTCCCGAAAGAAGGAATAACCACTCATAGCTAGCCTATCGGTGCTTAGTTTAAAGTTCCCATTTAAATTCAACTCATACATCATCAAAGCTTGCTTATATCATGAGGTATTCATGGCTCATTAGAATATTTCTCATCTCTTCTCTATGTATTAAGTGTGAATTGTCCTTATACTTACATATAGAATGTGATTGAGACTGGTCTCTTAATGTTCAACACTCTCTTAGGTGAGTACTTTTGGGTGACCTTTATTAACCTTGGTTAAGACTTGTCTCACCATTCATCTTAGACTCTTATCATGTTGTCACCATTTTCATTAACATCATATTTTAACCTAATTACTCACTGCATTACGTGAATGTTCATTTCTTCATCATGCCATTAACTTACATCATATGCCATGCACATGGCCTTTATTGTACTTTACACTCATGGTAGTACCCCTTTCAGGTTACATCATATACAGGGCTTACTTTCGTGATTTAAGTGGTCTTCAGATTTTCTTTTGAGCAAAAACTTGGAATTTTAATAAATGCTTACCCGTGCCCCTCTTACTTGTGGCCTAGGTTCATTCACCTTGCAAATATATGGTAAATGTATGCTTCCACACGCTCTAGCCAAGAGGCTTTAATCATATTTGGCCAAGTGTTTCATGATCATCTAAGTGCATATTGTGCAAGACTTATACATCTTGTACTTTCAGCCAAGGAACCCGAGTTCGATCCCTAGTGGCTGCGTTTTATTTTATTATATGTAAGACTTATGTGCCTCACATTTTCGGTCAAGGGGACCCGTGTTCAAATCCCTTGGGCAGCATATATTTCTTATTATATATGAGACTTATGCATCTCAAACCTTTGTCCTTGAGGGAGGGTTCGATTCCCATCCTACATGCAACATTATTTCCTTTTAATTTACTCAAGACCTCTTCATCTAGTGTTAGACCTTTGGGGTCTCGGGTTCGATTCCTAGGTGTAGAATTTAGTTTATTTAAATTTAGCCGAGTCTTCTCTAAATAGCATTAGGTCCTTAAGTTCATTTTCTTACATTTTAGTCTAGACAATTTCGTTCAGATATTTATATCAACTTTTACCAATAATTTATCATAAACATATGTCCATATATCCATACCATTTTTTTGTGCATTGATGTACATGGCCGAGAGTCTTATACTCATTTTAATTCGGCAATTAGTATTTAATTTTAGATCATAAATTTCACTTACTTTTCATGAACATCACGGTTTCAACATCATATGTTAATAAGACGGCAATTACATATAACATAATTCACCACGTTCTTGAAAACAATCTGTCATATACATTTCATGGTATTAGCATTATCGTGTACATAAAAAATACATCCAATAAGACACACATATAATGATCATATGCTGTCCTAAAACATCAAATTGCACACAATCACAAACGTTCCTAATATTGTCTACCAGCAAACATACCAACGCATACATAAAATTTATGGATGATCTAATGATAAGGGCATGCAACGGGGACGACCTTAGTTTTTCGATTGGAATGCGTATTGAACCTTACGTAACTCTTGGGAAAGGGACCAAGAGAGAAGAAAACCCATAATTTTTTTTTATCTTTGACAACCAGACACAACCATACGTCCTAACCCGCACACAAACCTCTCTTCCGAGCCTTGATTCTTGTTCACAAGTAAAATTCTTTACGTGATTTCTTAAACCACTTAGGAGTAACAATTTTTTTTTATATAGATGAAGTCGAGAACACTGTAGAACATTAAGTTTATTTTTCTGTTTTCTATTTATAAAGTATATCTGAAAAATGTTTTATGAAGAGATAATGAATTAAGAGTGCACATTGAGTACACTCCTAGTGGGAGTCGTGCGCCTCTTTCCTTGGGGGTTTGTTTTTGACTTATTCAACTCAATTTAAATGGTAAAATCAGATTATAATCCACATGTTAAGTTACTATAATGCCCCTCCTCATTTTTGTCTAATTTAAATCACTTAAATTGCCAACTTAGTGCCTCCAACTCGGCTCGAACCCGAGTATGGAGATACGGTCAAACTCAAGTTTGACCACTGAGTTTTGACCCATTCTGACTAATTAAAAACCTTATTTAATTAATTAAATATCAACCTATGGTAATTACTATACTACCCCTAGCCAAGAAATTACGTTTTTACCCGTAGAACCCTTAAAACGCATGACTAACCGTCTAAGTACGGTTAAGACTCACCCGAGTGAGTCCTAGTGTTCGGGGACCTAACATGGCGGGAACCAAACCTTCCTAGCTCAACCAACTAACCAAGTTTGTTGGCTAGGCTGGTGCATAGGTCCAGGGGTCTGGTTCCACGCGCATTAAGCCGTGTGAAGCGGGTGTAACCAATGCATTCTAGGTACGCTTAGGTCTTACTTAGCATAGTCGTCTTTTGGTTTTTACCGAATTCCATACCTTGTTCTTTGTTGGTTAAATCTTATTCTCATCATGTGGGATGTGCACTCTAGTGTTGGATAGGTTATACAATGTAAGTAGTGGAATGGGACGATATCTACACATGGTACAAGTAGGCTTTTTAGATGCTACAGTGAGTTCTCTAGGTCTTCCAATACTATTGTGTGAAGTACCCTTATTTTTTAGTTGTCTCTTAAATGCTAAATTGAATAATGTTGACTTAGTTAATGTATGTGAATAAAAAGGTTCTTATCTAGGGTAGCTTTGAGGATCACTTAAGTGTGCTTGAAGAGGGTGTGTAGGTGTTATCTTCATGTCTTACATAAGTGAGTCTTACAATAACCTTAGGTAGACGGTCTAAAGTGATGAAAAGGCTTACTTGTTAAATATGGAATATATTTTTTATGTGATTGTTGACTTGAATTATCTTTGTTAAACTCTTATGATGAAGGTTTCTATCAAAATAGCATCAAAGCATATCTTAAAGTAAATGTCCCTTTTTACATTGTTTTCTTCCATGTTGACCATACTTAGTGCATTAAATGTGCTAATTCCATATGTGTATTATGTCTACAAGTGTAGGTGGAAAGTGAGGATTTTCTAGAAGTTTAAGCCTGGGAAGTAGATTTCTATCAAGATTAGTTTGTCCTCATACTATCGAGGGCACAGATCTTAGGTCTAGTTTCCTTTTATAAAGACTTTTTAATAGACTAGTTTCTTCTCAAATTGATGAAAGTAATCTGACCCTATGATATTGACATGTGTCTGAGATGGCTTATGATGAGACTAAGTTTATTTCTTGTTTTATAAAAGAGCTTCACTATTATTATGAAAAGTTTTAATTCCACACTACATTTCATATCTATATAATGAGTGAATGCAAAAAGGCTTGTACAAAACTTTTGAGAGGTCAAGTAAGTTGTGTGACGCCTAGGGGGTACTCTAGCGTCGTTATAGTTTTGCTACGATATGAATATAGATGTTATGTTATGATACGAATACGAATGTTATGATATGAACATGTTAGTGCTGATACATTGAATAAAAGGCTATTCTCCTAAACATTATATGAATATGATATTAAAGAACATTCTCACACATAATTGGTTCTTTGATTGAGAGGTTTTTCTCATCTTTGAAATCTTTGAGTTGTACATCATATGAGTAGTTGAGTCCTTAAAGCATTATTTATGAATTAATGCATAAATAAAGGCTTAATTTTACTTTAAAGTGTGCTTATCACGGAGTGAACAATAATATGAGATGGAGGCTTTAATATTTAGCAAGTCCGGCTTCCAATATGGGTTCCTTCTACGTATAGCATCTCCGGGTTCCCAGGAAAGTATGTTTTCTTATGAGATGGAAACCTTCTACATTTAGTGAGTCCAATTTTCTAGTAGCAATCTTCGTGTTCCCTAACTATGTGCCGCATTGGTCTTAGCCAGTTGATCTACATTATATCTAGGTATGTATGTTTCTCCTTGGGAAAGCAAAAACACCTCTTTTCAGTGTGGGGGTGGAATGGATTCCATGTAGATCACATAGTCTATGTCAGTTATGGATAATCACCCTATGTTTTACAAATATGAACTAATATACGAATATTACTCATGAATATGAATATGAACTCTAACTATGGATTTCTTGAGGAGTACGACTTATTGTAAGTAAGGGTATGAGACTTTACCTATCAATTGCACAAGTTGTTTCTTTGAGGAGTTCTTGGGAGAGTATGTCATATAAGATGACTTTTGAATAATGTTAAGGGTTGTTTCACCTACTGTGATGTTGATTATGTATGTGAGTATACTTATGTATTCTTGATGGCTTTACTTAGTATAAATGAAGGTATGGGACTTCATATGTACATTGCAAAAGAGAACTTGAAAGGGATCATAGGTGGGGTTTTTTTTGATTCAATGTTAATTGAAGTTATAGTTCCATTCATTATGTCGATTTATGAATTGTTCTATCCTCTCTTTGAGTTATTACTGTAATTAACATCCATTATAATTACAGTAACGTACATGACTATGTCCTTGTTAGTGACAATTGAGAATATTGAGGTCTAAAGGTGAAGTGCAGGACTAAAATAACCTCATAGGAGTGCTTAGTATGGTTGGTATTATGGGATGCCAACCACACATTTAAAAAAATTCGTGGGGTTACTTAGGTAATAGATTTACTATTAAATGATTATGAATTTGATACATGTTTATATTGTACATTATAAACGCATGACAATTACCATATATTGAAAGTGTCTCTTAGAGGTTGTTGATATAATGTCGATTTAATATTGAGTAATCTTTGTAGTTGTCTTGTATTACTTTTTGATTGGAGGCTATGTATTGTTGAGATTGGCATTTGTGTTATCTTGATGTTGGATACTATGGTTGTTATTGTAATGATATCTCATGTTATAATTATATGTATGTGAGTTGCCTTCTTTGTTGCATTCTCCAACTATTCCCAATATGATATTCAAAATAGCATATGGCATGATTTCAAATGAAATGTCCCTTTTAAAGTATCTTTTAAATGTTTTTATGACTTCCATACTTAGTATGTTTTCGTGCTAACTACTTCTTTTCTACACTTTCTACAAAATGTATTGTTTGACGAGGTGATGTTTTATACTTGGAAGATGGGTTTATATGGAGATTGGAGATGAAGACTTCGGGAGGTCTCTTAGTTTCGAGGAAATACCCACCTTATGTTCCTTATATATTTCCTTTTATCTTTTGTAAGGCCGTGTCCCTAAGTTTTCTATTCAAGAGTTTTATTCTAAGTAATGAGAAAGTTTGAGACGTAGTATCATAAATACTTATTCATTTTTGTAAGAGATTTGAAGTGTAAGAAAGGTTTCAATTTTCCACTTTTTTATGTTTTATGTGACAATAAATATGCTAAGGGCTTGTATGAAATCCTTCGTGGTCAAGAACATCCTGCTACGACTAGGGGGCGTTCTCGAGTTGTGGCGGCGCAACTACGATGAGGTCAATGAAGTTTCATAGACAACATGTTGCATCTTATTGTGATTAACCGATTGTAGAATGAGTTTCTTGTGATTAACATTTCATACTGGGAAAACTATGGAGTCTTATTTGATATTGGTGTTAGTGCCTTATGTGATGAGTTAACCGTGAATCTTGTGTGAAAACGCCTTAAATTTTCCCCATTTGTTCAATTGACTAAGTTATGCAAGATCTTGAAATGATCTTAGGAAACAATTTTGGATAGTGAAACAATTTGACAATATCATCTTTTTGTGGCCAACCATCTATGATGTGTGAACCTTGTTTGAACACCTTGGAATTTATCCTTTCCAGGAAGAAACTTGAGAAATTGTGATTCCTTTTTGTCCATTCTCCCACAATCCTCATAAAGATTGGTTTGTTTGAATGGCCAACTTAGGCAAAAATCCTATGTTGGACATGTGGTTAAAAGATAAGGTAAATCAAGAAGTGTGAAAAATCTCCCTTTTTCCCAATGGTCTTGAAAAATATGGAACCCCTCCATACAAAAAAATAAGAGAAATAGCTGAATATGATTGAAAAAGATGAGAAATAAAGATTGAAAAGTTGCGAAAGAAACTTGGTGTCCGGGAATAATTTGAAGTTGAATAATGGGGTTAACTTTGAGACTGAGTAAAAATATTGAAGAAAAGGAAGAAAAGTAATATTCAGACCATATTTAATGAGGGAAGCGGCCATTGAGCCTAAATGAGCATACTTTATAGTCAGCCCCGATACAAACCGTGAAAGACCTTTTTGATCTTGAGTGAGCTTAAACAAATGTTGGTTAGAAAATAAGGGCAAACCTATGGGTGAAGTCAGGTATGTCTTCATCTTTTTGAGTGTTACAGTTTTATGTGATTTCGTAATTTAAATTGTCGGAGAATAGTGAGTGAATATAGAATCATCTCTGTTGTGAGGTCATTTGAGTACACTTGTTGGTCTTGAACTTGTATTTGAAGCAAGTATTGTTAACTTGAGCATCTTTGATAATTAAGAGTCACAAATTTAATATTTGAGTGTACAATTAATCCTTGTATGGGTAAGTTGAGTCTTTTTGTGTTCATTCATGATTGAGTATTTTGTAGAACTTTTTGTGACATCCCTTTTGAGTTCATGAACTTGAGTTCATGAACTTGAGTTTTACTTGACGACAAGCAAAAGTTTATGTTGGGGGTGTTCATGAGTCCGAGATTTGGACTCATTTATATCTTTGTTTCTATATATTTAGTGTCCTTAAATGCTTAACTGGCTCCAATAATTTATCGGTAAGTCACTCCTGGATCGCCTAATGTTAAAGAACAGTAAGCGTAAATCAGAAAGAACTTAGGAGAACTGCATTTCTATCAGTGATTCACCAAAAGCATTAACAAAGCACAACCATGTTGCCTAAAATACTTAGTGAGATCAAGGTGAATGCAGATTGACGAGTTAAAAGGTTTATGGGCACATCACGGAAAGGGACGACGATCCTGATCTGAATCGCCTAAAATTAAAGTGTTTAGATGAATAAAGTATGAAGAGAGAACGCAACATTAAAGTAGAATCGGCAAGTCACCGAATGATTAGCGAAGCCTGATTTTCTCAGCAATTAGACACAAAAGGTACACCTTAGCTCCATGTAAATTGATTTTCGAAAGAGAAAGAAAGCACTCAAAAATTGTGAGGGACGAAGGAAAGAGAGAAAACAATATTGTTGATTTTAAATAATTCTCGCAGTAGTTCCAATTGAGTACTGTAATAGCTGTGAGTTTCATTATAGAAAAATTGTTGCTTCCAAATATCCAACTACGATGATTATCTAAAACGCCAATCTCGGTGGTCTGAAAAGGTAACAAATTTTTGTGTTTGATTTAATGGGTGCTATTAATTATCTATTTTTGTTGTTAATTTGAAGTGGGCCTGAGTTATTACTGTGGTTTAACTCCTATATTGGATGTTTATCACAATTTACTTTAGGGTTTTACACTTATTTGAGAAAGAGGTGTAAAGTTAAGGTAGTAACTTGGCATCCTTAGCTAGTGGGTCTTGACGGTTTCAGCTTGAGAAAGTGA
The DNA here is from genome assembly GCF_001406875.1 of Solanum pennellii. Taxonomy (NCBI): domain Eukaryota; kingdom Viridiplantae; phylum Streptophyta; class Magnoliopsida; order Solanales; family Solanaceae; genus Solanum; species Solanum pennellii. The sequence continues at coordinate 44,296,726 of NC_028637.1, forward strand.
AACCCAAGGTCCGCCGTTTGTCTGTAGCTCGAGAGAGTAGATTTGATGAGTTTGCGGGCTGGTCCTATTATGGTATGCATTGATGTACAAAGGAACTCAATGGAAACAATGTATTTGTTTTAGTGAAAAATGCCTTATAGAAAATTCTTCCTACCTATAACAAATTAACATGGCAGGTTAGTCATTTGCACCTATTGAGTTGAAATTAGCAATTGTTTAGCCAATACCCCAAGTGTTACCTATTTATTTGATTCTCTTATTGATTGTTGAAGTGATTTAGTAGTCTGACAACTGTTTGCTTGGATTAGTGTTGATTTCTTTGAGCTGGGTCCACAGATTCCTAAGCATTTTATTTGTTCATCTAGAAAGGTCACTATCCTAATTTCATAATCAAATTCAAAAGAAGTATACTCTATATGGGATCGACCCCAACTCATTTAGTTGGGTTCATACTAATTTACGATCGTTGAACAACTAGAATTGGATGAAGTGTGCTTGATGCATTAAATCAAAATGGTATTGCTACCAAGGAGTGGTGTTGTTTGAAATTCTTTAGGTGAAGTTGAATTTTGTTCTCGTTAGTTATAATTAAATTTACTTATCTTTATTTTTGGTTCTGAGTTGCTTGTTAAAATAGAGGAAATGAGTGTTAATTGTAGTAGCTGTAGTCAAGTCTTCCACCAAGATGATGTCACCAATCCCAATGATGTCAATGACTCGAACATCAATGACCTACCACAAATGGGTGGTGTTGGGGCCATTTTATCAGCCTCCAACTGAAGGAAATATGGTTATTCCCATCAAAAGAACCATGTTGCAGCTCTTACAACATAAGGATTTGTTTAGTATGCTTGCTTCTGAAACCCTCATGATCATTTTCGAAATTTTGTTGATGTTAATTGACAGTTCGCCTTCAAAAAAATCTCTCAAGAATCTGTCTGGCTGAGGTTTTTGTCATTTTCTCTGATGGGAGAAGCGTGTAAGTGGTTGGCTGAGTTGCCAAGAGATTCTATCACTCCATGGAAAGAACTTACTACTACATTCCAAGTGCAATTCTTTCCCCTTCGAAGATTATGACTCTTAGGGACACCATAAATAATTTCAAGCCTTTAGAGGGTTAGCCCGTCCATGAGACTTGTCTAAGGTTTAAGAAGATGGTGTTGCAATGCCCTACTCATGGGTTGATTAACAACGTTATGCTGTAATACTGTTAAGAAGCCTTGATTCGATTATCAAGGTAGTGGCGAATAAACTTTCTCTGGGAGTTTTAATGCAAAAACCTTATGTGATAACAGCACAGCTGCTTGATGTCATGACCAAGATTGACCGGTCATGGTACGCCCATGAATATTAGGTCTCTCATCTCACTTACAAGTTAACAGAAGACTACATTGAAAAAAAACCAAGAGAGTAACCAAAAAATTGCAAAGATGATGACACAACTGGAAATTTTGGCCAAGAACATCATGGGTGCTAGTACTAAAAATCTAAATGTTGTCTATTTTGGTGGTATGAACACTGAAAAGGCCATATTTGATGTGGTGTAAATTTAGGAAGTGAATTTCCTAGAAAACCAAGGAGGAGGTTATCATGCAAACTACCCAAGGTCGGGTTGGAATCATGTTTTGAACAGAGATGAGGGATGGAGAGACTGTGATAGGAAGTGGTGTGATCGTAACTACAGCTACAAGGAAAGAGAAGTGGAGAAGGATAGGTATGTTCCTCCTGATGAGCTCAAATGCCAAAAGATTCTAAAAGTGGTCGGGATGCGAATAAGCTCTCACGTATTCTCAACAAGGTTGAAAGGTCCGAAAATTTTTTGACGAAATGAAGGAAGATGTATTGACTCTCAACTAGACGGTGACCTCTCATTCCGTCTCTATCAAACAGTTGGAGACCCAAATGGTTCAGAGTTATTCGCATCTTAACCTAAACAACAAAGGGGCTGCTTAGTGATACTATGGCAAAACCCATGAATGAAGCTTGAGTGGGTATTTGTGTTGTGCCACCACATTACCTAAGCCTCTAGGGAGGCCACCCATGTTTTTATTGGTTTGAGTTTTCATTTGGAATTAATGGGTGTTGATTCTAAAGGTTGAAGTGTGGAATGCGTTGAAATATGCAAGTTGGCGAGCCAAGAGTCTAGTCCATGACTCGTTGAAGAGGTCGGCGAGCCCGACTAGGACTGCCATTAGATTCAGTAAAATATCAAGTTTGAGTATCTAAATCTTGGCAGGCCCATTGACAAGTTGGCGACACATCGAACAAGTTCGCGAGCCCAACTAGGGCTGTCGTTTGGACCCCATATTAACTAGAGGTCCCATAAACATCAGCAAGGTAAATAACCACAGGGCGTTTTGTAGATTGATTCGGGAAGGGCAAACAACATCGCTGAAAGGGCGTGAACTGAATGCTTTTTAAAGTCCATAGGCTCAAAATTTCAAATTCTTCCACATTCCTTCACTTTTAGCCTAATATGATCACACCTGCACCCTTTATACTCAATATTCTTGCATATTTTGTCGCTTTTTGATTATTGATCTCATGCTTAAAGATTGATTTTTTTGCCTTTTAGCTTTACAAATTCATATTTCTTCTTAAAGTTAGTGTTTGGATCCCTGAACTCTAAAATAATGGTTCAATTCAAATGAAATTGTGTTAATATAATTGATGTGTGTTGAGCCTCTTTGAAATCATAAATTGTGTGCTAGATTTCCTTTATTATTCTTGTAATTATTCCATAAGGTTTAAATGGTTGATTTCCCAAGTTTTGTGCCTTAAAATTGATTAAATTTTTTTTGGGTGGTGGGAAATTATTGTTGGGTCTAGTTTGGTGAATTCGGGGTAACCCCAATTGTGTAAATGATATACTTTTCCCAATGATGGAGCTTTTTATCTTATTCTCAAGTGCTAAAAATGTCAAATGGCCAATTTTGGTTAATTTGAGGGAAGCCTAAGTACCCCGGTGGCATGGGTCATTTGGTATGGGCTTAATTGATTGAGTATATTGTTAGATTTTGTTTTTGGGGGCTGCGGGTATGATTTTGGAAGACGGGGTAAAAAATTGGCTTGTAGGACTGTTTGGCGAGCTAGGTCGATCTCATCAAACCACTTGGCAGTTCGCCCAGGATCTCCTTTAATTTTATGTTTTGGTTGAGTGTCATTCTTTTGGTAACTTTCAGCGAGAATCTTTAGCTCACCAAGTTCACTTAGGACTTGTCGAAGGTCTCCCTTGATCCCCTTTTCTGCACCCGTAACCCCTAAAATAAACTATACCTTTTGGTGGTCTAGTCTAAGCTCGTCGAGTGGTGTCGGAAATTTACTGAAGGTCTAACGACATCGCCTCCGTGCCATTTTTCTAGAAAGTTTTTAGGCTAATCCTTTTATCTAGCCTGATCTTGTTCTTCAAAGTGATTAAGTGACTCCCCAATCGGTTCGGTGAATCTTTCTAAAACTGGTTTTTGCATATTCCTGGAATCTTTTTTAACTCTTATTTGTATTTTAAAGTATGGCTAGGAACAATTTGGATAGAAGTAGTATTCCGCTTCGCAAATGAGAAAGAGGCATCGTGCTTAATGAAGGATCAACTTCCCTTCTAAAAATGGAAAACAAGCACCTCTAAAGAGAAGGGAAAGGTAAAAGAGCCTGCAACTAAGATACCAGAGCACAACTCCGGCACTGATAGGGAGTCCTTTGATTCTCGGGCTGCAATATTTGAGCTTGAGAATGACAAACTTTTTCAATCCCGGTGATCTGAGATTTGTTCTAGATTTTGTCAAAGTTCTTTTAAGACCCCGTAGTCTACCCCATCTTTTGTTGATTCAGTGTCAACCCCAAAACAGGCACTTGTTCCTGTTCCACCAATTAGGTCCTTTTCTCTACTTCTGAACTGGACAAACACCGAGGGATAGAGGACTATCCATACGGAAAAGAGGTTTTTCACCGACAGTGTTGTTAAAAGGTATCCTAATATGTAGGAAACTCTCCTAAACCACATGTTTAAGAAGTTAACTAGTCCCCATGGACCCCATATTTATCATGGGTTTGGGAGTTCTACACAAAAAACACTAACCTAGTACCCCAAGGGAAGAAGAAGGCTAGTGCCTTCATATCGGTGAAGTTCATCATGGTTCAGAGGAAAGAAGTGGGTTGCATCAATAATAATATCAAAGTTCTCTTTAATAGAGGACTGGAGGCTGATTACCTGAGTTTGGAAACCACTGTGTCGACTTTGGATGAACTAAAATGATGGCTATCCCACCTATTTTTTATACCACCCCGAGGTGGATCAAGGCTGGAGATCTTGTTGAGAAGAAGAACTTGAATATAGCAGCCAGGTACTTTGTCTTGCTAAGTAGCTCAATTATGCCTTTGCAGAATGAGTCCACGCTGCACCACCTAAAGGTGTCCTATCTCGGATAACTCATACCCCGGAGGATGAGAAATTTGGGCCTAATCATTGAGTAGGAATGGACATGCGGGACAAACATTGACATACTTCCCTTCCTTTCCCAATGCTGACCATAGAAATATGTTGAAGAGATGGAGTTCCTAATGATGAGTAGAGGCACATTGAGATTACACCTACGTCCTCCATGGACATCTGGCGCATAGAGGTTTAGTAAATACGAGATGAAGCAGATATAAAGAGAGCACCTACGATGAATGCTTTTCTGAAGGTTGATGTTGAGTCGATACCTATAGAGGCATCTTTGCCTACTCTAGCCTCCGGACCTTCAAGTACACCCAGTACCACTCCTAAAACCTTAGGTTTTCTACTTCCCACCCTGCTAGGATCACTCAAGCCATTCTCCCAAGACAGGGAACCTAGACCTGACTCGAGGCCAAGGTTACTTGAATGATTGACAGAGCAATATTAGCTGCAGTGACACCCCTCGAGAAATCAATTGATGATCTCACTGTAAGATATTTGAGAGAGGATAGGGGGTTACTTTAGAGGTGACGACTTTGCAAGTCAAAATTTCCAACTTAAGAAAGAATGTGTACTATCTAAAGTCTACAGAATTCACTACTCACTTAGATTCATCATAGGATGAGATGCTCCAGCTAGTTCGGAGGTGCCTCTGGCAACCACCGTAAATGTCCTATGGATGATATGGAAAATGATGAGTCAAAGGCAGAGATGGATGAGGAGCAACTGGATGCTCGGGAGGTGACCATCTATGGAGACCTACTTGATTTAGGAGAGACATTTGAATAATTAGTCATTCACACAATGCTGACAGAGACATTGATGGTAGGCATTAGTAGAACGAGTGCTAATGTTGCAACGGGCATTGATGCCCCGACATATGGAGCAACTATGTAGAAAGGACCTTTCTTAATCTCTCAATGTGTCATTTTTATTAACTTTTGATTATTTTGTTGCAGTTGAGGACAACTGCCTTTATATTTGAAGTGGGGTGAGGTAATTCCCTACCTACCTATTGTGACTATATTTTGCATATATATATATATATATATATATACATTGGGTATTAAATTGTGTTTTTGGTTTCTATATTATAGATATTTGAGCTTAAGGCTCCTTATTATGACTAAAAATGGGTTTTGCCAATCTGGAAATTTTTGCCACTCTTATTGTGTTTGAATGTGGTTGTTCTTATGCAAATTTAAGTATCGGTTATAATCAATATAAATGACTTGAATAATTCTCTTAGTTTAACAAAAATAAATGTGCAGATATGATTAGGAAAAATGATGTTGCATAGATAATGTGTGCACTTTTTGCATATCGTTGTACCTAGACAATATTGAATGAATTTATGTAATTGCATGCATGTTGGTTTGTTAGATTTGAGTTCTTTTTCCTTCATGTGATGTCTAGAACCCCATCCTAGGATGAATGTTCCCAAAGGAGAGATAATGTAACACCTACGAATCAAGAGGGCTAAGAAAAGTTATAAATGAGAGATCACCAGCCCAAAACGAAGCGAGGGCACCATTTATGAAGCCCTTGACGAGACATGAAGGGTTACCACGTCTCATGGTCATGTTCATGAATTCTTTAAGAGCCTGTCAAGGATGGTCTCCCCTCCATGAACCCTTAGACGTCTTGTGGTATTCCTCATGCCTCGTGGTGGTTCCTATGATGGGGAGGAAGAACCCACCCCTAAATCATCTCTTTCTCACGGACTTGCAGACGGGTTGTGAAGGGGGAAACTACCCGTGAAGCTAGTATTATGGTGGTCAAGGATTCTAGGGGTCTTTCCAAGCCACTGTTCAAAGGGCAATGACTACCCAAACAGCTCGTGGACTCTGAGGCAGCTTGTAAAGACCTCCATCTGGCGGTTCGTGACAGCTGTATGTTAGGGACTGTTTGGTCTTTTCCTAATTTATTTATCTTGATACTATGTTGTTTTACCCATATGTAGAAACCCTATATAAGTGTTTCTAAACCCATATTTAACCCATTCAAGTCATTTTCTGAAACTACAAAAAAGAAGAGCAAGTCTTTCTCTCAAAAGAATTTCTATCTCAAGAAAGCTCAAGGAATAAGAGTTTAACCTAGCGTTATAAGTCAAGTCACCAATTTTTCCATTGTAATTAATCAATTGTTATAGAGGTATGATAGTTTCATCGATTGAGTCCCCAAATTCTCCACTTTTCAAAGTTAAAAAGTCCCCAATTGAGTTAGGTTTTTTCTATGTTGTTTGATAATTGATTTATTATGATCCTTTATTCATTAATTGAGTTAATCTTATGTTTTATGATGATACCCTAATAACCCTTCAAATTCCTATGTTTGAAAGTTATGATGATGTAATATGGAATTTTAATTATAATAGAGGAGATTATGGAATCAAGCATGTTCTCATCAAATTTATATAAATCTTTTAAGGTCTCTTTGAAGATTAAGTGTCAATGATGTTGTTGTATTTGTGTTATTGAAAGGAGTTCTCATATACACATGAAATCATGACTATGAAAGGTTATATCTAACATAATAAGGGTTATTAGAGTTGAAAGGTCTTCTCACCTAAAATGAATCAATTTTACGAGATATTCTAATGTACAGGCAAGAGGTGATTACCCATGCTCTGTATTTGAAATGACATAAGGTGATTACTTATGTCATATGATGTATGTACAAGAGTAAATTACCATGTTCCTTTAAGACCTAAGATGTATATAAATTAGAAATATTTTTTGTCAGTTAAGCTTAGTACCAAGTGAAAAAGTGTTGATTACGCATGTACCATAACCTATGTGCCATCATAGTATTGTCAGGATAGAGATTAGCTAGTGAATCCACATAAGCTAGAAGTTCATGGTCCTTACCTTGGAAATTGGGACAACCCTTTTCGGTGAGGGAGACATCGGATTCCATAATAATAACTCCCATGATCTTATATGTCAGTTAAGGCTACTTTGCATAATCAAGATAAGATTAACTAAGGTTACTTTAGGACGTATCTTACATATGTTTAAGATGATATTCAATTTCATTGATCATGTTTTACGATTGATGCTTTCTAACATATAAGATTCATGTTTTAGCTTGATTGTAGCATTTTCATGAAAATGTCCTTTTTAGAATGTTCTATATAATGCATGGCTATCATACTTATTACATGTTTGTACTATTAAATACTTTTACCTATATTTCTCCAAATGTAGAGTCCGACAGTCAGGGTTCCGTGTTTCGTGGCCAGAGTTCGTAGAGGAGATTTCGAGATTTGGTGACTCCTCATGCTTCGAAGACAAGACATCTATTTTTTTCAATGTTTCCTTACTTTTAGCTTTGCAGTATGACGTACGGGTTTTGTGCAGATTCATTCTTATGTTCTGGATGCTTTGAGACGATGCTTAGATTTCTTTTATGCTATATAAAACATTAATCTGTTGAAATTTTCTTTTATGCCTCTTTATTTAATTTCTTGTGTAATGTAAAGTAAGTTTTTTGTATGGGGTCTCTGGAGTCTTATACATCATGTTATTCCTAGGGTTTATATTGTGTCATGACAGTAATAAAAATTATTATGATTCTTTGCATTTGCTCCTTTTTATATATGTCAAACAAACTGACATTATGAAATAAATTATTGCTAGGTCTTTCCTTTTATTTTTTCAAGGGAGTATAAGGTGGTGCGAGGTGTGTTGGGGAAATGTTAGGGGAAACTCGCATATCATATTTTTTTTAAAAATTCTCTAGTTTTATTGATGAAATATCATTGCCTTTAATGATCGGATATCATCCCCTCTTTAATATAAAAATAAAAAATTAACTTTTAGTGACTACAAAAACATGTTGTCTCTATAAGTAACTAATAACATTCAGATTCACATCCTTCGTAAGGAAATGTTTGTTATAAGTAATGTTTCTTGTAGTGATATATAATACCTCCAAAACAACATAGGTGAAACTAGATCATAACATGTTCTTCATGAGATACTAAGGTCCTAAAATGATTTATAATAAGGTAATGAGACAGTGTCTAAAGTAATAGGTGAATTGGAAGTCAAACGTCAAGGGACGAACAAGACATTTGACGACTATTTACTTATATGCCTCTTGTGTTATTATGTTCTTATGTGTGTTTGTTATGATCTTATTATGTAATTATATGAGTTATTGTATTGTGTATAGGTAGTTTTTTGAGTTTTATAAACTTCAAAGTTCAAACGTCCAAGAACGTCCACGACTTTCGAAAACGAGTCGGAGTTCAACTAATGTGTCAAAGTGTTTTGTAATGATGTTTTGGGGGTGGTTTGAGGGATAAATTGGGTAAGGATAGTTCCTACGCATAACCTTACATGCAAAGGGTCAAAGCGTTCGAGAATGATTCCCCGGGGACTAGCCAAAGGATCCCCAAAGAGGACCCAAACACGGGACTGCCAAGCTGCCGCGCCAGCAAGAATCTGGCAGTGGCTGCGCTTCGTGCAGCTGGCACTGAGAGGACAAAATTCTTTTCCTGCGATGCAGGTCTTTCACGAACCGTTATGTCTCAAAATTTTCCAGAAACATGATTTGAAAATGCCTCCGTGACGCGCGGTAAACTCCCAAATTTAGTCGCGTTGTTTTTAAGTCAAATTTGAGTTTTTAAAATGTCTAATAAGTGGAAAGGTAGTTTGAGTTATTTAGGGATGACTTGCTGACTCTTATTGAGTCTTGTTATACCCCTAAACTCATCAATCAAAGCTAAACCCTCAACTCAAACAAAAAACTTCTTCATTCTTCACTACAAAACTCCATTTTTGATGGTTTGAAGATTTAAGGAAGAAGACTGATTTTCTCAAGTTTTCTCCATTAATTTTGTGGGATTTTCATCACAATTAAGGTATGGTTCTTCATCCTTGAAATCACTTTCTTCAAGGAATCAATTCAAATGATTTTTCAAAGATGATAAAAAACATGAATTGTCCAATTGTGTAATCTAGCCATGGGTTATTGCATTAAACATTTTAAATCATTGTTTATGGATTGAATTGATCTTAATTTTATGATATTCATAAACCCATGAAAAAGCATAATTTTTTCAAATTGGCTATATTTTGGATGTGATGATCTTGTCTCAATGCTTATGAATTCTAGTGTAGTTTTCTACGGGCTATTGAATGGTGTAAGAATTGTACTGAATGGATGTATAGGTTATCTTACATTGATAAATCTATATTAAATTGACCTAGATTCATTGAGCATATGATGTTTGTATTGAATGGATGACCATGGCCATGGATAAGTGCCTTTTGGTATTGTAATGGATGATTTAGCTATGGATTGAAGTGGTGGGATTGGATTGGTGGTACGCTGCCCTAGTTCTATTTATTTTATGCAATGTACCTATTGAATTATGTTGTTATTGTCATGGTCCACTTATAGTTGCGGTCCTAGGTGCCTTACTTGTGAATGATGTGTCCTTATCGGTGTTACTTTATGTATTATGATGATCATGGACTTTTCGGAAAATTACTTGATATACTATGATGCTTTGTGTAGTGAATTATGTGAAGCATGATCAGATCTATCTACATTTGAGTAATGTGAAAGTAAGTGTTCTTCTATTGCTATTAGGTTATCATGTTAGACTATGACTATGTCCTTATGTGTGTAGTCTTAGAGTTGATGCATGATTATTCCTACTTGACTATATGAGTCTATGATTGTTATATTGATGATGTTATATTAGTGTATAGGGTGAATTATAGATTATAATGGTTATTCCTCTGTGCTTCAAGAATTATATGATATATGTGATAAAGTGAAGTTTTGCGCCTTGCGCACTGTTTCATTAAGGGGTGAATGGGAAATTCACCCCACCTCCTAACCTGACTCTAGTTGATTAGTTTACATATTTTTGGGTGTATATAAGTGATCTAAAACGGAACAAACCCATTCCCAATCCTACCACCTCTGAATAAACTTTCCCTCCAAATCAATTCTCTCTAGAAACCTCCATTGTTGTTGAAGCTCAAGAACAGCTTGTATATTGGATTCTCGTGGGTTATTCACCAAGTTTTAGAGGTTTTCAATTAGAAAAAGGTAAGTTAATCCTTGATCTCTAAGTAACCTTTAACATGGAAAGTTAATATCAATGTTTTCAAAGAAAGTTTCATGATCAAATCTCTCCTTCTTCAAGCTAGCGATGGGTTCTTTCTAAAAACGTTTTAAATGGTTAAATCATGATCAATTAATGCTAACTTATTGGTTTGAACGTGATTTTAATTTAATTGCATGATGAACCTATGTTCCTTCCCTAAATCGATTTAGTCCTTGCATGGGCTTTGTTATCATGGCCTGTTTATGGTTAAATTTTTATTCTCTTACATTGAATTGATTATACCTACTGTTATTTACGTGAATTGATTATGAATTGTTGAAGGGTCCATGAGGATCAATGTATGAAGATTTGAGTATGAATAACCTATGTTTCTATGTGTTATAGTGATTTCGATTATAACTATTGTGTAAGATTTCAACTATGCAAGGCATCATTGTAGCTATTGACTTAAGTTGATATTATGGATGAATTGTGAGTATAAATCCTTGATGATCAAATTATATAAGACTTACATGAATTGATCTAGGTCGTTCTAGTCAATGGATTTACAATGTTATGTACATGATGAAATCTAAGTTCTAGGTTCTATGAAGCATGACTTAAACGTGACTTATATGACTTTATATACTGCCCTAGGTTTGTATTATTGGTATATTATGAATGTTAGCCATGGTAATCAGAGTAAAGTATATAGTAAGTGATATAAGACACTCTACTTTCTAAAACCTTTTAAGTTTTTTATTTACGTTGGAAACGTCTGGGTACGACTTCTAAAGGGCCCTGCAATAGGGCCCACAAGAAGGACCCAAGGATGTTGAGACACTGCCTTGGCAGTGTCAATTGATGAGACAAATGACGCCCCGTCTGTTGACCAATGTCCCGTAGGTGGGGTATCGTCGATGGACACATAGCATGGGCAAGGATCAACAAAATAACAGGCCAAGGTCGAATTGACGGAAGCTACAAACGGCCCATTGTTGGACCTACTGTCCGTCGATGGTGGCCTGCAACTAATGCCTTGCGCACTGTTTCATTAAGGGGTGAATGGGATATTCACCCCACATCCTAAAATGATTCTAATTGATTAATTTACCTATTTTTGGGTGTACATATAAGTGATCTAGAACGTGACCAACCCATTTTCAATCCCCTTCACTTGACATAAACCTTCACTCCAAAACCAATTCTCTCTAGAATCCTCCATTGTTGTTGAAGATCAAGAAGAGCTTGTAGATTGGATTCTCGTGGGTTCTTCACCATGTTTTAAAGGTTTTCATGTAGATGAAGGTATGGTGATCCTCCATCTCGAAATAACCTTTCACTTGGAGAGTTAATCTCAATGTTTTCAAAGAAAGTTTCATGATCAAATCTCTCCTTCTTCAATCTAGCAATGGGTTCTTTCTAAAAACGTTTTAAATGGTTAAATCATGATTAATTAATGTTAATGTATTGGTTTGAACGTGAGTTTATCCAATTGCATGATTAACCCATGTTCCTTCCCCAAATCAATTTACTCCTTGCATGGGCGTTGTGATCATAACTTGTTAATGGTTAAATTGTGATTCTAGTATGTTGAAATGTTTATACCTACTATTATTTACGTGAATTGATTATGAATTTATGATGAAGGATCCATGAGGATCAATATATGAAGATTTGAGAATGAATAGCCTATTTTTCTCTATGTTATAGTGATTTCGATTATAACAATTGTGTAAGATTTCAACTATGCAAAGAATCATTGTAGCTACTGCCTTAATTTGATATTATTGATTAATTTGTGTGTATAAATCCTTGATGATCAAATTAAATAAGACTTTCATCAATTTATCTAGGTCGTTCTAGTCTATGGATTTATAATGTTATTTACATGATGAAATCTAAATTCTAGGTTTGATGAAGCATGACTTAAATGTGATTTATATGACTTTAGTTTCTGCCATAGGTTGGTATTATTGGTATATTATTAATTTTAGCCATGGTGATCAATGTAAATCATATAGTAAGTGATCTAAGACTCTCCACTTTCTAGTACATATGAGATGCCTTGTATTATGTTATTGTATGATCTTGTAGCGACTTGTACACACTTTATTTTATGACTAATGTACATATGGATACTGCCATATATATAAATTGTCGATAAACAAGGTGTATTGATCAATGATGATCAAAGGGTGAGAAATTGGTAAGAATGCTTATATCTTTTACTTTCCTTATAGCATTGTAGTTGATGAAGCCTTGTATGGGATTGTGTGGTATGTTCCACTTAACGTGGTGGTTTTTACATTATTGTCATTATATATGTGTTGATTATGGCATTGAAGTAAAAGTGATGAATGTATGTATATGTGGTTATGATGATCATACTATGTGAAGCTTATGGCAACTTTCCTATTGTAGTTGTGATTTAGATTGTATGGCTATTGTATAAGCATATGTATATCTATGTAGGGTAAAGTATAGGTGATAACATTGATTAGTTAAAACGGTTAATAATACCTTACTTATGAACCCCTATGTGAATGCATGAATAGTAAAAATGAGGAGTTTTAAGTGTCATATGAAGTTGACTTGTCTCCTATGCTAATTTGTGTTGTGTGGTCTATGCTTGAAAGTTTATTATGATCTAAGAGGGTGTCTGACTTAATATGATGTTGATAGACTTTATGTGAAAATGTTTACCAATGTACACACACACTCACATCTCATGCATGTAAAGTATATGTATGTGAAGTACGATATGATGAAATATGATTGGGCATAGTGTCTTGGAGTGTTGATAATAATGAATTGCTCATTTAGTTACACCTATATACTCATACATTAATATATGAACATGTGTGACATTTATGTGATATGTGAAAGGTTTGCTCACATATAAGTACACACACACACATATATGGTGCTCTAGTTAATAGAGGGGCCTTGGGAGATGTGCCCAAGAATACTCTACAACTAGATAGGTGCTTGAATATGCTATAAGCATATGAGGAATGGATATCCTAAGCCTATGATTTATGAAAAATGTAATAAATTCTTTTCAATAAAGGGAACTTAGCATAGCACCGAGTAACTTGACAATGAGAGGTGTTGACTTTCCTTAGGAGGAAGATTCACCATTTGTTCCTTATAGAGTGTTGACTTCCCATAGAGGAATACTCACCGATAGATCCACATGAGGTGGTGACTTCCCTTTGAGGAAGGTTCGCCCATATTTTCTCGAATATGTTCTATGTTTGATTGATGACTTGTTATATGTCTCTTAAACTCTTTTATGAAGGTTTTCACTAAAATATCATGAAAACATGGTATATTCTAAATGTCCATTTTAATGGTTTTGCATGGCTTCCATACTTGTGAATTCAATGTGCTAACCCCTTCTTTTCCCTTTTTGACTAAATTGTAGGGAATTAGAAATTTTGATATGCCATGGAGGATGGATATGTTTCTAAGGGTTGAAGATGAAGTATTGGTGAGTCCTGATTATTTCGAGGATAATACCCACATGTTCTTTATGTTTTAGTTTTATTTTTATTCTTGAACAGGCTTAGTCCCAATGTTGTACATTCAATGTATTAGATGGTTTAATGAGACATTGAGAAAGCTAAATATTTCAAAGAAATTCTTCCGCTTGCGCATTAATGAAAGTGTGCTTCGTGTCAGGAGAAATTTCTAAATTCTTACTTATTTTTGATAGTACATTATGTGATGATTGCTAAGAGTGTCTTGAGTGAGATTTCTCAGAGTCTGATATATCGTGTAACGACATGGCGAATGCCATTTTTTTAAGGATACCTTCGGGTCGTGACAAAGTTCGTATCAGAGCATAAGCTTTGGCAGTGTCTTAGATTATCTCAAAAACCACATCTAGTATAGTCTTGTTCATAATGTGAAGAGTTCCACATTATGAATAGGAGGCTAGTGGGTGCTAGGAAAGTTTCACTTTTTCATTCTTCTAATCGTTCCTAATAGCTTTGTATATGGTGACTTTACCTTATTCTTTATGTGATGGTCTTTATAGTTTTACCTTTGAGAAGTTTGGGTTGAACGAGAGAAAAAGATGAGATGTGTGATTTGCTAAATGGAATATGGAAGGTTGTGTTGGTGACCGTAGGTAGTCTGAGTTACCTAATGAGGGGGCGGGATATTATTGAGAGAAGTGTTGTAGAATTATGTTATAAAAGTGAAGGACTGATAGTTGAGATAGTTTGAAGTTTTTTATATCCGACCTTAGGAAGGAAGGAGGTGATGTTAGAAAGAATAAACATGAGTTTCTCCTAGTAAGGGGGATATTATGGTTAAATGGTGGGACTTTTGAGAGTCTTTGGTTTTCCGAGATAGACTAGATGTTATTATTTCAAGATGTATAGTATTATGAATAGTTGGTGAGAAGGTGTTAGTAAAGTTTAAGGTTCCTTGAAGGAGTTCCTTGTACTATGGTTATGTTGACCTTAGCTTGGATTTCTCCTAAATGGGGGAGTATGGTGAGTGCCATGGTTATTGGGAGTGAGATACCCTTATATTTTCCTTATGTGCTCATTCAAGCCTAAAATTAAGAGTTTCTAGTAATTTGATTTATATTGCATTCTATTTTGAAAAAAATTAGTTTCAAAAATGTTCTCCTTGTGGTATGCTTGTTTCGGTTGAATTCTTGTTAAAATGTGAAAATGAATTTCTTGCATTGAATTTTGTTCATGTTAATGTGCATCTAGTATAGGTTGACTATTTTCTTCATGAGAGTTAAATGGTGATCATGTTTAAATTGTTATATGATATTGGGTTGTTGAGCATGACTAATGTGTTATTGAGAAGTTGCATGTTGAGATTTAATGAGAAAATTGCTTAAGTTTGCCTTATTGAAAATGTTGCATGATTAGGATTTAATGAGAACTTGCATGATGTGTTATATGAGGTTTGTATGAGCATGATGTAACATGGAGAAGGAAATGCCACCAATATCTTGAGAAAAAAAGGAGTGAAGGAATGGTGCATAAGGAGTTTATAAATGTAGTTCTATTTGCTTGAATTTTATGAATTGATTTGATGTATTTTATGTGGAGTGAAGTTCCTCCTATCTATGTGTGTGTTTTATGATATAGTATGCTTGAATTTGGGTCTTTTTCTTTGGTCGTTATCGCTTTAAGTGTTTAAGTATCATTCGAGGAGGAATGTTCTTGAGTGGGGTAGAATGTAACGATCCTAAAATGAACTATGATTATCTAGAGCTTTACTACTGTTATAAGGGCTTATAATTAGCTTAATTAATTTGTATATGAGTTTTTTGAAGTCAATCCGGTTATGTTTGAAGTCAAACTTCAAGGGACGACCAAGACATTCAACGACTAGCTATCTATGTGCTTGTATGTGTCTATGTGTCATGTTGTGGCCTTAATTCCTTGGTTGGATGATATTAATGAGTCAATGTTGAGGCACGTGTTATACATGAGGCTAAAGGACCCTAATTGATGTTGGTTTAAGGTTCTTGTCAAGGCGCCAAGCCAAAAGCGACAAGCCTTAGCCTAAAAGCCAAGGTTGGACCACGTTTGGCAGCTCACTGCTTCAAGTTCGTGGACCACTTCACCGACAATGTAATAGAAAATGGTCCATGTAGGTGGTCGTGGATCATCCTTATACTCTTGGATTCTTGGCAAGGCAATTAAGAAACTGCCTCAAGGAACACGGCCCGTCATTATGGGCGTGAAACACCTTCACTAACCGTGAAGGTGGACGTGGTCTCTGGACGGGCTGCCTTAAAATGGGGCATTTGAGTAATTTACTTTTAATTTTTTAATAATTGGGGTTGATTTCATAGTTTTATATCATTAGTATATATTGTTTTAATTCCTCAAACTAGTCTTCAACTCACTATTTCCACAGACCCAGCTCAAAAACCTTTTGTCCTAAAACCCTATCAAAAACTATAGGAAAAATATGAACATGTAGATGGGGGCAAGGGTTTCAGTTCTTGGAGAATTCTTCTTCAATTCTCATGGGATTTATTTTAATAAGGTATGAGAGTTCTTCATGTAAGGTTTGGTATTACCTTAGAGTCAACTTCAAAATGATTTCAATGATTTCAAAAAGATGAAAAGTCCAACTTCTACTCTAAGTCATAAGTTCTTGCGTGAAACGTTTTCAAATGTTTTAATATGATTCTATGGATGTATAACTAAGTGTTTTAAATGAAATTCTCAATGAACCCTTGACCTTTTCAAATCACTAAATTTGACTATAATGTGGATGAATTGATTAGGCATGGATAGTAGTGAATTCATGTCTAGATTGCTTTGGGCCATTGATTTATGAATAGATTATGATTGAATGGTTTATAGGCTGCCTTAATTCATCTACATCAACATTTTGTATTGTCAAATTGTTTTCTTGGAATTGTGTTGATGGCTATTGGTAAGGGCCTTCGTGGAATTGATTAGATTGGCTAAGGATTGATGTTGTTGATGATGGAAAGGTGGTATGTTGACTTGATCTCTCTAAATTGAATAGAATTATTATAGATTGATATCCATTGGTATGGTCCACTTTTAGTAAAGGTTTTTATGTATTTTTTATGTGATGAACATGGCCTTGATGACATTATTTATGTATATTGTATTAGTATCATGTTCAGGGATTATATGAAGGTATATTGTGAAGAAGTTTATGTGAAGTAACGTGATTATTTATAAGGTCTTATGGCTAATATGAACATGTGAATTGAAGTATGAGGCGATATAGGTTTAAACGTTATATAATGTGAAGATATGTAGTATAGTACTCTTATCATGTTTATGTGATCTTATATTAATGACTAGGTTATGAGCTTCCATATGTATTGATGTGGTGTCTCGTGTAGTAGACTTAATGTGTCTACATGGTACTTGAATGATGATAAACATGTCATACGGTGATTGGTTTGTCTTAACTTGGTCGACCTAAGTCCCTCTTCTTTATGTATGATGGATATGTAAACATGTGATCCCTTTTCTTGGTGAGCTAGAGCAATAGTGTCTTGTATGTATGGCCTTGGAATATTCAAAGAAGGTTATTATATCCTTTAAGACTAAAGTCGTCATGGAATCCTTCTTATGTGAATGATGAACTTAGGGATAGGGTGGCTAGAACTGCATGAAACCATCTCTAATAAAGTCATTGAGCTATCCTAATTGACCATTGAATGGTAGCCTAGTGGACTCATCCTTGGTGAGGTGTATGATGAATTGGTGGTGACTAAGATATGGTACCTCTTCATATGCCTTTGTTGTTGAACTACTCTATGCGAAAAAAGGCTAGCACCGAGTGAAAATGCTTTTAAAGTGGCTTTAGTTAAGATGAGACTAGAGTACAAAGCAACCCTTGTTATTCCTTAACAATGTGTCTACATGGGATGTGTACTAGTTCTGCCCTTGGAAAGTAGAACACCCTCCATTAAAGTAGGGAAGACTCTGGATTCCATGCCTAGCTAGTATGGTCTATGTCGGTTAATTCCTATTCTCATCAGCTGGGATACATTCTATTGATGGAGAAATTCTATAACGTTTAGGTAGTGGAATGGGACGCTATATACACATGGCACGAGTAGGATTTGAAGATGCTAGGTTTTAGGTTACCTAATTCTTTTCAAAACCAATATGTGAAGTCTTCTAAATGTATACTTTTCTCTCAAAATGGTTTTAATGAAAATATGGCTTCTTAGTGTGTAACATTCCCGGGAATCCAAAACCTAATCTAGAGTCTCACATGAGTGTCTAAGGTTGTAACACTGTTATAAGGTCAAAAATAATGTTTATAGGTCATTTACAATGTTTTAGAGTCAAGACATCAAGGAACGTCCATGATGTCTAGAGATTAGTGAAAGAGGTGCTACTTTGCCTTAGCCTATTTCACGAGGTTGTAAGAGTCAGAAATTGATGAAAATTGGTGGAAAGGTGTCAAACTAGTGTAAAAGTATGATTAGGGTTGAAACGTTTGGGTACGACTTCCCAAGGACCATCCTAAAGGTCCTTCAGGAGGACCCTTCCATTTTGGCCAAAAAGTTGTCAAAGGTATAGCTACCTCCGCTTTCCATCGACGGGTTGTGGCCTTGAAAATGGGGCATTGATTCCTCCATATTTCAGGAGTTAGACATTTCACCAAAAAGGCCAAATTTCACAATCTCTGAACTTGCCTATGAACGTGCAGGACCGTAGGGGTCATGGTCGTCGACTGACCTACGGCCCGTAGATCGGGGTCTCGTATGTAAGGCCTACACTTTTCTGTTATGTTTTTAAATGATTCATTTAATTAATTTAGTATTTTGCAGTTTTAATTAGGGATTGTGTTTGTTAATTAGGTTATTTAAGCAACTATATAAACTACCCTAAGCCTAAAATCAACTTAACACCTCACTTTTCCCAAACACAAATTACTCTTCCTTCTCTCTACATTTTCTCTCTCACAAAGAAGAACTCCATTGGATGACTAGGTCAAGGTCATTAGTACAGAAAGAATCAATTTTTCCTCCATCAATCTTCGACAAATATCAAGATATGGACACTGTTCACCTTAGGGATTCCTTTATCCAAAAGGGTTCTTCAAAAATTGGTTCCAAAAAGATGATTTCATATGGTTTTCTTCCTAATACGAATTTGATCTTCTAAATTGTATTTTTTATGGTTTCCTTTTATTATTATGCTTTGATTATGATGTATTATTGTTCAATTATTCTAGTTCTAGATGGTTTAACCTAGTTTGAGGAATAGATCATCAATTGACCCCAATTCCCTAACCCTAGGTTATGAACTACTGTTGGATTGATTGGTAATTATGCAATGGACTTAGTTATTGTCTTAAGTTCTATTTTATGATGCTATTACACCTATTATTGGATGAAATTGTTTGTTTGATTGTAATACCATGGATGATGGCTTGTGAAGGAGATTGGTTAAGTCTTTGTGATTGCAAACCTTTACTTCAATTGTGATGGCTTGTACTTGGTGGTGAAGTTCAATTGATGTATATCTTGTGATAGGTTAAGTAGGTGTTGGTATGATGATGTATTTGAAATCAATTTATTATGTGGAATGTGTGATTATGATTAAGATGTAATGATATGAAATTGGTTATGATGTACCTATGTGTCTCACTAAGATATTATGATGTTAATATGTTAATCTCACATATGTGGGTTGTATTGAAAGGATATTCTCATGCAATTCTTATTGAGATAATGACTATGACTATATAAGTAGTTAGTCTCCTATGACCTAAACTAAGTAGTGAGGGGTATTTCTTCCAAGTAGGGAAGGTAGGTTCAATATTGTACTCATGAGATAGAGATTACAATTAAAATGGTATAAAGAGGGTCTCAAACATGTCTCCTAGTTCTTGAACATGTTGCCCCGATAGGAATATTAGCTAGTGGATCCACCTAGATGCTATGTTCATATTTTGGTACTACCTTGGAAAGTAGTTCACCTTCTTTATATGTGGGGTTCCACCACACCAGATTCCACATAAGCTCATGTGTTGTATATTTGTTAAGGCAAGATATTCCAAAAAGTAAAATGAAATAATAAAGTGAACTCTAACTAGGGTGACTTAACGGGTTTGACTTAGTATAGGTAGGGGTATGGGACTCTACCAATAGATTGCACTAGTTGGCCATGAGGGAATTCCTAGAACAATGTTCTTATGTTCTTATGATCTTATAAAGTGAATGACATGCATATGATGATGTTACATGTTAATGATACTATAGGATGTTGTTTTCACTTACGAAGATGTTATTGGTCTATGTTTCTAATTATGATGATGAATACTGATGATGCTATGTTATATGAAGTTCGACATTCTTGATAATCCTTTGGTTTGCTTACTTGGTTGAGTGGGGTTATGGGGCTTCACTTTGATATGGCACTTGTATGTTTGGTAAGGGGTTATGAGTAAAGGTTGTGCTTATGTTGTCATGATATGAACTCTTGAGCATTTTTTGGTGTTATAAAATGATGTTGGAGTTGCTTTGGCTATAGTTCTAATATGTTATACACATGTTCATTTGACTTTACTTGATGATGTTGGTCTTGTATTTAATATGCTATTGTCTTAAGGAATATATGATTATTTCCTTATATGTGTTGTTGGTTGTGCATAAAGCTTTTCAAGTAACATGGCATGGTTTTTAAACAAATGTCCTCTTTAGCATGATTTCTATGTTGTGTGTGCATATGTTTCCATACTTAGTACAAGTGATGTACTAACCCTATATCTCCCTTTTTTCCAAACATTTTAATTTCTGATCGTTGAAGGGTTCGTGGCCAATTTGCAAGAAGGCTTGGATAATTTCACCAAGCATGGGTATGCCTTCAAGTTTCGAGGATGATGCCTTTTCTCATTCTAACTATGTGACTCCTATAGTCAAATAGCATTTGTTTCACTCTTATTTTTCAAGACATTGGTGTAAGCGCTAAGTGGAAATTATACATTTGTGTAAGAGATATGCCCGTATTGTTGTATCCCGACATAGATGGTTTTATATAAGATACGTTTATTAGAATCTATATTATGTGTATTGTATATGTGACTGTAAAACCCCGAAAATGACATAGGTGAATATAGATCCTAACATCGTTGTCATGATGGTATATGGTCCTAAAATGGTTTATAATATGGGTTTGAGGCAGTGTCTATGAGTTAAGGTGCATTAGAAAGTCAAACGTCAAGGGACGACCAAGACGTTCGACGATTAAGTCATCTATGTGCCTCATATTGGTTGTATGTGTTTTTGTTTGATTTATGAGATTATATGGTCATTATATTAGTTATTATGGTGTATCTAGGAAGTGTGTCAAGTTTCATGATGTTTGGAGGTCAAACGTCCATTACGTATGAAAGGCTTGCCCTGAAATGAAGTTGTGTGTCTACGTATGTTTCGTTGACTTTACGTGTTCATTTTTTATGAAACTTATATGGTAGGTCCTAAACACGTATATAAACATATTTTGGTTGGAAACGTCTGGCTAAGACTCCATGTAGAACCCGAAGGGGTCCTAAAGGAGGACCCCAACATTGGAGTTCAACACAGCCAGGTAGTGGCAAAACGACGACCCAAATGACGGTTGATCGGCTAGACAACAGACCGTCGAT
The DNA here is from genome assembly GCF_001406875.1 of Solanum pennellii. NCBI lineage: Eukaryota > Viridiplantae > Streptophyta > Magnoliopsida > Solanales > Solanaceae > Solanum > Solanum pennellii. The sequence continues at coordinate 44,318,370 of NC_028637.1, forward strand.
GTTTCACGTCAATGGATTCAACTGGCCTTCATTTTTTAGGAGTCTCTGCCAGCTATTTTATTAAGTTGAGGGGTGAAGTTGTAAGTTCACCCCAATCCCCTATAAGTATTTGGACGGGTTTTTTGAGTTTTTATGCGTATTTTAAGATAATATAAGTCATTTAACTCTCATTATAATCCTAACACCTAAATTAAAACACATTCCCTCCAAAAGTTTCTCCAAAAACCTCCATGTGAGTTCAAAGTGAAGATGGAGCTTGAAGATGGGTCTTCAATGGTGTTTCTTCTTCAATTATCATTGGATTCTTCAAATAAGGTATTGGAGTTGTTCATATAAGGATTTCTATCACCTTAGAGCCAATATCAAAGATGATTTTCAAAGATTATAAAGAGACGAAAAAGTCCATTTTCTACTCTAAGTCTTGAGTTCTTGCATAAATGGTTTTCAAACGTTTATATATGACGAAATCGATGTATAATTGATGTTTTCCAATGAAATTATCCATGAACCCTTGATCTTCTCAAATCTCTAAATTTCACTAAAATATGGGTGAATTGATTATGCTTTGATATTCATGAATTCATGTGTAGATTGTTATGGGCTATTGATTCATGTATAGATTCTGGTTAATTGGTTTATAGACTGTTTCAATTCGATCAACTGAGTATTGAATATTCATAGATCTGTTGAATGATATACTTACTGAATTGATATTAACTTAAGGCTTACTATTTCTAATGTAATTTTCTATGGGCTATTTAATGATGCAATAATTATATTCAATTGATATCTAGGTTGCATTAGATTGATAATTATGTAGTGAATTGACCTAATTTCATTGATTATTGATATAATTGTATTGAATTGTTGGTTACGGCCTTGGGTGAGGGCCTTATTGTATTGAATTGGATGAATTAGCTTTGGAATCTTAGGGGTAAGATAAAATGGGGGTAAGCTGACCTAATTTCTTATGTTTAATGTTAATTAGACTTCAATTATGTTGTGATTGTTCTGGTCCACTTATGGTGGTGGTGCTATGTGAATTGATGTGTCCTTGTCGGCGTTATTTTATGCAATATGATTATCATGGCCTTGTAAGCAATACTTGAAGTATTTTGATGATTTGCTTAGTTGATTTACGTGAAGTATGAGTATATTTACCAATATGTTAAGTAACGTGAAACTATGGTTCTTTTCGTGTATGTTAGGAAATCATGTAGACTGTGACTATGTGCTTCTATGTGTAGTTTTAGGGTTGATACATGGTTTTTCCTACTTGACTATATGAGTCTATAATAATTATATTGATGATTATATGGTAATGTGTAGTATGAAGTAAAGATGATAATGGTTATTCCTATGTTCTTATAGAATGATTAGTAATATGTATTAAGGTGAAGTATGTGGTGTCTTGTCTTGGTTGAGTTGTATCCCTTACTTGATGATTGAATGAGTATGAATATGTGATGTATTGACTTATGATGCTTAAGCCTCTTAGTCTTGAATGTGTAATTGATATGTGACCTTAAATGATGTTAAAAGGGTCTTTTACGTGAAACCATGAACCAAGTGGTAAGGTTATGTATGTTGAAGTCGAAAGACGTAATGGAATCCTTCAAGTAAAGGAATGATTTACTTGATGTTAATGGGATGAAAAGAAATCATATTAATCCTTAGGAAAGTCATAATGAGCTTCTTGTCGCCATAGGAAGGCCTTAAGAGGACCTCTTTGGTAGGATAAATGTGATTGGATTATGAACTTGTTATGGAACCCTCTTATGTGAACCTTTAATGTACATTACTCTATGAGAACGAAGGATAACACCGAGTGAGTATGATAAGAGAAATAGTTCTAGTTAAGTATGAGACGAGAATACAAAGCAGGCCCTTCATATTCCTTAACCATGTGCCTACATGGAATGTGTCCTAGTTCTACCCTTGGCAAGTGGAACACCCTCATCGGAGTAGGTTAAAAATCCGGATTCCATGCTTTTCTAACATGGTCTATGTCGGATATTGCGTATTCTAATCATATGGGATACTTACTAGCATTAGAGAAGTTCTATGAAGTTAAGGTAGTGGTATGGGACGCTATCTAGATATTGAACAATATGCTTTGGAGGTGTTAGTGAGAGTCCCTAGGTCTTGTTCAAGACCATAACTTGAATGTCCTTTATGTGGTGAATCAGTCTTAAATGAACTAATTAATGTTTTCACTTAAGTTAAGGAAGTATGTTAAAATGAAGTCGTACTTATCTAGAGTAATTAAGGGTTGTCTAGTTAAGGTGTAAAGGGGGCATGGGAACGTCACTTCTTACCTTACCTATATAAGTCTTTAGAATGACTCTAGTTAGGGAAGTTAGTTGATTATATGGCCATGATCTAAGCCTTAGGTAAGGTTAAGGATTACTTAGGTAATCTTGACGAGGTCGCTATAGACGTTATCTTCTTAATTTACTGAAGCAAGTCTTTTGATAGCCTTTGAAAGGAGAATGTCATATCATCTATATGCTAATGTGTTAAATGAGAATGATTTTATCTTAGATAGTCTATAGGATCTCATAAGTGTGTGTGTAAGGGATTGTATGGGCGGTCTCTTCACAACTCACTCAAGTGAACCTTAGAGTCACCTTGGTAGGAGAATCTCATGTTCTTATGTTAATGTCTTTTACGTGTGTATGTGACTCATTATAGGTAATCTTGAGGGTCTTTTAGGAACATCTAGAGAGGGTGTATGGGCTGTCACTCTTTGTGTGACTTAAATGAATCTTAGGATAGCCTTGAGTGAGAAGATTACATGATAAAGGGTGTTTAAAGTGAAGTGAAGGAACTTCACTGTAACAGTGAATTGAGTTCACTGTACAGTGAAGTGAATCCACTATAAGGTCAATAAAATGTGATTATCTGCTTAAGTGATTTCTTATGTATTTATAAATTGTTAAATGTTGTTCTTATGCTTATTGTATGATGTTTTAATCAAAATTCATGAAAAATATGTTGTTTACTAAATGTCCCTTTTTCATGGTTTTTGCAGGGCTTCCATACTTAGTACATCTAATGTGCTAAACCCTTATTTTCCCTTTTTGACTAAAGTGTAGGGAATTTGACATCATGATGTGCAATGGAGGATGGATAGGTTTCTATGGCTTGAAGATGAAGTATTTGTGAGTCCTCATCGATTTGAGGACAATATCCACATGTCGCTTATGTCATAGACTTAATTTTATTGTCTTGTATAGGATTAGTCCCAAGTGTTGTGTACTCTAAAGTTTAGATGGTTCAAGTCTTGTAAATATTTAATGTTTTAAATGAAAGTCTTCCACTTGTTTAATGTTCATGAAAGAGTTTTTCCTGTGTAATGAAATTTTTAAATCTTTATATATTTTAGTATGATTAGTATGCAATGAGTGATACAAGAGGCTTAGATGAGACTTCTTGAAGTCTCATTTGTCGTGTGACGACACAAGGATGTCCTAACTTCTAGGGTGTACTTGCGCGTCGTGACAGAGTTGGTATCAGAGCATAAGGTTTAGGGATTGTCTTAGTTGTCTTATGAACCACATCTAGTAGAGTCTTGTTTATAATGTGAAGCGTGCCATATTATAAATACGAGACTATTGGGTGGTAGGAAAAGTTTCACTTCTTCATTGATCTAATCGTGCCTAATTTTGTGTAAGGTGTCTTCCTCTTATTTACCTTATGTGTTTGTCCCTTGAGGGTGTTATTATGAAGTTCGGATTGAGGGAGAGAAAATATAAGAAATGACTTGTCAGATAAGGTATAATATAAGGTGGTTTTGACATTAGATATGTTTGGTTACCTTGTGAAGGGTAGTTAAGTTGGGATGAATGGTAAGGTATAGTGTGAGAATGTGAAGGAGTGGTTGTTAAGGTAGTTTGATGTTGTTAAGACTCCAACCATAGGAAGGGAGATAATGAGGTTTAAGGAGTTAAGTTTAGTTCTCCTAGTAAGGGGGATGTAGTGGTTAGATGATGAGACCTTTAATAGTCTTTAGTATCTACGAGGTGGACCTTGGTAAGAAAGTATTAGTATGGTTTAAGGTGCCTTGAGGGAGTTCCGTGTAGTGAATGTTATGTTGACCTTAGAATGGGTTTCTCCTAAATGGGGGAGTTTGGTGAAGGTATGGTTGTTGGGAGTGAAATACCCTTTAACTTTCGTTATGTGTTTATTCAAGCATGAAAGAAAGAGTTCTTGTTAATTAGAGCTTGTTAGGAGTCTTTTGTGGATGTTGAATTCCTAATATTCTCCTTATGATATGCATGTTTGGTTGAGGTTTTGTTGAAATTGAATTTCATTAACTTCTTGCTTTTTGTATTTATGAACCTATGATCATGTTGTAAGATGTGTCTATAAGATGTTACCTTGATATTAGTTTATTGCTATTATGAATCGCCTAAAAGTTGCATATTTGAAAAGTTTCACAATTCACTGTAGCAATGCCAGTTCACTGTAATATTTTTGGAAACTTTACTTATTAATTTGTTGATCTAAAATTTTGACTGATGTTTATAAGCATTATATTGAATATAAAATGAGTTTTTGCTATTTGGAATGAAGCATGTGAGTTTTGTAGCACGATGAGTTATAAAATGTCTTCTAGTTTCTTGTTGTCTTGTGAACCTTTTGATTATGTGAGCTTAATGTTTTATTCTTGATTTTGTTCTATATGTTATGCTAATGAGTTGTTAATTGAGCCTCTACATTTGGAAGTGTTCGTAGATTGGCAAGTGTCATTCGAGGACAAATGTTGTCTAAGTGGGGGCGATATAAGACACCGAAAATGACATAGGTGAAGGTAGAGCCTAACATGGTTCTCATGATGGTATAATGTCTTAAATTCGTTTAAAATGTGGGTTTGAGGCAGTGTCTTAGAGTTTAGGTGCATTGGAAGTCAAACATCAAGGGACGACCAAGACGTTCGACGACTATGTGCCTCATATGTGGTTGTATGTGTTTATACGTGATGCATGAGATTATATGGTCGTTAAATGAGTTATTATAGTGTACATTTGAAGTGTGTCAAGTTTCATGATGTTTGGAGGTCAAACGTCCAAGAACGTTATGACGTTCGAAAGTCTTGCCTTGAAATGACCTTATGTGTCTATGTATGTTTCGTCGAGTTTTACGTGTTCGTTTTGGATGAAACTTATGTGGTGGGTCCTAAACTCGTATACAAACTTATTTGGGATGGAAAATTCTGTGTCCAACTCCATGTAGGACCCGTAAGGGGACGTAAATGAGGACCCCAGCATTGGAGTTCAACACAGCCCCATCGACGGTACGTGGGTGAGACCACGACCGTCAATGCATCCATCGATGGGTCTGTGAGTTTTCTGCCAAATTTTTTATGAAGTTGAGGGGTGAAAATGTAAATTCACCCCAAACCCTTATATGTCTCTTGACGGTTTTTTTGAGTGTTATGGGTATTTTAAGAGTATATAGGTCATTAAACTCTCATTATAACCCTAACACCTAAATCGAAACACATTCTCTCCAAAAGTTTCTCCAAAAACCTCCACGTGAGTTCAAAGTGAAGATGGAGATTGAAGATGGGTCTTCAATAGATTTTCTTCTTCAATTAGATTTGGATTCTTCAAATAAGGTGTGGGAGTTCTTTAGCTAAGACTTTCTATAACCTTAGAGCCAATTTCAAAGATGATTTTCAAAAATTTTAAGAAGAAGAAAAAGTCCAATTTCTACTGTAGGTCTTGTGTTCTTGCATAAATGGTTTCCAAACGTTTAAATATGATGAATTTGATGTATAATTGATGTTCTCTGATGAAACTATCCGTGAACCCTTTATCTTCTCAAATCTCTAAATTTCACTAAAATATGGGTGAATTGATTATGCTTTGATATTCATGTATTCATGTAGAGATTGTTATGGGCTTTTCATTCATATATAGAATATGGATAATTGGTTTATAGGTTGTTTCAATTTTATCAATTGATAATTGAATATTGTTATATCTATTGAATGTTAGACTTATTGAATGGACATTGACTTAAGGATTATGATTTCTAATGTAATTTTCTATGGGCTATCTAATGATGCAATAATTATATTCACTTGATATCTAGGTTGTATTAGATTGATAAGTGTGTAATGAATTGACCTAGTTTCATTGATTATTGATATAATTGTATTGAATTGTTGGTTATGGCCTTGGCTAAGGGCCTTATGGTATCAAATTGGATGAATTAGCTTTGGAATCAAAGTGGTAAGATGGAATCGGGGAATGATGCCCTAATTCATTTTATTTAATGTAAATTGAACTTCAATTATGTCGTGATTTGTACTGTCCACTTATGGTGGTGGTGCTATATGAATTGAAGTGGCCTTGTCGTCGTTACTTTATGCAATATGATGATCATGGACTTTTTGGCACTACTTAAAGTATTATGATCATTTGCTTAGTTGATTTATGTGAAGTATGAGTATATCTACCTATACGTGACGTAATGTGAAACTATGTGTTCTTTTTATGTATGGTAAGAAACATGTAGATTGTGACTATGTTGTTCAAGGTTTAGTCTTAGGACTGATGCATGGATGTTCCTAATTGACTATATGAGTCTATAATATTTATATTTATGATGATTTGGTAGTGTGTAGGATGACTTAAAGATGATAATGATTATTCCTATGTGCTTGTAGAATGATTAGTAATATGTATTAAGGTGAAGTATGTGGTGTATTGTCTTGGTTTACTAGTGTCCCTTACTTGATGCTTGTATGAGTATGAATATGTGATATCTTGACTTAAGATGCTTAAGTCTATTAGTATTAAATGTATAATTTATATGTTACCTTTGATGATGTTGAGAGGGTCTTCTATGTAAAACGTTGAACATAGGGGTAAGGTTATGTATGTTGAAGTCGAAATCCGTAATGGTCTCCTTCAAGAAAAGGAATGATATACTTAAGGTTAATTGTCTGGAACAACATCATATTAATCCTTAGGAATGTCATAATGAGCTACTTTTCACCATTGGAAGGTAGAGCTAAGAGGACCTCTTTGGTAGGGTAAATATGATTGAGTTATGAACTTGTTATGGAACCCTCATATGTGAACCTTTAATGTAAATTACTCTATGAGAACAAAGTCTAGCACCGAGTGAGTATGGTAAGGGAAGTACTTCTAGTTAAGCATGAGACTAGAATACAGAGCACGCCCTTCATATTTCTCAAATGGGATGTGTCCTATTTCTACCCTTTGCAAGTAGAACACCCTCATCAGAGTAGGTAAGAACTCTGTATCCTATGCTTTGATAACATGGTCTATGTCGATTTTTACCTATTCTCATCATATGGGATACTTACTAGCATTAGAGAAGTTCTATGATGTTTAGATGGTGGCATGAGACGCTATTGAGACATTGCACAATAGGCTTTGAAGGTTTTAGTGAGAGTCGCTAGGTATTGTTCAAGACCATTACTTGAATGTCCTTTATGAGGTGAATGAGTCTTAAATGAACTAATGAATGTAATGAGTTAAGATAAGGAAGTATGTTAATATGAAGTAGTACTTCTTTAGAGAAATTACGGGTTGTCTAGTTAAGTGTGAAGGGGGCATGGGAACGTCACTTCTTATCTTACCTAGATAAGTCTTAAGAATGACTCTAGTTAGGGAAGTTGGTTGATTATGCGGAGATGATCTAAGACTTAGGTAGTGTTAAGGATTACTCAGGTAATCATGAAGAGGTCACTATGGACTTTATCTTCTTTATTTACTTAAGTAAGTCTTTTGATAGCCTTTGGAAGGAGAATGTCATATCATCTATATGCTAATGTGTTAAATGAAAATGATTCTATCCTAGGTAGTCTAAAGGATCTCTTAGGTGTGTGTGTAAGGGATTGTATGGGCGGTCACTTCATAACTCACTCAAGTGAACCTTAGAGTCACCTTGGTAGGAGAATCTCATATTCTTTTGTTAATATCTTTTAAGTGTGTATGTGACTCATTATAGATAATCTTGAGGATCGTTTAGACACATCTAGAGATGGTGTATGGGCAGTCTCTATTAGTGTGACTTAAAAGAATCTTAAGATAACTTTGAGAGAGAAGATTACATGCTAAAGGGTGTTTAAAGTGAAGTGAAGGAACTTCACTGTAATAGTGAATTGCGTTCACTATACGGTGAAGTGAATCCACTATAAGGTCTATAAAATGTGATTATTTGCTTAAGTGATTTCTTATGTATTTCTAAATTGTTAAATGTTTTTCTTATGCTTATAGTATGATGTTTAATCTAAAATCATGAAAAATATGTTGTTTAGAAAATGTCCCTTTTCCATGGTATTTGGATGGCTTCCATACATAGTACATCTAATGTGCTATGTACGATGGAGGATGTATAGGTTTCTAAGGCTTGAAGATGAAGTATTGCTGAGTCCTCATCAATTCGAGGACATATTCCACATGTCCCTTATGTCATAGACTTTATTTTATTGTCTTGTATAGGATTAGTCCCAAGTATTGTGTACTCTAAAGTTTAAATGGTTCAAGTTTTGTAAAGATTTAATGTTTTAAATGAAAGTCTTCCACTTGTGTAATTTTCATGAAAGAGTTCTTTGTGTGTGAAGAAAGTTTTAAATCTTTATATATTTTAGTATATGTTTTATGCAATGAATGATACGAGAGGCTTAGATAAGACTTCTTGAAGTCTCATTTGTCGTGTGACGACACAAGGATATCCTAACTTCTAGGGTGTACTTGCGCATCATGACAGAGTTGGTATCATAGCATAATGTTTAGGGAGTGTCGTAGTTGTCTTATGCACCTCATCTAGTAGAGTCTTGTTTATAATGTGAAGCGCGCCACATTATAAATAGGAGGCTACTGGGTTCTAGGAAAAGTTTCACTTCTTTATTCATCTAATCGTGCCTAAGAGCTTTGTATAAGGTGTCTTACTCTTGTTTCCCGTTTGTGTTTATCCGTTGAGGGTGACATTATGAAGTTTGTGTTGAGGGAGAGAAAAGATGAGATGTGACTTGTTATATAAGGTATGATTGAAGGTGTTTTTGACCCTAGATTGGTTTGGTTACCTTGTGAAGGGTAGTTAAGTTGGGAAGAATGGTAAGGTATAGTGTGAGAATGTGAAAGAGTGGTTGTTAAGATAGTCTGATGTTTTTACGACCCCAACCATAGGAAGGGAGGTGATGAGTTTGAAAGTGTACAAGTGGGTTCTCCTAATAAGGGGTGTGTAGTGGTTAGATGATGAGACCTTTGGGAGCCTTTAGTCTCTATGAGGTAGACCTTGGTAAGAAAGTATTTATATGGTTTAAGGTTCCTTGAGGGAGTTCCGTGTAGTGAATGTTATGTTGACCTTAGAATGGGTTTCTTCTAAATGAGGGAATGTGGTGAAGGTATGGTTGTTGGGAGTGAAGTACCCTTAACCTTTCGTTATGTGTTTATTCAAGCCTAAAACAACGAGTTCTTTGTAACATGAGTTTTGTAGGAGTCTTTTGTAGAAGATGAGTTCCTAATATTTTCTTTATGATATGCATGTCTAGTTGAAGTTTTGATGAAATTGAATTTCATTAACTTCTTGCATGGTGTATTTATGCTATGACCATGTTGTAAGATGTGTCTATATGATGTTACCTTGCATATAGTTTTTTTCTATCTTGCATTGCCTAAAAGTTTCATTTTCGAAATGTTTCACAATTCACATTAGCACTTCCATTTCACTGTAATATTTTTGGAAAATTTACTAATTTATTAGTTGGTCCAAAATTGTTGTAGAGTGATTAGAACTGATGAATTTAAGCATAACATTAAATAAAATGTGTTTTTACTATTGGGAATGAAGCATGTGAGTTTTGTAGCATGATGAGTAATAGAATATCTTCTAGTTTTTTGTTGCGTTGTGAACCTTTTTAGTATGTGAGATTAATATTTTCTTCTTAATGTTGTTCTATATGTTATGGTAATGAGCTTCTAATTGAACCTCTACATTTTGAAGTGTTCGGAGAGTGGCCAGTGTCATTCGAGGACGAATATAGTCCAAGTAGGGGAGAATGTAAGACCCCGAAAATGATATAGGTGAATCTAGAGTCTAACATGGTTTTTATGATGGTCTAAGGTCCTAAAAGGGTTTATGATGTGGGTTTGAGGATGTGTCTAAGAGTTTAGGTGCATTGAAAGTCAAACGTCAAGGGACGACCAAGACCCTCGACGACTAAGTCACCTATCTGTCTCAAATGTGGTTGTATGTGTTTATGTGTGATTCTGTCACGACCCAAAACCGAGCCGCGACTGGCACCCACACTTACCCTCCTATGTAAGCGAACCAACCAATCTAAACCCTAACATTTCAATATAATATCAACAGAAAGTAATGCGGAAGACTAAAAATCATTAATAAAAACCAATTCAATAACTTCTAAAATTCAACAACTAGTATTCTCCAAAATGTGGAAGTCATCACCACAAGAACATCTATGATCAAATTACTAAACTAAGAGTATTCTAAGAAGCTAAAATAAACAAAAGCTAGTCCATGCCGAAACTTCAAGGCATCAAGACATGAGGGAGAAGATCCAGTCAAAGCTAGAGGCATTAGCTCACCCTGAAATCCGGTGTAATGAAGACTGGCTAGAGTTGCGGTTGAGTTGAAGACGACGGTACGTTTGCTGCACTCCACAAATAACAAGGAAAAACAAATACAAGTAGGGGTCAGTACAAAACACGGGTACTGAGTAGGTATCATCGGCCAACTCAAAATAGAAAACAGTATATATCAGATAATATCATAAATCAACTACAATACTCAACATGTAGCAACAACAAGTTCTATATTCATTAATAAGCACCGCAAGTTCACACATGAGGACTCAAGCCTCGATACCATACTCATTGGGAATTAGGTTCATTAGATTGAGTATATTAACA
>NC_028637.1:44331091-44331919 GCF_001406875.1 Solanum pennellii
AAATCACATCATGCATGCACACAATTAAGCATATAGAAGACGTTATAATACTACCCAACACATATCATTCGCTATTAAGAGTTTACTACGAATAGCATAAAAACCATAACCTACCTCCACCGAAGAATTTTGATCAATCAAGCAATTTCCCCAAAGCTTTGTTTCCTCTTCGTTTCTCCTCTTTCTCGTTCGATTCTCTTTCTCTCTTTGTTCTTTCTATTTTTCTTATTCAAACCCCCTTTTTTTTACCCTAATTAGCATATAATTAAGTATAAAGATGGCAATAATAACCCACTAATTAACTCAAGGTTACCTCTTTTAACCCCCAAGTAATTAGACTTATTAACATTAACCCTCTAACTTTATAATTAAAGCAGGAATAGTCCAAAATGCCCCTTAAATTACTTAACAGAAATCCGACCCAGCGTGAGATTACGAAGTCTGTGACGGACCGTCGTGCCTGCGACGGTCCGTCCTGCTGCTCCGTCACAGAGTTCAGAGACTCAATTTCCTTGAAGAGTCTGTGACGGTCTGTCGTTCCCACGACGGTCCGTCCTGCCATGTCGTCACGAAGTTCAGAGAGTCGATTTCAGTACCCAAATTTCCGAATTCTAAGTGTTTTGGAACGAGACCCCCTCGACGGCCCGTCGTGCCCATGACGGTCCGTCGTGGCTTCCGTCGACTCAGACAGTTTTTCCAGAAATAAAATCTGCTGCTTAAAACGACTAAATATGTCGTTACAATAGATACTAATTTACCCATCGTTCGTCCCCGAACGATCACAAGAAGAAAACAAGGGCGAAAAGGGAGTACCTGAATCTGTAAACA
>NC_028637.1:44338730-44449407 GCF_001406875.1 Solanum pennellii
AAGTTCAGAGAGTCGATTTCAGTACCCAAATTTCAGAATTCTAAGTGTTTTGGAACGAGACCCCCTCGACGGCCCGTCGTGCCCATGACGGTCCGTCGTGGCTTCCGTCGACTCAGACAGTTTTTCAGAAATAAAATCTGCTGCTTAAAACGACAAAACAGGTCGTTACAGATTCATGATCTTATATGGTCCTTAATTGAGTTATTATAGTGTATATAGGTAGTGTGTCAAGTTTCATGCATGTTTGGAGGTCGAACTTCCAAGAACGTCCATGACGTTCGAAAGTCTTGCCTTGAAACGACCTTGTGTGTCTCTGTATGTTTCGTCGTGTTTTACGTGTTATTTTTAGATAAAACCTATGTGGTAGGTCTTTTTCTCGTATATGAACATATTTGGGTTGGAAACTTCAGGGTACAACTCCATGTAGGACTCGCAAGGGGCCCTAAAGGAGGACCCCAACATTGGAGTTCAACACTGCCAGTCAGTGGCCAAACGATGACCCAAAAGACAGCCCGTCGACTAGGAAACGGCCCGTCAATGGGTATAGTTAATGGAACCATGTTTCCTGCAGATTGAGGAGTCTCTGAAGCAATCCACGAGAGCCCCATCGACGGACATGGGTGAGAACACGGTTCGTTAATGTGTCTGTCTGTTTTCTTCCAACATTTTTATTAAAATGAGGGGAGAAGTTATAAATTCACCCCTCTCCCCTATAAGTCTTTGGATGGTTGTTTTGAGTGTTTATGGGTATAAAAAGATTATAGAAGTCATTAATTTATCATTATAACTCTAACACCTAAATCAAAACACATTCCCTCCAAATGTTTCTCCAAAAACCTCCATGTGAGTTCAAAGTGAATATGGGTCTTCAATGGAGTTTCTTCTTCAATTATCTTTGGATTCTTCAAATAAGGTATGGTAGTTCTTCATCTAAGGCTTGCTATCACCTTAGAACCAATTTCAAAGATTAAAAAAGATGAAAAAGTCCAATTTGAACTCTAGGTCTTGGGTTCTTGCATAAATGGTTTCCAAACGTTTATATATGATTAAATTGAGGTATAATTGATTTTTTACAATGAAATTCTCCATGAACCTCTGATCTTTTAAAATCTCTAAATTTCACAAAAATATGTGTGAATTATTATGCTTTGATATTCATGAATTCGTATATAGATTTGTATGGGTTTTCCATTCATGTATAGATTCTGGTTAATTAGTTTATAGGATGTTTCAACTTGATCAATTGAGTATTAAATATTCTTAAATCTATTGAATGTTAGACTTATTGAATTGATATCAACTTAAGGCTTATAATTTCAAATGTAATTTTCTATGGGCTATCTAGTGATACAATAATTATATTCAATTGATATCTAGGTTGTATTAGATTGATAAGTGTATAATGAATTGACCTAGTTTCATTGATTATTGATATAATTGTATTGAATAGTTGGCTATGGCCTTGGGTAAGGGTCTTATGGTATCGAATTGGACGAATTAGCTCTAGAATCGAAGTGGTCAGATAGAGTGGGGGTATGTTTCCCTAATTCCTTTTATTTAATGTTAATTAGACTTCAATTATGTTACGATTGGTATGGTCCGCTTATGGTGGCGGTGCAATGTGAATTGATGTGGCCTTGTCGGAATTACTCTATGCAATATGATGATTATGGCCTTGTCCACGTTACTTGAATATGAATTCGTTAGTTGATTTATCTGAAGTATGAGCATATCTACCGATATGTGAAGTAATGTTAAAGTATGTGTTCTTTTTATGTTGTTTAGGAAATCAAGTAGACTATGCCTATGTGCTTCTATGTATAGTCTTAGGTTTGATGCATGGTTGTTCCTACTTGACTATATGATTCTATAATAGTTTTAATGATGATGATATGGTAGTGTGTAGGATGAATAAAAGATGATAATGGTTATTCTTATATGCTTGTAAAATGATTAGTAGTATGTATTAAGGTGAAGTATGTCGTGTCTAGTCTTGGTTGACTTCTGTCCCTTACTTGATGCTTGCATGAGTATTAATATGTGATGTTTTGATTTAGGATGATTAAGTCTCTTAGTCTTGAATGTATAATTTATACGTGACCTTGAATGATTTAAAAAAGGTCTTTTATGTGAAACTTTCAGCCAAGTGGTAAGGTTATGTATTTTGATGTCGAAATTCGTAGCGGTATTCTTCAAGTAAAGGAATGATGGTCTTAAGTTTAATTGGCTAGAACAACATCATATTAATCCTTAAGAAGGGCATAATGAGCTTATTGTCTCCATTGGAAGGTAGCCCTAAGAGGACCTCTTTGGTAGGGTAAATGTGATTGGGTTATGAACTAGTTATGGAACCCTCTTATGTGAACCTTTAATGTAAATTACTCTATGAGAACAAAGTCTAGCACCGAGTGAGTATGGTAAGGGAATTAGTTCTAGTTAAGTATGAGACTAGAATACAGAGCACACCCTTCATATTTCTGAAATGGGATGTGTCCTAGTTCTACCCTTGGCAAGTAGAACACCCTCATCGGAGTAGGTTACAACTCTTTATCCCATGCTTTTCTAACATGGTCTATGTCGGTTATTACCTATTCCCATCATATGGGATACTTACTAGCATTAGAGAAGTTATATGAAGTTTAGGTGGTGGTATGGGACGCTATCTAGAAATTGCACAACAGGCTTTGAAGGTGTTATTGAGAGTCCCTAGGTCTTATTCAAGACCATTGATTAATTGTCCTTTATGTGGTGAATGAGTCTTAAATGAACTAATTAATGTAATGACTTAAGTTAAGGAAGTATGTTAAAATGAAGTAGTACTTATCCAGAGTAATTACGGGTTGTCTAGTTAAGGTGTGAAGGGGGCATGGGAAGGGTCACTTCTTATCTTACCCATATCAGTCTTCAGAATGACTCTAGGTAGGGAAGTTTGTTGATTATGTGGAAATGATCTAAGACTTAGGTAGTCTTAAGGGTTACTTAGGTAATCTTGAAGAGGTCACTGTGGAAGTTATCTTCTTGATTTACTTAATTAAGTCTTTTGATAGCCTTTGGAAGGTAAATGTCATATCATATATACACTAATGTGTTAAATGAGAATGATTTTATATTTGGTAGTCTATAGGATCTCTTAAGTGTGTGTGTAAGGGATTGTATGGGCGGTCTCTTCACAACTCACTCAAGTGAACTTAGAGTCACCTTGGTAGGAGAATTTCATGTTCTTATGTTAATGTCTTTTAAGTGTGTATGTGACTCATTATAGGTATCTTGAGGGTCCTTTAGGCACATCTAGATAGGGTGTATGGGCGGTCTTTTTTTGTGTGACTTAAGTGAATCTTAGTATAGTTTTGAGTGAGAAGATTACATGCTAAAGGGTGTTTAAAGTGAAGTGAAGGAACTTCACTGTAACAGTGAATTGAGTTCAGTGTACAGTGAAGTGAATTCACTGTAAGGTCTATAAAATGTGATTATTTGCTTTAGTGATTTCTTATGTATTTCTAAATTGTTAAATTTTGTTTTTATGCTTGTAGTATGATGTTTTAATCAAAATTCATGAAAAGAATGTTGTTTACTAGATATTCATTTTTCATGGCTTTTGCGTGGCTTCCATACGTAGTACATCTAATGTGCTAACCCCTTATTTTCCCTTTCGGACTAAAGTGTGGGGAATTCGAAGTCTTGATGTGCCATGGAGTATGGATAGGTTTCTAAGTCTAGAAGATGAAGTATTTGTGAGTCCTCATCGATTCGAGGACAATATCCACATGTCCCTTATGTCATAGACTTTTTTTTATCGTCTTGTACGGGATTAGTCTCAAGTGTTGTATATTCTATAGTTTAGATGGTTCAAGTAGTTGTTCTAATGATTTAATGTTTTAAATGAATGTCTTCCGCTTGTTTAATGTTTATGCTAGAGTTCTTCGTGTGTGAAGAATGTTTCAAATTCTTACCTATTTTAGTATGTTTATTCTGCAATGAATTATACGAGAGGTGTAGATGAGACTTCTTGAAGTCTCATTTTCCGTGTGACGACACAAGGATGCCCTAACTTCTAGGGTGTACCTGCGGGTTGTGACAGTGACATAAAAGTAGAAGTGTATGTAAGCTTACTATAAGAGGAGTCTAAGTAAACTCAGTATATATATATTATGTGTAAGGAGATGTCAATGTAAAACTCATGATGTAGATTTAGAGAAAAGTTTTAATTTTCCACATTTTTTAACCTATGATGTAATGACGAATGCAATGAGGCTCGTTTAAGTCCTCTTTGAGGACGACGACACCGGTTACGTCTAGGGGTTGCTCCCTAAAAGTGACAAACTATGTACCTGAGCATGAGGTTGAATATATTTAGGATTGATGTCTCATAAAACCACGTTTATGTAGATATTATTCACAATTGTGAAGCGCGCCACACTTATGAATAAGAAACTATGTGATGATTAAGGAATTCTCATCTTCTTGAATTCCTATGTCGTGCCTCTAGGGTCTTACTTTACGTGCTTTCACCTAAACCTTTTATCGTAGTTATAGGTATGACTACTAGAAGAGCAGCCGCAATAAGAGCCGAGGAAGGGATTGTTAATGCGGGATCTCATGACAATCAAGACCCTCCACAAGACAACCAACTGCCTCCACTTGAGCAAGTGCCTATGGGTGATCAATTCCCAGTTGTTCCTCCACCTATGACGGATGAAGAGATAAGGTCGGATTTTCTCATTTTTGACCAAGTCATGACCTCTCAAGATAATGTCATCACTTATCAAGTCCAAGCTATGACGGCTCAAGTAAATAGGGAGGTTGGACCCCGAGTGACTCACCATGCTAGCACTATGGCTTTTCGATTAAGAGATTTTGCTATGATTAACCCACCTATGTTCTTTGGTTCAAAAGCAGATGAAGACCCTCAAGATTTCCTTGATGAGGTTATAAGATCCTCTATGCTATGGGTGTGACTTCAATTGAGAAGGCCGAGTTGGCGTCTTATCAACTGAAAGATGCGGCCCAAACTTGGTACACACAATGGATGGATAATAGGGAACTAATAGGTGGTTCGGTTACTTCGGGGATTTTCAAGTAGGCCTTCCTTGATAGGTTCTTTCCTAGAGAGTTGAGGCAAACTACGTTGTAAGAATTCATCAACCTTCTTCAATGTATGAGTGTACTTGATTACTTCTTGAAGTATACTAAATTGTCCAAGTATGCTTCATCCTTGGTTTCTAACCCAATGGATGAGTTGACTTGTTTTCTTACAGAGTGTCCGAAGACTTGGTACAAGAATGGTTTGGCCATGTTTCATGATAATATGAATATCTCTCATTTAATAGTTCATTATAAACATGTGGAAGAAAGTAGAGTAAAGCGAAATAATAGAGAGGCCAAGAGGGCTAAGCCTTATGAATGTGGTTCTTCAAAGGGGAGGTTGGAAATCAAGACAACCTGAGATTCAAGAAGGTTCTCCAATCAAGTTCCTTCCAAATTTCCCACGGCTCTTGATGATAGGGTGTCTAACCCTAATTATCAAAAGGTATAGGGTACTAGTTCACCAAGTAAGAAGCCAACTTGTGGAAAGTGTGGTAAGAAGCTTTATGTGAGTGCCTTGTTGGATATACAATTGTTTTGGATGTGGAAAGAGTGGCTACAAGGTTAGATATTGTCCTAATTTTAAAGGGAAAGACAAAAGAAGTGGGCAATCTGAAGCTATTCGTTTTAATGTTGATGCTCAAAGAATAATCTGACAATTTGTTTTACGGGTGATGGATCTAAACAGAAGTCATCAATAGGTGTTACTGGAAACTCGAAGACATCAAAGGGATTTGAGGAAAAAATCAAAGAAGAGATTGAGAATGAACAAATGAATAACTATTTAAGGGACCTGGATGAAAATTTTAAAGGGTAGCGCTGTGAAATTTCACTTAAGTTAGGGGTTCTAATTGTTGATAACTATGCATATTTGGTTGGTGAATTTTAGTGTTACGGATAATCTTAGGATCGATAAATAATTTTATGGTCCAAAAAAGAGGGAAAAAGAGTCCAATATAGCAATTTTATAACTTTAGGGTAAAAACCTTATGTTTACAAACATTCAGGGGCTTTAGGTCTTAGTGATTAGATGTTAGATATAATATATGTTGTTAGGTTACAATAATTGTTAAATCAATGATGTACTTTTTAATGAATGAAATTAAATTTATTTTTTTAAAAAAAAAATGGATATTGATAGTGAAATGAAAAAAAAAATTCTCCATAATTATTTATATTTATTGTCTTTTTATTTTGATGATTAGCATTTATTTGATTCTAAGATATTTTGTTATCATAATTTGATATTTTTGTGCTTTATAGCTATGATCAGTTCTTCAAACTCAATATTCTTAGATTTGTATATTGCAGAAGCTTCATCAATTTTGACAAAAGTACCCGGCGAAATTTTCTTCTTTTCGTTTAGGTGTGTGATTTCAGCAATAAATTTATCACTTCTTTGCTTTCGATCACCAACATGATACAATCTAGCACAATTTTTGTCTGATTATATTTTTTGGAATTTTATTATTGGAGAAAGTTTTATTGAAATGGGAGGGGGGAGGGGGAGGGGATATTTAAATAAAGAAATGCATAGACAAGAAAATCATGATTTGAATAATTTAGCTATCATTTTTCAACTCTTGATTTGAAAAGGGAATACTGGACGTCTCCTTATTCGCCACCAAATCTGTGGTGGCACTGCAGTGAA
Organism: Solanum pennellii; assembly: GCF_001406875.1. Classification (NCBI taxonomy): domain Eukaryota; kingdom Viridiplantae; phylum Streptophyta; class Magnoliopsida; order Solanales; family Solanaceae; genus Solanum; species Solanum pennellii. The sequence continues at coordinate 44,345,464 of NC_028637.1, forward strand.
GCATTGCTTCCTTTACGCTGGTGACTGATTTTACTTCTCCATTACAGAAAATCATCAAGTCATCAGCAAATATTAAATGATTCAACCTCATACCTTTGCACATAGGATAAAACTTGAAATCTGATAAGCTTGCCATAGTGTTGAGTAGTCTTGATAAGAACTCCATGATCAATACAAATAACAGTGGTGAAACTGGATCTCCTTGCCTCAGTCCTCTCTTCCATTCAAAGTAACCATAGAGTTCCCCATTGAGCCTAACAGTATATTTTGGAGTGGATACACAAACCATTATGCATTTGATAAATCTTCCTGGAAATCCAAATTCTATTAAAGCTTCTTCAAGAAATTCCCAGCTCACCATATCATAAGCCTTACAGAGGTCAATTTTCATCAAACATCTAGGAGTAGTGTTCCTAATTTAATGCATTAACAAATCATCACAAATCAAAATATTATGAACCATTGATCTCCCTTGCACAAAGGCAGTTTGATTGTCTGCTACTAAGAAAGTCACAACATTCTTTAGTCCATTACAAATCATATTTGAGATACATTTATACAGCACATTGTAGCAGGCAATCGGTCTAAATTGACTGACCTGTTCTGGTGAATCTACCTTGTGAATAAGTGCAATGTTAGTAGCATTCACTTGCCTCAATAACTTTCCATTTTTAAAAATTCTAGGACGGCTTCAGTAATGTTTTCCCCTCCTATCCCCCATGCCTCTTTGTAAAAACCACTCCCATAACCATCAAGCCCAGGGCTTTTAGTTTAGTGAATTTTCATCATGGATTGTTTCACATCATCCTCACTAAATGGCTCCAAGTAATTGCATTTGATGCTCCATATCTAGTACAGGTCCATTTTTCAACTATGTTTTATTTGCTTTCAACCTTTGTTTTGTCACATAGGAGTTGTTTGTAGTAGTTAACCAAAATCTCTGCAATATCTCCTGGATTAGTTCTCCATTGACCATTTTCATCCTTCAGTTGAGTGGTAGAAAACATTAGTCTCTTATGCTTTATTAATGAGAAAAATACCTAGTATTATCATCTCCTAGTTTGAGCTATGTCACTTTTCTTTGATGCTGCAAATACAACTCTTCAAGATAAGATGGATGGTTGAAATGAGTATATCTCTCCTTCTCTATTCTCTTCAGTTCTTTATTCGTTAGCTGCTCCTGTAGTTGTACTTTTGCTAGCTTCATCATCTTTCTACTTTTGTCTGCCTCTTGCATTATGTTGCTGAATTGCGGCGAATATAGTCTCCTCAGGCTCTTCTTCAGTTGTTTCAGTTTCTTCACCACCTGCATCATTTTGTAACCCTATATGGACACTCCCCATCCTTCAGTCACCAACCTCTTGAAATCAGGTACCTTCCCCCATGCATTACATTTCTATAATTGGGCAATGATCACTTATGTCTTCAGGTAAGAATATAGTTTTACGTGAGGATATAGAAATTATCCATTCATCATTTATTAGGGCGCAATCTATTTTAGAGTTAACTCTTGCTTCACCTCCTTTGTGACTCCAGGTTTACTGCTTTCCTGGATGAGTCTGTGCAATTAGTCCACAGTCATCTATGCATGTCGCAAAATCCACCACCTCTGACAATGAAACATGATTGCCACCTCTCCTCTCTATATTGAAAGCATACACAAAAGTCACCTTAAAAGCTAACTTCTGAGGTATGTACTCTACGTCACATGTTACTTCTTGGGCTGATTTATGTACTAGTTGTGCTGAATAATAATCAGGCCTTCAAACAACTAATATTCTCCCATTGTAATGGGCATCCAAATTATGGATATGTTTCAACCCTCCAAACATGCTTCGAACAATTTTATCCATACTGTTTTTTTTTGTTTCCAGCAGACCTATCAAGCCTACTTGTTCTTTATTATAAAGGAGTTTAACCTCTTTTTGTTTATTCGTCTCATTCAAACCCCCAATATTCCAGAAAAGAACACTAACCATTCCCAATGCTTGGGATGATGTTGCTCTCCTCATTTGTTACTTCCCTGATTCTGCCTGAACATCTAGCAGAACTACTTTTTTTATGATTGTGAGCCACCCTTCTTAGTGTGATCTAACCTTCTTTGCTAGCTTCCTGTGATGAACCCTTCCTTCCTTGAACTTCTGTAGCTTTTGCTTTTTGCAGACTTCTATCATTTTGTGATGTTTCTTCTCCCGTACTGTGACCTTCCATCCTTTGTTCTAGTGTTTGATAGACCACCTCCTTTAGTGGTTGATCCTTTTTCTTGTTCTCTGCTTTTGACAAATTCTTCCTTTTGCAAATCTCATCTGAATTTCCATATTTTTTACAATGTATACACAGTGTTGGCTTCCATTCAAATATCACTTTTTGTGCTATTAGGTGCCCCTTTTCATTCGTAAAGTTAATTATGTTGGGTAATATAACATCATATAAGCCTCCACCATAAGTCTAAAAAAATTCAAACCAACTTTCTTCTCAGTATTCTGTAACCTTAATTAGTTGTACCGGTGCCCACCGGTCGGGTTGGTTTGATTTTATGTGTCATTGATATGATTTATCGGTTTCCAGTTTGTAAATACATTAACAATAACCAAACCATTAAGATATTTCTTATTAGTCTCTGGTACTTATCTATTTAGTTTTTGGTTTAACCAATGATAAAATACTCATATTATAATATACATCATTAGAAAATTTTCATATAGGACGTCTGATTTTCCTAGCAATTGGCATGAAATGACAATAATTTTCTAACAATTCTAGGTAGTAGACACTTTCTTGACTATATAATAGAACTTGATTGGTTCTAGGCAATCTTGATTGATACTTTTACAATATTGTTTTTCCTTTATGTTAGAGATTAAAATGTAACAATCGGGTTCTGTCGTTATTGAAGAGCCAATGGAGAATATTTTTGGGTCGGAAAAGTTTTTTGTAGTAACTTGAAATTTCTCAATTTAGTCCAGATCGTTTTGGGTGAAATTAGAGTCATTAAGGAAATTTGAAACAATCAGGTGATGTATTTATAATTTTGATTTCATAAGGGGATAAATAACTCATTGAAGATTCTGTATGACAATACGAAATTGATTTCGATGAGTAGAACTACCGATATTGATCTTGGTGTGGAAGGTACTTTGAGTGTCGTTGGTTAGAGGTGTGTTGTGAAATGGGGGTCTTAGGATTACTAAATTAGCTCAGTGTCTCTGCTAACCCGCCTTGAAGGGGATTTTTTCCTCTCTAGCGAAGCCGCTACAGCGGGATGAGGGTTGTTGTGGAAGGATCGATTCGATTATAGGTCATCAATAAACCCCTAAGCGAGCTTATTATGCACTTTTAAACTTTTTGAGATAAGGAACGAACCCCAAGAGAGTCCTACTCATTTTTTACGATTCTTGAGGCTAAAGGTAAGCGTTTCATTAGTTGAATCTATTTTTTGATCCATAATGTAACACCTCCAAAATTCTTTAGGTGAAGCTAGATCCTAACGCGTGAGTCATGAGGCTTTTATGTCCTAAAATAGGTTATAATGGTGTTTAGAGGCAGTGTCTAAAGTTTGGTGGTGTTTGGAGGTCAAATGTCTATGTCGTTTTGAAGTTTTGCCTTGAAGCGTGCTTGTGTGTCTTGGTGTGTCTTGGCATGTTCTATATGTTCGTTTTGCTTTAAATTGATGCGAGAGGTTCCTAACTCTATACGAGTATATTCCTATCTCTTATGTTTTAGAAGATGACTACAAGAAGGTTGGAAGAGGAAGGGGTGAATGACGAAGTTCCTCCGCAAGGTGATCAACTTCGAAGAGAAAGAGGTCTTTGCTGCTTGACTTCGTGAACCAATAGGGGCATTGCTGATTGCACCTGATGAATCGCACACCCCCATTGCCATTAAGCGGAACTTTTAAGGAACTAAGAATACCACTGAAGATGAAGCATGTATCCATGGATTAAAGACTGCCTTGACCCTGGGAATATAAGAAATCGAAGTATTTACCAACAAAAACATAAAAAGAAAATTTGAAGCAACGCTCAAGGATTTCCCGTTCTCCATCAAATACCAAATCTTTTGGAAAGATTTGTATCTGCTACGGCTCTTTCAAATCCTCTCAACAATAATTGACCGTTCACTCATGCTTTCATGGGAACAAGGAACTGGAAGTCTGCTGTTACTGATCTGATCTTTTCTTTCCTGGGTGTGGACGAGACAAAGAAAAGTCTCTTAGTCTTCCACTTTTTCGATGATATCTATAAGAAGGAATACCTGTCGTAAGGTAAACAGGAGTTCCCGGCTCAAGCGAAATGATACCGGCTCTTTCTATGATTTCTGTGTGGCTGTATACATCTAACCATTGTTGGCACTCGTTTATTTTTTGTAGTATTTAGTTTAGGGCTATAGAGTTTACTTGCTTCTCACTAACGGCAGAATCATGAGCTTCATCACTCATTTTTTTTTTTGGAGGGTCAAGGAGATGAGGTTCCAGTTGTTCCCCTGGACATGACTAATGTGGACATTAGAGAGTCTCTCCTTGCACTGGCCCGAATCATAACAATCCATGTGAATAGAGAGGTTGAGCCTAGGGTGAATTCTTTATGAAATACCATGACCTCTAGATTAAGGTATTTTGTGAGGATGAATCCTCCTATCTTATTTGGTTCTAAGGTGGGGAAAGATCCCCAAGAGTTTATTGATGGTGTGTACAAGGTGTTGATTGCTATATGGGTGAACTCTAGGGAGAAGGAGGAGTTGGCTTCATACCAATTGAGGGAAGTTGCTCAAGTGTGGTACACTAAATGGAAAGACAATAGGCCGGTTGAGTCGGGTCCTTTAGAGTGGGAAGAGCTTAAGGAAGCTTTCTAAGGAAAGTAATTTCCCCGTGAAAGGAGGGAGGTGAAGATTGAGGAGTTCATTAACCATAGGGAAGGTAATATTGGTGTTGAAGAGTCCAAGCTTAAGAGAAGCACAAGCAACATGAAGAGGGGTAGATCCGATGAGCAAAACAAACCTAGGTTTAAGAAGAGGGCCCCAAATAAAGATGGGATTCGTGCTTTTAAGGTTAGGCTTGAGAGAGGTGGTGGTTCTCGAGGTGTTAAGCCTACTTGTTCTACTTCAGGAAAGAAGCACGTTAGGAAGTGTCTATCGGGTACCAACGGTTGCTTTGGTTGTGTTAAGGACGGCCATAAGGTGAGAGATTGTCCTACTAATGCGGCTAGAGGAAGAAAGGAAAAGAAAGTTCCTCCTAATGCACCGGATGGGGATGTCGGTAAGTTATAGTTTTCTCACTTGTGTTGGTGATGGGTTCCTTCTAACAGGGAGAAGTATGGTTAGTAGTGGAGTTGTGATTGGTTGTCTCTTCTCTTCTATTCAATTTTAGATTGAGAGATAGTAAGTCACAGTAGCATATTGCATGTTTCATGGTTTTTAAGAGTCTTGTTGAAATAAATTTCATTGATAACCTTGCATAGTGCATTTCATGAAGTTATGTTTATGTTGTAAAATGAGTTTATATGGTTTTTTTCTCTTATATTGTCATGCTTCCATCATAAATTGCTTAAGAGTTGCATTATTGAATATCGAGCATGTTTCACTGTAAGGTTTTGGTACTTCAATGTAAATATTTTAGAAAATTGACTAAATTGTTCTTTCATGAAAATGGTTTTAATGTATTCAGAAGGTGAGCGTGATAATCTGTGGAGAAGGAGTTCCTCCTATATGAAATAAAGAATGTGAGTCTTATTGCATGATGAGTTGTAGAAGTAATTCTATCTTCTTGTTGTGTTTTGAGTCTCTTGTTTATGAGAAATTAGTGTTCCTCCTATATGTGTATTTAATATTTTTTTGATATGGTGATGTTCTGCTAGTCTTGATTTTGTTGTATCTTTAAAGTGCCTAAAATGAAGAAAGTGTCATTCGAGGACGAATGTTGTCCAAGTGGGGGAGAATGTGAAACCTCTAAAATGATTTAGGTAAAGCTAGATCCTAACTCGTGTGTCATGAGGTTTTAAAGTCCTAAAATGGGTTATACTGGTGTTTAAAGGCAGTGTCTAAATTTTGGTTGTGTTTGGAGGTGAAACGTCCAAGACGTTTGAAAGTTTTGCCTTAAAGCTTGCTTGTGTGTCTTGGCATGTTTTACCTGTTCGTTTAGGTTGAAATTGACGTGAGAGTTTCCTAACTTATATATGAGTGTATTTGGGTTGGAAACGTTTGGGAAAAACTCCCGAAGGACCAGCTTAAGGGTCCTTGAGGAGGACCCAACTTGTAAGCCAAGACTGCCAAAACAGTCTCAAACGATGGAGAAAATCGACGCTCCTTAGACCAGTCGACGCCCCATAGATTAGGGGTGTAGGTTGAAACTTAGATTAGGGATCTTAAGCTCCTATGTTTTGAGTCTCTAGCCCAATCAACGGTTGCCAGCATGGCCCGTTGATAGGTCTATGTCCCGTAGGTTGATCCATCGATTGACATCTGCATGTTTTTTGCAGGTGTCTCGGCCAAGCCAAGGCTACTTTGGGAAAATCACCTAATGTTCAAAAAATGGTCTAGGTGGTTATTTAAGGGTATTATGGGTTTTGTAAGTAGTTTTATAGTCTAGAACCCCAAACCAAGTTCATTATTAAAAATCAAAACCCAAACTCCAAAAAAGAACTCGCTAGTACTCCAGTGAAGCTTGAAGGGAGATTGGAGCTTGGACCTTGGTTTCTCCATCAATTTTCTCTCAGTTTCGTGTATAATCATCAATAAAGGTATGGTGTTTTATCCTTGAATCTTCTTTCTTCAAGGATCCAAACTTCAAAGTGATTTCTAAGATATTTTTAATAGATGAATTCTACTATTTTGTTATCTAGCCATGGGTTATTGCATAAAACGTTTTGAATCAATGATTTATTATTGAATTAAGGTTAATTTAATGATTTTATATCAAAAAAACTCCTTGGACCCATGCAAACCATGATTTCCTTATTTTGACTATATTATGGGTTATTTGATCGTCTCTAGTGTATTGAATTATTGTGTAGTTTACTTTGGGCTATTGAATTACGTAAGAAGCATGTTTGAATTGTATGTAGGCTATCCTAAACTGGTAAATTTCATATTGTATTATATTGGATCATTGTATATAATGATCATTGGGTTGAATTGGTTATTATGGCTATTGGTAAGAGCCTTTATGGATTGAGTTGGTTGAATTGACTATAGATAGGAGATGTTGTGGTTGGAATGGTGGTATGTTGACCTGAAAATCAATTTATTGCGTAGTATAGGTGTTTCAATTATAATGTTTGGTATGGTCCACTTATGGTAGCAGTGCTTATCTTCTGTACTTGTGAATAATGTGGCCTCGTCGTCATTAATTTATGAATGGTGAAAAAATATGTCATTGTCGACATTACATTGTGAATTATAATATTATCATTTTATAATATGAATATGTGAGCATTGTGAAGGTCTAAATAACTTATGTGTATCTATGAAGTCAAATATGTCTTATTCTAATTATACATATGTGATCATGATAGGCTATAGTGATGTCCCCATGTTAGTATGCTTGATGTTGAAGTATGAATCATCGCAGTTGTCCATATGAGTCTTATGATTAACTATGATGATGTTTCTATTGAAGTTTGTAGGGTGACTTGTAGGTACTTAGTTGACCCTATGTGCTACATGAATTATATTGTGCATGTGATAAGATAAAGTATGTTGGTGTCTTGTTGTGGTAGACGTATGTCCCTTTACTTGATACATGAAGAATCTTAATATGACTCTTCACTTATTAGGCTAAAGCACCTTTGTCGTGAATGTATATGTAAGAGTGAAATATGACCTTGAACATACTTAAGAAGGTCATTTATGTGGAACCTACAACATAGATAAAAAGTTATGATATCCCTGAAGTTGAAACTGTAATTGTATCCTTCTTGTGTGAATGGTGGACCTAGGGGTTGGTTGGATGGAACGACATGAAATCATCCTTAAGAAAGTTATGAAGATATCCTTTTAGATCATTGTGTGAAGCCCTACTGGACCCTCCTTTGGTAAGGTGTAATGTGATTTTATTATGAGTTCTATATGGTACCTCTTCATATGCTCGTTGATTGAATTACTTGATGAAAACAAAGACTAGCACTGAATGAATATACTTGGGGAGTGACTATATTTAAGATGAGATTAGAGCACACGTAAACGCTTGATATTCCTTAACCATGTGCTACAAGGGACTTGTCCTAGTTCTAACCTTGGCAAGAAGAATACCCTCTATAGGATTAGGGTTGACTCCAAATTCCATGCCTAGCTAGTATGGTTTATATCGGTTATAGCCTATTCTCATCATGTGGGATACATGTGTGGATAATTTCTATGAAATTTAGGTAGTAGAATGGGACACTATCTAGACAGTGCACGATAAGGCTTTGAAGATGTTAGTATGTAAATTCTCTAGGTCCTCCAAGACCATTATGTGAAAGTCCTTAATTGTTGAATGTCTATTAAATGGCTTAATGAACATAGTATCTTAAGATAATGGTATGTTAATGAAAAGGTACTTATGTAGAGTAACTTTAAGAATTGCTTAGGTAGGCTTGGAGAGGGTGTAGGGGCAATCTATGTCTTACTTAGGTTATTCTTAGCGTAATTCTAGGTAGGGAGTTAAATGGATGAAATAGGAAAAATCTTATGTTAGGTAGTCTTTGGGATCACTCTGGAGTGTGTGAAGGGGTTTTGTGGGCGGTCACTTCACAACTCACTCAAGTGAGCCTTAGAGTAACCTTTGGTGGGCGGTCTCATGTTTACGGTTTAAGTGAGATTGATGTTATATTGTGGAACGTGCATTATAAGTTCTTATGTTGACTTATAAGTGACTGTTATACTTGTCTTATGGTGTTTTACTCAGAAAGAGCATTGTTTATAAAAAAATGTCCTTTTAGCATGATTTTAATTTCATGTCACCATACTTATCTCTAAAGGTATTGGTGGTATTTGAGAGGAGTCTTTGGGGTAAAGCCTTGATAGTAACATTCATTCAAGCAAAGTTAGGGTATGTCCTCAATAGATTCGAGGACATCATTATGTTTAGTTTTCTTTGTCAAAAGTATTGATAATAGATTTAGATATTTCTATATTTTGATGCATGGTCCATGTCCAAAGATATTCCTGTGTCTTAGATGGCGACTTTGAGACTTAGCCTTTCCTCATGATGTTCTATTAAAGGTCTTTTAAAGTATAACAATTTTGTGTGAAAACATTTAATTTCGCACTACTTTTCATACATGTATGCAATGAATGATCTCAAAGGGCTTGTACAAGTTCTTCGAGAGGTCAAGTACGCAGCGCAAAGATTTGAGAATATTATTTCTACTAGGGTATACTCTCGGGTCGTGACACATAGAACGTAATAGATGAGAAATTAATGATGGGGGATGGTTTTGATCTATGTTCTATGGTGGAAACAACCCTATTTCCACGAACAAGCTGAATGAATTTATAAAGGGAAGAATAATGATTCTTAAGGTTTCAAGTTTGTTTTGAAGTAGCAGAAGGTTCTGATTTTATGATTGTATGATGTATTCTTGTTATTTCTTTATTTTGAGGCATGTATATATGCGAGTGTTGCATTGTTGAGTACAGTTGTTGCAAGTGAGATAGATGAATAACTATATGACATGAATCACTTCTTGACTCTTTGCTTACTCAAAATATACTTGTGAATGTGCTTGTGGTGTGTTTATGGATCAATTTTCACGTTAAAGCATAACATATTGGGATCGGCTGCCACATTTCGGCATAAAAAAGGGATAAGATTGCCACATTCTGGCATAAATATTGGATTTGTTACTAACAATATTCAATAAATTGCGCCAATTTATTTTTTGGTAGGGAAATTTTAGTCCAAATTTTGCTAGGAATTATTATGTATATTCACTAAAACTATCTATCTCATATACTTAAGCACAAAAAGTACTTTGTCATTGAAAGTGAATAATTTGTGACGAATTTCATGTTGTAGCTATAATTTCGTAGTTGTATATTATATTTGTTGTACTGATATTTACCACTCTTAGTCTATCGAATACAAAACGAATACAATCTGATGCAACTTTCTAACTGTTATTTTTTGGAATTTCATGATTGGAGAATTTTTTAAAAAAAGGGGTTAATGTGGGGGGAGGGGGGGGGGAGCTATTTTAACAAAGAAGAGAGTAAAAAAGCTATCTTCTTATAAATTTAATACTTCAACAAAAAATATTTCAAGCAATATTTTTCATGTGAAAATGACAAAATAAAAATAAAGGAGGTTATCTTGTAGACTAGGGTTCCCAAATTGTATTTATAATATAATAACAACAATATCTTAGAATCAAAGAAATTCTAATCATCAAACTAAAATGACAATATATATAAAAAATTATGGAGAAACAAAATTTCATTTAACTATCACTATACCATTTTTTAAAAATAAATAAATAAATTTAATTTCATTCATTAAAAAGTAAATCATTGATTTAACAATCATTGTAACATAACAACATATATTATATCGAATATCTGATCACAAAAACCTAAAGTACCTCAAAGTTACTAAAATTAAGGCTTGTACCCCAATAGTTCTAAAATTGCTATTTCAGACCCTTTTTCGCTCTTTTTTTGGACCATAAAATTATTTATCGATGTTATGATCATCTGTAGTACTAAATTCACCAACTAAATATTCATAGTTATCAACAACTACAACCCCTTATATTAAATTTTTACATCGCTGCTCTTTGAAATTTTCGCTTCGGTTCCCTTATATAGTTCTTCATCTGTTTCATCCTCAATTTGTTCGTTGATTTTTTTTCTCAACTCCTTTTGATGGAGTCGAGTTTACAGTGTCACATATTGATTACTTCTATTTAGATCCATCACCCATATAAATACTTGTTACATTTTTCAGAAATTTGATCCTTTTTTTCTTTTATGGCTATGGTCAGTTCTTTAAACTGAATTATTTTGGATTTGTATATTGTAGAAGCTTCATCAATAGTTGCAAAGTACCCAGCCAAATTTTCTTCTTTTCGATTGGGTGCCTGATTTCAGCGAAGAAGTGGTAAATTTGTTTCTGAAATCAGACACCCAATTGAAAAGAAGAAAATTTGGTTTGGTACTTTTGACACTATTTATGAAGCTTCTACAATATACAAGTCTTAAGAAAATTGATTTTAAAGAACTGATCATAGCTACAAAAGCAAAAAAGGATCAAATTTCTGAAAAATTGGACAATTTTTTTTACGGTTGATGGATCTAAGAAGAAGTCATCAACATGTGTTACTAGAAAATCGAGTCCATCAAAGTAGTTGAGGATAAAATTAATCAAGAAATTGATAATGACATGGATGAAGAACTATTTAAGGGGACCTAAGTGAAAATCCCAAAGGGCAGCTATATGAAAATTATACATACGTTAGGGGTTCTAGTTGTTGATAACTTTGCATATTTGGTTGGTGAATTCAGTGCTACAGATGATCTTAGCATCGATAAATAATTTTATGGTCAAAAAAATGAGGGAAAAAGTGTCCAAAATAGAAATTTTAGAACTATTGTGGTACAATCAATAATTTTAGAAACTTTCAGGAGCTTTAGGTCTTTGTGATTAGATATTCCATATATTATATGTTGTTATGTTACAATAATTGTAAATCAATGATTTACTTTTAATGCATGAAATTAAATTAATTAATTTATTTAAAAATTTGTATAGTGATAACGAATTGAAATTTTTTTCTCCATAATTATTTATATTTATTGTCTTTTTATTTTGATGATTAGAATTTCTTTGATTCTAAGTTATTTTTGTTATCATATTATAAACCCTAGTCTACAAGCTTACCTCTTTATTTTATTTTTTTAATTTTCACTTGCAAAATATTGCTTGAAATATTTTTTGCTGAAGTAATAAATTTATAAAAAGATTGCTTTTTTTACTCTTCTTTATTGAAATAGCCCCTCCCATAGCCACCCTTTCTTTTAAAAAAAAATTCCAATCATGAAATTCCAAAAAACAACATTAAAAAGTTGTATCAGACTGTATTCTTTTGGTGCTTGAAAGAATAAGAATGATAAATATCACGACAACAAATATAATATATAGCTACGAAATTATAGCCACGACATGAAATTTGTCAGAAATTGTTAACTTTTACTGAAAAAATTATTTTTCGTGGTTATATATGAGATATATAGTTTTAGTGACGAAACATAAAATTCGTAGCAAATTCTGTCTAAATATTTCCCCCAAAAAAAAATTTGTGCCATTTATTTAATATTGTTGGTAACAATCTTAAATTAGTAGTGACACATTATTCAATCACTATTTCGTGACATTTAATGGATTAAACATTTGATTTCACGAATTCATGAATTTCGTTATTATAAACATATTTTTATGAAAAAGTAGGCAGAGACCAAGCCTGATAAATTTTATAATACTTAAAAAAGACTAAAAATGGTAATTGTATAGTAAAGAGACCAACCTTAATAAAATATTAGGATAGTTAAGGACTACATTCGGTAAATATATAGTTGTAATACTATTTTAGACCTACTACAATAATTAAAGTACCATTTATGACATTTTTTGTTCATAATTACATGAGACAACTGACAAAATGAATAATATAAGTTCTTCACAAGAAATAGACAGAGTTCATTCCTTAATTGGTGAGGAAAAAACATAAAACCAAGGAATTCGGTCGATTTTATAAAAGTAATATAAAATAAACTCATTGATTCTCTTAAATTACACAATCAGGAAATGCATCATTTAAATAATTCAATCCAGAGTATAAGTACCGTGAATGGGAACTATTCTACCACTACATCACATATATTTGTTGGTTTAAAACCTTTAATTTTTTTATTCTATACACTTTCATCGATAAAGATAATAGATAAATAATTTCTCAAGTCTTGGTGCTGATTTTTGTGCGTGTATATCAATTTTGTGATTCGTAAGCTTCTATATAAAAATCGTACATTTTTAGTAGTGATTCCACCTACGTATAACAACTATATAGAGATATCTTCGACTTGAAAACTTAGACTTTACAAATATGTGAAATATTTAATGCATATCTATTAACTTTAAAATCTGTGTGAAATAAACTTCAAAATGAAAGCACAAACGAAAGATATTAACCAACAGAGATTTCAAATATATTATGATAAAGTATTATAGTTATGACTATCAATATTTTTAAATCAACTTACTGATCGAAAAAATGGATTATTAGATCTTTTTTTAATTAAGTCAATAGTTTAATTTTGTATTAATTTATAATTCTACTAAATTATTTTATAAAAAAAACAACAGAATCGTATTGAATATGCTTAGAGATATTTTTAAAAATATACAATCTAATAAAATAACTACATCTACATAGACCATATTTCTAAACTACATTCGTATTGTCTTTTGATCGTATACAAAATTATACACAAACTGTATAATGAATGAACTTGTATATATATATATGTATAATAGTATATAAAAGGTGATAACGGGTGTGCATCAGGTATACTTCAACAATTTCACAACTAGTTGTATGATGAATGTTTGTTTAGGCGAGGATACATATTATTGTTATTTTATTAGATAGGAATTAAAGGTGGGTACATATATTGTTACAGTTGAAACGTGGGGAAAAATATTAAAGTTGATTGGTTAAGGGGAATTGTTTGACTAAAGTAATGTAACGTATTAAAAAATAAGTGGTAAATTGTTGTTTATTGAACAAACAGTCGATGGCAAGTGAAAGTTTTACAAAATTGAATTGTCATTCATGTTATGTTCATATTTTGGAATGGATTTCATGGGTTTCGGTGTGATATTGGTTTTCCTAAGTATGTTTATTTTGTAGGTTCAAGTGTTGGCTGCCACTGGTATCATGACTGTGGTAGCTTTACAACATTATAAACTAAAATTTGATATATTGAGATAGGTGATTAAATATAAGGTGTAGTATATTATAAGGTAAGTACATGAAAGTTATGCTAATGGAGGAATTAAGACGTATCATTTGGTTTGAACTCCAAGAAATTTATTACAGAATTATGAGAGTTTTGGCTTCAGGCTAGAAATATAATAACATGAGTACTAATAGGATTGTTAACTTACAAATTATGCATTTATACTTGATATATTGGAAAGGTTCCGAAGCATTCAGGAAAGGAAAAGTATTGAAGAAGTAGTTGGTTGACTTCAGTTCTTTGGTGGAGGTAGGTTATGGTTATTTCTATTTGATATATAGATTCTCAATAGTGATTGATATGTATTGAGTGATATTGTGACGTTTCCTATGGATTTGATTATGTGGTTATATATCTTGGTTGTGTTGTTTGTGATTGGTCTAAAATCTGAAGACCGTGAAATTTATAATCTTGAACCCTTTCTATCGAAGTGATGTCTTGAATAAAGAAGGCTTAATGAATAAATTAATGAGATAATTGGACCAGAGTGTCACGTCTGACACGGTATTAATTGATCAGAGTGTCACGTTCCAACACAGTATAATTGGATCGGAGTGTAAGGGAAAGAATCTTAAATTAACTTAATGCACTCAATCTTAAAAAAATTATTTTCCAGATGAGTATTGCTGTGGAGGCTTGATATAGTGATTGGTTGTGTACCCTCTATGGTGTTGTTGTCACTTGTTCATGTTTTTTGTTGCTTGTCACCTGCAATGTATCATAGTTGATTTTATACTATTATTCAATATATATTAGTTTCTATTCTGGGTTGGCCGATGATGCTTACTCAGTACGTGTTCCTTGTACTAATACCTACTTTTGTTTTCTTCGTTGTTCTATTATGCAGTGCAGCAAGTGTACCATTGTCTCCGACTCGCCCTCGGCTTTAGCCGATCTCCAGTATCTCAGATTTCAGGGTGACCTTCTAACTCGTGCTAGATTCCCTTAGTCAAGGCATGATGTCCTTGAATTTTGGATATGGACCATCTTATTTACTTGTTTTGGTATCTTTAATATTCTTAGACTTAGTATTTGAGAACAGATGTCCTTGAAGTGATGACTTTCAGAGTTTTGAGATAATAAGTGTTAGGATTTAAATGTTTATTGGATTGGTTAATTTAATAAGTTTCGAGCTTTCACATCTTACCGGTATTCGTAGTTGAATTATTTATTTGTGTTGAGGTTTAGATTCCTTAGTTCGCCCATTTAGGAGGTTAAGTGTGGGTGTCACTCATGACTTGTTCTGGGTCATGACAATTATATTCATTTTTATCATTTGCTAAATATGAAATAAATAATTTTTTTAGTTTTCAAACTTTATGTATTTCTTTAATGTGTATAACATATTTAAGTATGTTTATTTTATGTACAAAAAATTGTTGTTCATTTTTTATTTATTAATATGTTTATTATTAAATAACAATCTATTTAACCTTCCTCCAAAATACTTGAATTGTAGCCTCTTCTACTGAATTTGTATTTCAACTTTAGCTAATTTATTCTTCTATGTTATGTCAATTTTTGTCACATTTGGTCCAATTGGCCAAATTAAGGTAGTAACTCACCTTTTAATAAATGCCTATCTAAATTATTCCAATACAACATTTCAATCTCATCTGTCTATTTTGATCGAGTGGACCAGGTCTAGTCCTCTTCTTCATTTTCTTATAATGACTACATCTAAACCCTCAATGATTTTAACGCATTCTCTCCGATGCCGCTTCTTCTTCAACAGGCAAAAACCTCAAGACAACCACCACTAGTGAACACCACCAACGCCACTTTCTTCTTCCTCTTCTCCCTTCACCGCCTCCCCGCTCTTAATCAACCTAGACTAATGTGCCTCTCCGTTTTTGCCATCTCCACCAACGGATAGGATCATCACCATGCGAGCTCACTATTTTCCTCGCCCATGCCAGTGAAGCCCTTTCTTTCTCCTATGCTCTTCTATTTTCTCTCCTCTAAAAAAGTCGACGACAACAACTTGTTGTTGCTGTTGTTTCACCTCCCGACCAGCGAGTTGGGGCCAACGAGCTTTGACAAAGAGAAATTCCTGCAACATGATGAGAACCTTAAGCCAACTCTGGTCAATAATGACAACAACCATGGTTACCAACAGTCCAATTGAAAAGCATGTATCCTTCATAAATTTTTAATGGGGACAAGCTTGATTTTTCTATGGTTGGTAAGTTTGTTATACCTCTTGTACTTAATTTATTCCATGTATTCTTTTCCTTTTAAGTTTGTTTTACTGTAATTGTGGTAACTCTTTTTTTAGTAAAAATCTATATTGTTACTCTAAGTCTCCTATTTTATTTTGACTAAGTTGATTTAATTCACATATGGATTCGATTTACCTTCCTTAATTAATTCATACCCGTAATTGGATAGCTTTGTCTCTTGACAATTTTTAGCTAAAAAACTTTTTATTATTTTGGTAAGTTCTATCATGATTGGTCTTTCTTCTTTCTTTGACTGTAAATATATTAATACTTCATTATTAGTATTGATTTTAGTATGTTAATAAATTCTTGTAACATTAGATAGTTGTACGGGTGCGCATCGGTACGTTCGATCCGATTTTATGTGTCATTGGTTTGATTTATCAGTTTCTAGTTTGTAAATACGTCAAAAAGATAACCAAACCACTAGGACATTTCTTATCGGTTTTCGGTACATAACTGTGTAGTTTTTGTTTTAACCATTGATAAAATACTCATATTATAATATACATGATTATAAAATTCTCATATAAAACATATGATTTATCCAGTTTTAAGCATGAAATTACAATCATTTTCTACCAATTGTAGGCACTAGGCACATTCTTGACTATATAATAGAACTTGATTGATTCTAGGAAATCTTGATTGATCTATTTAAAATATTTATTTTCCTTTAAGTTAGACAATAACTTGTAACAATCGGGTTCCTTCGTTATAGAGACAATAACTTGTAACAATCGGGTTCCTTCGTTATAGAAAAGCAACTAGGAAAATTTTTTGTGTTGGAAAACTTTTTTGTAGTAACTTGAAATTTCCCAACATAGTCTGGATCGTTTTGGATTAAATTGGAGTCATTAAGATGTAGGGAAATCTGGTAACAATCGGGTGATTTATTTATCATTTAGATTTCATAAGCGGATATATAACTCATTAAGGAATCTGTATGACATTACGAAATTCAATTCGGGTGAGTAGAACTCCAAAACTGATCTTGGTGTGGAAGGTAGTTTTTGAGTGTCGTTCGTTAGAGGTGTGTTGTGAAATGGGGGTCTTCAGATTATTAAATTAGCTCAGTGTCTTGCGGAGCCGGTACAACGGGATGAAGGCCGTTGTGGCGGGTTCGATGCGATTTAAGGTTGTTAATAAACACCTAGACGACCTTATTATGAACTTTTCAACTTTTTGAGCTAGGGAACGAGCCCTAAGGTGAATCCTACTCGTTTTTCACCATTATTGATGCTAAAGTTAAGCTTTTCATTCCCCAAATTTATTTTTCAATCCATAGAATGTAATGGAATGGGAAATTAATGATGGGGGACGGTTTTGATCTAGGTTCTATGGTGGAAACAACCCTATTTTAGAGACTTGGGACCATAGATATGATTGAGGGTTCATGAAATTGTTAGAAATCTGGGTAATTAGTTAATGTTTAATGCTTCTCATATTGTAATAATTTTTTTGTAGATCAAGAACAAGTAAAAAGAATCCATAACGGTAAAAATCATGATTTGTAGGGTTTCTAGCTTGTTTCGAAGTAGCTAAAGGTTTTGATTATGATTGTATGATGTATTCTTATTTTTTCTTTACTGTGATGCATGTACGTATGCGAATGTTGCATTGTTGAATACAATTTTTGTAACTAAGATAGATGAATAATTAAATGACATGAATTACTTCTTTACTATATACTTATTCAGAATATACTTATGAATGTGATTGTGGTGTTTTTATTGATCGGTTTTTATGTCATGCATAACTTACTGGGATTGGTTACAACATTTCGGCATAAAAAGGTGATCAAATTGCCACATCTACCATAAATATTGGATCACGCATGTACCACATCTTGGCTCAATAATGGTTTAAGTTTGGGTTCAATGAGAGGACCAACTACTTGTGATAAATGTGTATTGTAGAAACATGTGATATTCGATGTTGTATATGCTCAATATATTTCATGATTATGTTGTTTTGATGACTTGTTTATGTTATACTTCGTGGGATAGCCACCTGATCCCACCAGTACACGGTGGTTTTGTACTGATTATGCAGTTGCTCTTATTTTTTTATGTACAAGGCATCTTCTAGCGGCTATTGTCAGACCTCGCTTAGAATATCTGTGATCCTCAAATACGAATGCAAGGATGAGATGTCATTTTTCAAGATTCTTTGGATTGTCTTTGGGTCTATGTTCACATTTCGGACTTAGACTTTCTAGTTAGTTAATTAGTTCGTAGTTGGTCTTGTGACACTTATTGTTTAGATTTAATTTATTGTTAATTAGTTTTGGTACATTGACTTTCGAGTTTTAGGTGCTATTTTCTTCGTCATTGTTTGTTTAGTTCTTTAGAAGTCTTGCTGAAATTTATGGGAGCTTCATTTCATTTTTAGTTACATGTCTTAATTTTTGTGTACTTGCTTGATTTTAGTCATAGTAGTGGTTCTTCCACCGGAGGGTTAGTGTGAATGTCAATCACGACGGTTTCTGTTACGACCCGGGAGCACCCCCAAGTCGCGACACAGCGTACTCGACCTCTCAGAGTTCTTATAAAAGTCTCTTAGCATTCATTCATTAGATATGTATGAAAAGTAGTGTGGAATTTAAAACATATCACAAATAATGTCAATAAGGATATTCTTTTATAAAACGTAAGAATTCTAAGTCTCATTATATTCCATCATAGACTCGAACTTGAAGAATATAAAATTAGGGTCACAACCCTTACATTAAAAATAAACTTATAGTCTATTACGATGTGTTTAATGAAAAGAAACTAGAAACATAGTCTATGTCCTTGAACATATGAGGACATACCAATCTTGAGAGAAAACCACTTCCCAAGATTCAACACTATGAATCCTCACTTGCCACCACCTACACTTGTAGACATAGAGAAACATATGGAATTAGCACAATTAATGCACTTAATATGGTGAAGATGCAAGAAAACCATGAAAAAGGGACACTCTATTTGAAACATGCTTTTCATGTTATTTTGATAAAAATTCTCATAAGAAACATCTTCAAGTTAATATTCACATATATGGTAAGACCAAAGTCATTAAGTAAGCCATTTAGCCATTTAGACCCTCTACCTAAGGTTATCCTAAGATCCACCCAGGTAAGACATCAAGAGACCACCCATGTAATCTCTTCAATACACACCTAAGTTCTCCTCAAAGCAACCCTAGGTAAGAACCTTTCTAATTAAATACACATTTACTAAGTGAACATTATTCATTTAAGCTATTTAGGAGACAACTAACAAATAAGGGACTTTAAATAATGGACTTGAAAGACCTAGGGAACTCACATTACCATTTTCAAAGCCTACTTGTACCATGTGTAGATAGCGTCCCATTCCACTACCCACACATTATAGAACCTATCCAATAACTAGAGTGCACATGCCACATGATGAGAATAAGCATTAACTGACATAGACCGCACTAGCTAGGTATAGAATCCGGTGTCAAAATCCCACACTATGGAAGGTGTTCTACTTGCAAAAGGTAAAACTAGGACACACCCCACGTATGCACATGGTTAAAGTGATATCAAGGGCTTCTTTTTGTACTCTAGTCTCATTCTCAAGTAGAGCTACTACCAAAACCATATCCGCTCAGCGCTCTTCCTTGGTTATCATAGAGTACGTTCATTCACATAATAGTATTCTAGAAGGTACCATATCTAAGTCCTACCCACTCAAAATACCACTACCCAAAAAGGGTCCACAAGGGCTGCCGATCAAGGTTCATTAGGATAGGTCATTCATGTACAACACTAGGTCTATCTGATTCACTTTAATATTCACCTTTTTTTCATATTCAAGGTTCCATATTAGTCTTTTATAGAAGGGTACCTACGTTAAGTCTACCGATCCTAGACTTTCATTCTTTAATTCATTCAAGACAATGGTGCCTAAGCCTACCAAGTCAAGACACAACATTCATCATATCATTTAATCAATATAATTCAAGTACCAAGTAGGGACAACTAGGTATACCAACACAAGATATAATATCATTCTATAATGACTCTACTTAGTCCTCCATTATCATATATCAACAATTAGATAAAAAGTACTTTCAATCATAAACAATAGAATCCATATAAGACTATTAGTCATCACATGAGTACCTTCACAGTATACTTTCACATATACCATATCATCCTTCAATTTTTACACCCATATAAGCCATAACACTATAGTACTACAATTCATATAAAAATGCTAACAATGCCATGATCATAATATCATAAAAATTAAACACTGCCACCATAAATGGACCATACCAATCAATATAAAGTCGATATTAGTTCTACATTGAATAAAGAAATTAGGTCAACTTACCACCTTCCAAAAGACACAATCACCATCCCTCAACATCTCCAACAATTCCACATATTAATAGAACTTACCAATTACAGTGTCCATAAGACTAGACCACCTATTCATTCATATAAATGATTCATCAAAACCCAATATGGATATAAATACTATAAATCAAACTATGAATAATTCCAACAATGACCAACATATAATTCAATAGCCCATAACAATCTATTCAAAAATTTAACATAATTAGATCATAATCATGATACCCACTTTAGAGACAAAATTAAGAATTCATGGTGTACATGGGTTCATGGAGTTTTTGATGATAAAACCATCAACTAACATTGAATACTTCATAAGTCATTAATTTAAACCTTTTAATGCAAGAACCCGTGCTTAGAATATGATTTTAGGGTTTTTGAGATCTTTTGAAGAGCCTTTGAAATTGACTCCTTCAATGCGAGAAGAATCAAGTAGGAAATCACCATACCATTTGAATTTCTATCCACGAAATTATGGTTGAAACCTTTAAGAATTTGATCTTGTTCCTTGGAACTTTAAGGTTCTTCAATGGAGGATCTTGACTAGAGAGAGAATTTAGAGAGAAGAGATAGCATATGTTTTTTTATTCTAATTGAGGGTTGGGTTTTTTGATTAGAGTAATGGGTGTATAATTACCTCAAATAAATATATAATACACCCCTCAAAATACCCAAAACACCCCTACATTAATCGGATCTTTTTAAACAAGTCAAACTTAACTTTTATTTTTGGAATTATCGTCTGGGAACAAGTCTATATCACGGAGGTCTTACCACAAGATGTTTGAATATAATTTTTGGAACAGTCCGCAACACAGAGAAAATTGTTTTCAATGGTTGGAGAAAGTCTGCGACGCGGAGTAGCTCCCTCTACATACTGTCACAAACTGCCTCGGCAGCTTCTTCCCCCAAATTTTGGGTTCTCATCAAAGACCCTTAGGTTGGTCCTTGGGGAAGTCGTACCAGAATATTTTAACCCTAACCATGTCTCTCTAGGTTTTTGGGTCATCCCAACTAATTTCAGACTCCGAACAACACATATAAATGCATACAAAAAACAAGAACACAATAGTCACACACAAGACTAGTTTCCAAACATCTTGGTTATCCTTGATGTTTGACTTCAAATCTATTTAAAACTAACTTGTAAAGATCTTCTTCATCATTTTAACAAGTTCTTAACTCATCAAACCCATGTGAGTCTCTAGTTCACCCTAGTTCATTTTGAGTATTATAATAGTGTGGGTCATGACAAAGTTAATACTAGAGCCTAGGTTCATTGTTCTGAATGTACAAAAATGAATCTAATATTTTCTCGCTGAACAGTACGGGGGAGCCTTTACTTTTCTTCGAGGGGCTATAAGGACTTAAGGAAATATATATACTTTTCTCTTGTCTCCTTTCATGCCATAATTTGGGTCCAATTTGTATTTGGTTGATACAAATTGTCATCTAACCTCCTTCACTGTTTTGTCCGTATATAGTTAATACAAGATTGAACGAGGTTCATCCTACCACTCCCATCAATGCTCCAAATGAGGATTCTTCAGCAAGAGGTCGCGGTCAAGGCAGCGGTAGAGGAAGACCTAAAGGTATAAGTCATTGAACAGTAGCACCTATTGGGCATGGAGCTCCTGTTGAGAATGCTCTTGTGAATAAGAATCCTCATGCTCATGAAGAAATATAAGATAATGTTGATGAAATTTGACAGGTTGCGGATGTACAGGCTAAGATAATCGGTGTTCCTCCCACCTAGTGTTAGCTCAGTGATCATGTCATTCTTGAAAGGATTGGTTGGTCTTGGAGTGCTTCGTTATGTTCAATCCACTAAGCCCCCGCTACCCTTTATTTTTAGCACTTCACCAAGACGGGTGGAACAGGGGGTAATGATGCTTTCTTTCGTCCTTTTTTGGGTTCTGGTATGACTAGTAATGAGACTAAATTGTTGACTAAGTGTTAAAAGCTCAAGCCTGTTATGTTTCTTAGTTTCGAGATTGAGGATGCTTCTGAATTTATTCTTGATTTCTATGAAAGGCTTCATTAGTTGGGGATTTTTCATCAGTGTGGGGTTGATTTCATTTCATCTACAAGGTTAGTCTAAGTCGTGGTGGAGACCTTACGTCGAATGCACTTCATTGACTAAACCTCCACTCACTTGGAATCATTTTTATGCTTTTTTCTTAACGATATATGTGCTCTAGACTTTGAGAGATTATAAAAAGGACGAGTTCATGGATTTGGAGCAAGGTGGGATGTTTTTAGCTACTTATAAGGACATGTTTCATTGTTTTCCTCATATATGCTACGCGTTGGTGACTACCTAGGAGGATAGGATTTGTTTGGTTGTGAGGGGTCTAAATTCTGAACTACAAGTATTGTCTGTTCATATGAGATCTGCAGGATGAAGATTTAATAAAGTGATAGACTCTGTGAAGAAAGTGAAGGGGGTGAGGCTAGACGGTCAGGCTAAGGCAAAGGATAAGAAAGACAAGAATTCTGGAAATTTTCATGGCTTCTATTTAAGAGGATCAGGTAGACCAACACTTATTTCCTGACCTATTTCGTCTTCCATGCCTGCTTTTATAGGTAATAAATCTAGAACTCCACCTCATATTTAATCTAGGATAGTCAGGGAGTCGCGCCTTAGGTGGGAAACAAACCATCTTTTCTTCGCACTTGTCATAATTGTGCAGAACTTGGACATATGAGCAGAGATTGTCCCCACCCACGCATATTGGATTCTTTGCCACCAAAATACTAGAAAGAGTGGACAAGGAATTCAAATATCCCTGCCGATGTGTTTTGACATCCCACGGCTTCGGCACAGCCTTGAGCAGTGGTACCCACGGGGAATGTTAATAATGGTTGAGGGCGTCCATAAAGTGGGTGAGGAGGTAATTAGCAAGGCCATGAGAGTCGTGGAAATGGTAATGTCGGTAGGGGTAACGCGCCACCATGAAGGTAAAGGGATTATCCAAAGATAGAACTCAGTGTTATGCTTTTTTCGGGAAGAAAGAGACAGAGGCATATGACTCAATAATCATAACTACTATTCTCCTCTCAGACTAGATGGCTAATGTGTTATTTAATCTGTGGTCTACTAATTCTTATCTGTCCGTGCAATTTGCCCAGAATTTTATATGATTTGTGATATACTTGATTATCCTATCAATGTTTTTACCCCCGTTGAAGTGTATGTCATAGTCACCCGTTTATATCATGTTTGTCTTATTTTGTTTATGTGCTATATGAATTGGGATGATTTGGTATTTTGTATATGATTGACTTTGATATAATCTTAGGCATGAGTTGGTTGTCCCCCTATTATGAAATTGTAATACTAAATCTTTTACTCTAAAAGTTCTGGGAAGGGAAATGTTAGAGTGGGTAGGGGCGTGAAAACCTATGAATGCTAAGATCCTATTATCCATAAGGGCTAGAAAACTTACAGGGTAGGGTTGTTTGGCTTATTTGACTGATATTATGAATGTTGAGATTTAAGTTCCATCAATTGAGTCCATGTCTGTGGTATACGAATTTAGTTAAATGTTTCCGAATGACTTCACTAGTATGCCTCTAGATAGAGATAGCGATATTTGCATTGATTTGGAACCTCGTGCCCGCACCATTTCTATTCCTCTATATCGTATGGATCCGATGAAATTAATGGATATTAAGGCTTAAATAAAAGGGCTTCTTGATAAATGATTCATTCGTTCTAGTGCTTCTTTATGGGGGTACCCCAGTTTTATTTGTCCAGAAAAAGGATGGTATTATGAGAGTACGTATCGGTAACCAGCAATTAAATAGGGTCACTATTCTGAACAAGTACCATTTTCCTCAAATATATGATATTTTAACCAATTGCAAGGTACATTAGTTCTCTGCAAGACCGATCCAAGGTATGGCTTTCATCAATTTAAAATCACGCACGAATTGTGCCCAAGACGGTGTTCAGAACTCGCTTTGGGCTCTACGAGTTTCTAGTTATGTCCTTTGGCTGACTAATGCGCCCAAAAATTTTATCATTTTAATGAATGGGGAGTTCAAGTCATTTCTTTATTATTTCATCATAATATTTATCAATGATATTTTGGTTTATCCGAAAAGAGAAGAAGATCATGCCGATCATCTAGATATTGTTTTGGGTGTTCTTGGGAAACAAATGTTGTATGCTTAATATTCCAAGTGTGAATTTTGGTTGACTTCCATTGCATTTTGTAACATGTAGTTTAAAAGAAGGGGTAATGGTAGATCCTCAAAAGATTGAGGTGCAACAAAGTTCTGTTACTAAAGTTAGGAGTTCTGTGGGGATCGCTAGCTATATAGTTGATTTATGAAGAACATTGCTTTTATTGCGCCTTAATTGACTAATTTGACAAAAAAAGTGATACTATTCAAATGGAATGCAAAATGTGAGGACAACTTTCCAAATCTCAAGACTCTCTTGACCACCACGCCTATTCTAGCATTATTACTTGAAGGTAAGGATTTTGTTGTTTATTGTGATGCTTCTCATTTTTGTTTAGGTTTCATGAGTACACGTTTTAGACTCATTTAGGGCTTTATTTTATTAGATTTAGTGTCCGCAAATGCATATTTTATGCACTTAATTGATGAAAATCCTTGATTTTTAGGTTTTTTGATTGAGGAACAAAGCATGAACACTAATGGGCCAAAAGGAACAAGGAAGATAAAAGAACAAAACAAAGAAGGCCTGAGGATCGCCTACACTGTTAGGCGATTCGCCAAATATCCCTGGTCTCGACTAAGTTGTAGAATGCAAAGCCTAGAAGGAGAAAATCAAATAGGTGATAGAAGGGAGCAGTTAGCGAGTTACTCAATGATTCCGCCATGCAGTACGATATCACCCAAAGTTAAAAAATTTTAAGATACTGAACGCAAAAGTAGAAATGCAATGGAATGGAACAAAGTCCTCATCGGCTATCCCGACTAACTGCGCTGAATGGTCCTATGCAACATAATTTTTGTGACTTTAAATACTTGTTTAATGCTTTTGCTTAGGATCCAATATTATGTTTTACAGAATCATAATATTATTTAGTTTTCAAGTTTGAGAGCTAAAAACTGAGTTTAGAGGCAATATTTCCTTAGTCTTCAATAAATGAAGATTTCCATTTCTTAGAAATTGGTAGTGGGTGTTGAAAATTCTTCCTCTTAGACCTGTGTAGAGACAATATTAATCTTACTCACTTGATGAAACACAATTTGCTAACGATTTCAACCTTATTATGATTTCTAGCTAAAACCCAATTTCTTGGGATGTGATTATGTGATTATGGGTTTATTTAACTCTTGGTATTGCTATTTGATAGTACAAATGTTGTTTAGGTGATTTCATTTAGTAATTGTGGATTAATCTAAAGGATTATAGATGCAAATGCAGCTCTACCTTTGTGTTTTTGTCTTGATCGAGAAAGGGGTCTTAAATCAAAGATTACTCAATTGATGGTCTGTGGGTATTGAATTTTCATGGGTTCAGCTCGACAGAGTGAATCTTGAATCCTTCTCTACACATTCAGCTCGAGAGAGTAACTGGACTAAAGCGAAGGTTGTTGTTAATTGCTGATTGTTGGTGTTCTAGAGAAACCATTTCAATTTGGGGTAAATGTTTTAAGAGAATGTGTATTCCTTCTAAAGTCTAGCTTAGTAACTGATTTAAATCTATTCACTATTAATTGCAACTACCCGGTTATCTATCTTATCCCATAATCCTATCACATCCCAAGAATCCAACCTCTACTTGTTAATTTCATGTTATTTGTTGTTGTAGTTGTTAGTTACAACAAACCCCCCCCCCCCCCTTATTTGACACTTCTTCTGTCACCCAAAAATATTTTAATTGAATTTTGGACTCAAGGTCCTTTATTAAAATTCATAGGGAGGAACCTAAAAAGGCCCACTTACCATACCAAACAAGAATAATTGACCTGAGCAGTCCAAAAGTGACCATCTCAAGTATATAAAACAAAAAGTCCCCTAAAAATTAAATTTCCTAATTTTAATCTTCTTTTTCCTACTTGTAACCTCATACTTGAACTACGTTGTATTCATAAATATTTTTAGCTATGATTAACTTGAACATATTCAAACTTGGATATTGATTATTGAAACCACTCCCTATGAGAACATATTCACACTTGGATATTGATTAGCTATGATCTCACTATTTATACTTAAACTTACTTAATTTTTTTGTTTTGTTTGTGCTACTCATTGAATAGAAAAGATTGAGCAGAATTAGTAGAAAAGTTGGCCTAATGACTAAGACAAATCAAGAAAAGCGGACTACTAGTTCCCCCCACTATTAGTCAACAGGATGATTTGACCAACAATATATTACAGGTTAAAGTTTAGTGCAAAGGAATTATAAATACATACCTCCTCATGAATGGAGAAAGTCTAAGTACAATGATAGTGCAAGTGTCAAAAATACACGTCTAATCATTCTCCAAAAGGTCAATGAGTATGATTGAGTGTTGGAAAAGCTGAGGGAAAATGTCGAAGTGCTAAATCAGATGATTGACTCTCACTCCAGATCTGTCAAGCTAACCGAATCCCTAATGGGTCAAGTACTACCTTACCTCTGCTAGAAACAACAAGAGGGGTTTCCTAGTAATTCTATGGACAACCCCAAGAATGAGGTTTGAATGAGGACTTGAGTCTTTCCACTACGTTAATTAAGGCACTTCTTGGGAGGAAACCCAAGACCCTTTATTGTATTTATTTTTGTTTTTGGTAAACAATGTGTTGATTTTGCAGATTAAAGTGTGGAAAGAATTTGACAAGTGTAGCTTGGCGATTTAAAAGAAGTAGGCGAATCACCAAAGAAGTCAGCGTTCCAGACTTGAACCACTATTTGATCCCAGCCATTTTGAAATTGGATTCTGTAAGACTTGGCGAGTCCAAGAAAAATTTGGCGAATTACTGACTACGTCGACGAAAAAGATTTTGTTTGCCGTTTGGACCCCATATTTATTGAAGGTCCTGAAAAACTTTTCCTCACTTTTAATCTTCCAAAGCTCACCTTAGTATTTTCTATATTTACCTTACTTTCACCTTATTTTAGCCATTGGATTCGTGCTCGAAGTTCAATTCCCTTGTTTCCTAGAATTTCAATATCATTATAATCGACATTTACAATTGGTTTCTGAACCACGAGTTTAGTTTTCAGAAATTGTATACTTATGCAGATGATTTTATGTTTGATTTTCGTTTGATTGGCCTCTCTGATACGATTAGATTGTTTGATTGTGTGTTTTAATTTGATAATCTTGCATCTAATGCCTTTAATGTTAGATTCCCATAAATTTGTGCTTTAGAATGAATTAAATTTTTTGGGATTGTGCTTGCATGTCGTTTAGTTCGGTTGGATGATGTTTGAGTAGCTCGTATTTGTACCAAACGATGTAATTTTCCAAATTACAGAGCTAGTGACATCCTTATTAAGGGAAAAAGCTATCAGTTAGCCAAATTAAGTAAAATTAGGAGAAGTCTGAGTATCCCAATGTGATAGGGGTTATGGGTCTTTCTTTATTTTAACCAGTGCATGCTTTGATTTTATTTTCTGGGATTGCGGGATCGAATTCAAAAACTTGGGTTAAAAGCAGGCATGTTGGGTCATTTTGCGAGCTGGTCGAGCTCGCCAAACCACTTGGCGGTTCGTCAAAGTTCCCCATCTCACATTCAGTTTCATTTTTTACTTGTATTTGGGTTTTTTTTACCTTCGTCGAAAAGCTTGAGGTCGCCGAAGGCACTTGGCAACTCGCATAAAGTTCTCTTATTCGCCCTTTGTATGCACCCATAAACTATTTTTGTTCTGTAACTTTTGGAGGGCTAGCCCTTGCTCACTGAAAGTTGTCGGTGATTTTAAAAAAGGCCCTTCCTATCGCCTACTTGATAAAACTATAGAGCTAATCCTTTTGACGAGCCAGATCTGGCTTGCAAAAGTGATTCGGCGATTCATCCATTGGATCGATGAGTCTATCTACAACTCTTTTTTTTACTTTGCTTTTAGTATTTCTAACTTCTTCGCATTGTTTTGCAGTCATGGCTAGAAAAAAAGTTTCTATGAGAAACATGTCACCACTAAAGAAAGCTTAGAGGATAATACTAAATGAGGATGCAACTGCATGCAGGGATCAAGAAACCAAATGGACCACATATGTTTGGAATGATAAAGGCAAGGGTAAGAAAACTATTTTTGATTGGGAGACTTCTCCCTGAGGCCCCTATGTTCCTTCCTGGGCCCGAGAATTCTATGCAGTTATGCAGACCTTTTTGGCTGATAGACCCTTGGAAGATCCTAGTAGGTCTAGTACTGTTGTTTCTTCTGAGGTGACTTCAGGTACTAAGACCCAGGACCAGAGTGATGCACCAGGTCATTGATGCTCACAAATATGGAGCGACTGTAGACATGACCTCTTCTTTACCTCCCTCTCTGTCTTACTTTCTGACTTTTGGATATTTTTGTTTGCATTTGAGGATAAATATTTTATGTGTTGTGGGGTGAGGTCCACCTTTTGTGAAAGTGGTTTTATTTATATAACTGGGTTTTGAGATTTATCTTACATTTTTAATTCCATATTGCGGATGATTGAGCTTGTGACTTCAGTTTTTTATTCTAAATTATTTTTGACCCTTCCAAAAAAAATTTCACCTATTATTTGTGATGAATGTGACTGTTCTTTCGGAAATTTGAGTCGGATCCATGATCACTACTGATTATGCTTGAATATTGCTCTTAATCATAAAAATGAATGTGTGGCTATGATAAGGCGAAATGCAGTTGCGTAGAAAATATGTGAACTCTTTGCATCTCATAGTGACTATCCAATGATTGAATTGAGTCTCTTGTGATGAACATTGAACACTAGTGAAGGTGTGGAGTCTTGTTTGTCATTGGTGTTAATGCCTACTGTGATGAGCTTACTGTGAACCATGTATGATGACACCTATAATTTTCCCCTTAGTCTTGTTTACTTAGTGATGCAATGTCATTATCTGATCTAAGGAAAATTTGAAGAGTGTGAAATTTGACATTATACCTCTTTTGTGGCAAACGTCGTGAGTTTTATCTTATTTTTAACACCATGTGAGCCTTGACCTTTTCTTGGATGAAACTTGATGAAAGTATGACATCTACTGATCAATTACCCATAATCCTCATAAAATTGTTGTTAGTTTGAATAGCTAACTTAAGACAAAAGCCTAAACTTAAGGTGTGGTGAAAAGAGAAGGTAAATCAAGAAATGCAAAGAAGTCCCCCTTTTCCCAAGATTTTGAGAAAAATGGAACTCCTCCATACAAAAAAAGGAGACGAAAAAGATAAAAAGAAAAGAAAAAGGAATGAAGAAGTTGTGGAATAATGATGTGAAGGTGCAAAGAAAATGGGGTTTCCGGCCATCCTTGGAAGATGAATAACGGGGTAACTTGTGAGCACGGATGAAAATGATGAAAAAACAGGAAACGAATTGTTGTTCACACCACAATACATGACGCTAAAAGTCACCGATATGAATGATCATACCTATGCACTCAGTCCAATTACCATCCTTGAAAAACCTTTTTGATCTTGAGTAAGATGAAACTAAGGTAGATTGGAAGATATGGGAAAACCTATGGGTGAAGTCATGCATTATATTAATTTCGTCAGAGTAAGCGTTGCAACCATTGCATGTGAGTATGAAATCAACTTTTGTATGAGGGCATTTGAACACCTTTGTTGAACTTGAACTTGCATTTGAAGAAAGTATTGTGAGCTTTAGATTATTTGATAATTCTGAGTCACAACTTGTATATTTGAGTGCTTTGATCATTGAATGAGTAGGTTGAGTCATGCTGTGTGATTTTATGATTGAAACTTGTGTATCAGTCTTGAGTTTTACTGAGGACAAGCAAAAAAATTTTAAGTTGGGGGTATTGATTATTCCATGTGTTGAACTCATTGAAGGCTTCATGTTAATAGATTTAGTATCCTAAAATGCATATTTTGTATCAATAACAGATGAAAATTCTTGGTTTTTCATGTATTTGGATTGAGGAATAAAACATGGACACTAATGAGCAAAAAACGAACAACATAACTGAAAGAACGAAGAAAAGAAGGCTTGAGGACGCCTAATCAATTAGGCGAGTCTCCAAATAACCTTGGTCTTGCCTAATGTTACAGAGTGCAAAGCCATGAAGGAGAAAGTCGAATGGGTAATAGAAAGGAGCATTCACCGAATGGTTGAACGATTATGTGATATACTACTATATCGCCCATATTTTTAGAATTTGAAGATGCAGAAGTTTAAAGTAGAAAGCGATGGAATGTACTAAAGGATGGATTGCCGATCCTGACTAATTGTGTCAAATGGTCCTACGCAACACAAGTTTTGGAGTCTATAAATACTTGTTTAAATTTTTAGCTTAGGATCCAATATTATCTTTTTTAGAATAATAATACTATTTAGTTTTCAAGATTGAGAGCAAAGAACTATATTTAGAGAGAATACTTCCTTAGCTTTGAAGGTTTGAAGATTTCCATTTCTCAGAAATGGGAAATGGGTGCCAAATATTCGTCATCTTAGACCTTTGTAAAGACAATATAAATCTTACCAGTTGATGTAAACACAATCGGTAATGATTTTAACCTTTTTATGATGTCTATCTAAAACCCCAATTCTTGGGGTGTGATTATGGGTTTATTTAGCTGTCGGGTATTGCTATTTGATAGTACAAATGCTTTTAAAGTGATTCAGTCAGTAATTGTGGCTTAATCTAAAGGGTTGTAGTTTTAAATGCAACTCTAACTTCATATTTTGGCTTGATCAAGAGAGAGAGATTTTAAAAACCAAGTTTACTCAGCTGATGGTTAGTAGGTATTGGGTTTTCATGGGTTCAGCCAGACTGAGTGAATCCTAAACCCTTTTCCACGCATTTAGCGAGAGAGAGTAAATTTTCTAAAGTAAAGGTTGTTCTTAATTGTTTCTTATTGGTGTTTGAGAGAAACTAATTTAATTCAGGTAAATTTTCTAAGACAAAAAATTATCTCTACAACAGTCTAGCCCAATCACTAAATTACAGCCATTCACTATTAATTGCATTCACCCAGTTGTGTATCTTAACCCATAATCCTATCATCCCATGAATTTCGTCTCTACTTGTTAATTTCCTGTTATTTGATGTTGTAGTTGTTACAAAAGTCCCCCCCCCCTCCCCCCTTGATATTCAACACTTGTGTCTCTCCAAACTTGATCTATGTTTTTATTGGTAAATATTTTTAGCTATTATTAACTTTAATATATTCAAACTTGGCTACATATTCTCAAAAACCACCTTGTGGGAAGGATCCAATCCCTAAGTTATATTAATACTCACGATAGCTGGAGCTTCAAGTGAAAGTAGTGTCCTGATCCGTGAAAGTTGGGGTGTTGTGTTTATTCGGGACAGGAATGCTATAACTTATGCCTTACGTCTATGAAGGGTTCTTGAGAGGAATTATCCAACACATGATTTAGAGTTGGCAGCAGTATTGCTTTATCTTATTATCTGGCGGCATTATCTCTACGGTGTGAAGTCTTTACTGATCATTGTAGTTTTCAACATGTGTTCACTCAAAAGGATCTTTAATCGAGAAATAGAAGATGGTGTGACAATTCAATACCATCCTTGTAAGGCTAAAATTGTGGCAGACGCTTTGAGTTGAAAGGTGGTAAGCATGGGTAGTTTATCTTATTTGGGTTTATCCAAGTGACCTTTGGCTAAAGAAATTCAGACCTTAGGGTCTAAATTCATGCAATTGGGCATCTCAAAGAAAGGTCGGGTGCTCTCCAGCATTGAAGTGAAGGCCACATCATTGAAGAATAAAGGCCAAGAAATTTGATAATGAGAATTTGAATGAATTTAGAAAGAAGACCGCACTTGCTAAGGCATAAGAGACCACTCTTGATGTGGAAGGTGTACTTAGTTTCAAAGGAAGAATTGTGTTCCTCGAGTTGATTATTTGAATCAAAAGTTGTTTATGGAGTCCCATTATTCGCCATATTCTATTAATCTGGGTGTGACGAAGATGTACTGAGATTTGAAGAAAATTTATTGGTGGCTGGGCATGAAGAAGGACATAGCGGAGTTTGTGGCTAAGTGAAAATTGCCAACAAGTAAAGTATGAACATCAAAGTCTAGTGGGTTTGCTTTAAAGAATGCATATCAAAAATTAAACAGGGAAATAATCGCCATGGATTCTGTGTTTGGTATTCCCAATAATTTGGGAATGTTTTATTCTATATGGGTTGTGGTTGATAGATTGACTAAGTCAGCCCATTTAATTTCGGTAAGGGTAGATTATAATGCTTAACAATTGGCTAAGGTATACGTGAATGAGATAGTGAGATTGCATGGAGTGTCACTTTGTATCATCTCAGATCGTGGTACCCGATTCACCTTCATGTTTTGAAGAAAGTTACATGATTAACTGGGCACACAACTCACTTTTAGTATAACTTTCCATCAACAGACCTACGGATAGTAAGAGAGAACTACTCAAGTGTTAGAAAACATGTTTAGGGAATGTGTCATTGGTTTTGGAGGGCATTGGGATAAGTTCCTACCTTTTTTGTGTTCTCCTGTAATAATAGTTATCACTCCAGCATAGATATGCAATCATTTGAGGCACTCTATTGGAGGGGATTTAGATTAACCATAAGATGATTTGAGGATGGAGATGTGAAACCTTTGGGAGTAGATTTAGTTAAGTATTCTAAAGATAAGGTGAAAAGTATTCAAGCTAACTTACTACTTCAAAAATGAGCTTTAGCGGCAATTAATTAGCAATTGCCGCTAAACATGTGTTTTTAGAGGCAATTAATACTCTTTGTATATGTCCTTAAAGGCTATAGAGTTATTTGATCTAATGAAACTTAACTTATGCCGGTAAGACTTCAACACTCTTTACTAATTTGTCTATTTACCGCCACTAGAAATTGTTTTTGTTGTAGTGATTCCTAGCATCCCAGAGTAGACAAAAGAAGTATGCAGATCATTAGATAAGAGACATGGCATTTTGAACAAGTGAGAATGTTCTTCTTATGGTACCACCCATGAAAGGGGTGATGAGATTCGACAAATGTAAACTAAGTCCGCAATACATTGTATAACGACCCATTATGTGGTTGTAGGTACTAGAGCTTTCTCGTTCACAAAAGACTCTTCCGATAAATTTTAAATAGGTGTTTTGGACTATTCAAAACTACAATTATAGAACTAATGGGGTATTTTTAATAAATTAATTAGTTGGTGGTTTAATATAATAACATTAAAATTTATAGTTGATCACTTTTTGCACTTTTATGGTCTTAATTAATAATTAGGCAGAAAATAATATGTAGAAAGAATAAAAGTTTGTGGTGAGAAAGCGACGACAATAATGATGAACGGTGCATTCTTTTGCGGATACATTTCGATTTACATGATTAACTATCAAATTTTTTAATGAATATAGTGCTCCTATAACATCAAATAGGTATAATTAATAATTTGTATGATTACTGTTATTACCTAATGATGGCCTAGGAATTTCTCAAGAAAGTGAGGACTAAGGAATGTGATGTCTTTGGTCAGTCTGACGTGTGTTTCTATCGCTGCAAGTGTTCCACTGCTTCCGTTACCCGTGGCTTCAGGTTTTAATATTAGTGGGAAATTAGGATATAATAATGGTAAATTATGGTCTAATTATGAGTTTACTAATGTGGTTCACGTGTGAATTTTAGAAATTTTGGACACTTTTCTTAATGTTATTCTATTAGAGTCAAAATTTGATATATCGAAATAGGTAATTAAATATAAGGTGTAGGATATTATAAGAATTACATTAAAGTTATTCTAATGGGAGGAATGAAGACTTATCCTTAGGTTTGAACTTTAGAAAATTGATCAATTTTTAGGTCAAGGATAGACATAGGATGTATAAATACTTAATAGATTGGAAAGGTTCGGAAGCATTAAGGAAAGGAAAAGGATTAGAGAAGTAGTTGTTTGACTACAATTCCCTGGTGGAGGTAGGTTATGGTTTATTCTATTTGATAGATAGACTCTTAATAATGATTGATATTTATTGAGAGATATTGTAAAGTTTCTTATGTACTTGATTATGTGGTTGTGTAACTTGGTTGTGTGATTTGTGATTGGTCTGAAATCCTGAGACCGTGAGATTTGAAATTTTAAAACCCTGTTTATCAAAGTGATGCCTTGAATAAAGAAGGCTTGATGAAATATTGTCAATGAATCGAAAAGGGGTGATAAATAATGCAAAATTAATGGTATTATAATATTAGAGTGTCACGTTCTGTCACGATATAATTAGATCTGAGTGTCCCGTTCGACACGGTATAATTGGATTAAAGTATCACATTCCAAAATTGTATTATTGTATCCGAATGTAAAGTTTTACCAAGGTATAATTGGATCGGAGTTTCATATTCCGACACTGTAAAATCAAAGGAAAAATATATTTAATTAACTTAATGTACTCAATCTCAAAGAACCCATTTCCAGAAGGAGCATGATGTGAAGGCATGAATCCCCATATGTGCGCTTAATATTGTGATTGATTGCGTACTTACTTTAGTTTTTTGCCACTGGTTCATTTTTGTTGATTTCCACCTTTTAAGTGTCATAGTATATTTTATACTATTATCTAATGTATATTAGTTTCTACTTTGGGTTGGTCGATGATACCTACTATGTACATGTGGGCCCGTACTTAGCCCTACTTGTTTTCTTTGTTATCGTTTTATGAATTGTAGCGAGTGTACCAGAGACTTTTACTCGCCATCAGCTCTAGTCAGTCTAAATATATCAACTTCCATGGTGAGATGTTCATTCAAGCTCGTGTTGGATTCTGTTGTTCTTGACATGATTTCCTTAATTTTCGGACATAAACTATTTTATTCTTTTGTGTTGGTGTCTTTAATACTCTTAAACATTGTATTTCAACAATTGATGTTCTTGATGTGCCCACTTTCAGGTTTTGGGAATGACATAAAATAGAATCTAGGAGGTTGATTTTATTGGTATTTTAATAAGTTTTTGGCTTCCGCATTTTATTGTTATTTGTAGTTGAATTGTTGATATGATGGGGGTTCAAACACTAAGGAGGTTAGCTTTGGATGCCACTCACGACTCATTTTGGGTCGTGACAAACTTGGTATCAAAGCGTTAATTTCGGTGATCTCATCACACAAAGACAAGTCTAGTAGATTCTTATGGAAAAGTATGGGGACGGTTTTACTTTTATTTGAGAAGCTATAGGACTTTAGGAAAACTTCATTCCATCTTTCTTTCGTGCTACTACTTGAATCCAATTGATATCTAGGTGATAGAAATTGGTATCTGAACTTATTCACTATATTTAACGTATGGTTAGTACTAGATTATAAAAATTTGAAATAGCAACACCACAAAAAAATTGTCCTTGGAAATAGACATATTTTCTCGATTGACTACATGGCTTGTAATGACTAGTGATCAACATAATTTTTTCATTTAGTTCATAAAGTTGAAACCCTCATTCTTCATGTCTATTGAATATGAATATGCTCATACTTCCATTGTTGATTGTTTTGACTTGCTGCATAAATGAATATAGTGGAGAGACTTAATATCGAGTTTGTGACATACTAGTTTCGGAGAGACGCAAAATGTGGTGATAGTCTCATGTTGACTGTTTGATTAGTACAGACACTACGTATGACTTAAGATAACATTTTCTAGTTTCTTCATAAAATTATATACCCCAACCTTTGAAATATAGGAGGAGAGATGGTTCCCTAAATATTGAGAAACGGAAGATATGAGGTCAAATTTTATTCTTTATCTTGATTTGCGACAACATTCAAGAATATTTTTATGGGAAACTAGAAAATTAGTATCATTACTTTTGAAAATGCATTTGGTAAAGTTTTCATAACACGTATGGGTTTTTTATTAAGTGATGAAATTAGGTTGCGCCAATTGAGGTCAGAATCTCTACTATGACGTCATAGATTGAGGGTATATCATAGAGGATCATCAATGTTTACTTGGTTAAAGTTATGAAGCGTGTTACTTTTTCTATCGGCCTAACCTATGAAAGAATTGATGCATTCACTTAGGCTAAAGACGAAACATATTTTGTAATTTTTTAGCTATTCAATGAGTAGAAATGTGTGGGCTATTTGGGTAAAATCTTATCGATATGTATGATGTGTTCTAGTGATTTAACTGATTTTCATGGTTGTATAGTATTAGTGTTATGTGGAAATAAATATGTAGATTATGAAGTATGACTACAAACTACTTAACGAGTTATCAGTGGTATGATAAGCTCAAAAAATGTTTAATTTTGTTGTGATGACCAGGGCTAACTAAGTATGACGGTAATAAAAACAAATCGTGATTCATTGAGACTTAGATGCAACTATTAAATGATTGTTTATTAAACAAATTTTTGATGGTTGCAATGACTTTGAGTATGTAAGGTCTGAATTTCTACTATTTAGTGCGTAACACGATTATATGAAATATTTTAGGAGATGTTGGGGTACCACTCGGATAGAATTTGAAGGAACTAGAATCATAATAAAAAAAATAAGAAGGATGAGTGTTGCCCTCAAAAGATGTGAGGGAAATAATATTTATTCAATTGAATGGTTTTAGTGGTATCTTCAGTAGGTTTAGAATTGAGTTCAAATATGTGTGATTTCATATATTTAACTATGGATATTGTAGTAGTGTCACGGGTTTATCAGATTGGTAACAATTATAGAATATGAGTTAAGAAAGGAGTGTATATACATTGAGCTCGAGTGTGATGATAATTTCTCTTGTGGTTTTAGTTTGTTAATGACTACAATTGGATTTTTAGTGAAGGATATGATAATATTGATGAAGAGGAAATCAATGATAAGTTAAGATACATAACTTCATAAAAATTTTCAAGGTATGAGCGTTCTTGATAGATGAGGGGATTAAGTTACTGGTTTACAATTTAAGTTTTTAAATATAAGTCTGTATTCGTGGTAGTATATTTACCAAGGTATGAATTTGTAAGGTATGAAATGATTGCTCAAATTTAATATGGAGCATTTGGAAGGACTTGGACATAATTTGAGTAAAAAATTTGGTTACTTTTGATTGTTGAAGGGCTTCCTGCAATGTTTGACTTAGAGGCTAAGGTAAAAAAGTCAACGATTATTTATCAAAGAATAAGATTGGTAAGAGAGTCAGAAAAAAGGAACGAGAGTATGATATGTTGAATAGTAGAGATATTAAGAATTTTGCACCATGGGAAGAAATTGACAAAAGTGAAGGTATAAGACCTCTCGTATGAATCCTTGGGGTATAGTTGAAGGTTGTGTTGATTTTTTATTTTTTTCCGATGAGTTTCAATTTACTTTGAGATGTGAAATAGTTCGGTACAAACTTACTAGGAATTTATTATTGGCTTTTATAAAGATTGAGTTTTGGTTTGGTAACAAAACATGAGGTATGGAAAATTTAGTGTATTACGTGGGGTTAGATTGCTCAAATTATGATATAGGACTTAAGAATTATATACAAGGTGACATGTAATTTTATGAGGTTATTATGAATTTAAAGTTGCGATAATACTACTCTATCGATGGGACTACATAGAACGTTATGATGTGTTTCATCGACAGGTGATGGTGAATAAAGGTTATGACCCTTTACAAAATAACTTGGGTGACCAGGAATTTCTCTAAGTGTTGGCATGAGGTACATGATATGTGGAAGTGGTCTGAAGTTGATTTTTGGGTGCGATTTAATAGTTTTATCTCGATTGAAAGGTAATATGAAATTTTAAATAAGTTCCATCATCCTTGTTTGGCGACTTGTATTCGTCATGAGATGCTTAAATTCAAAGATATATAGTCATTGTTTGAACATGTATTGAATAAGAATACTTTGATACTAATGATGGTTTGGGAGTAAGGTAGATCGTCGATGTGGTTGTGGTGTTTTGTTAGTATTAAGAGTGTTGAGTTCAGTGGATTAGGGGTTCAATAAACCAAGCATAGGTGTGTACTTATAACAGGGACTAAATTGGTGATTGTGGATATTTAGAAAATCAAAGCGGTCGCGTTAGATGAATGAAAAATGTTTGATCTGGTCACTATTGTAGGAGTATCTAGAGTTATTCAACCTTGGTTATATAAATTTATATGTGACCAACTACTTCATCTGGGTGTGGCTTAGAGTATGATTCACTTTCTTCGTTCAGGTGTGTTTTCACTTCTATTGGCCAGTCCCTAGTAGTGGGTCGGGTGTACTGATTCTATGATTGTCCTCCTGGTAGGGTGGTAATTGGTATCTAATATAACGACCCATTTGGTCATTTAGAGTACTAGATCTTTTTGGTTAAAAAAAGACTTTTCGCATAAATTTTAAATGGGTTTTTTTTGTCAATTCATAACTACAATTATAGAACTAATGGGTTAGTTTTAATAAATTACTTAGTTGTCGGTAAAATATAATTACATTAAAATTTATAGTGGATCATTTTACACTTTAATAGTTGGTCTTATATAATAATTAGGTAGAAAATATTCTGTGGAAAAAAATAAGGGCTTGAGGTGAGAAAGCGACGACAATAAAGATGAATTGTGCATTCTTTTGTGGGTACGATTCTCTTTACTTGATTAATTATCAAATTGTTTAATGGCTATAGTGCTTCTGTAACATCTAATAATTTGTATGGTTGCTGTTACAGTTGATATATATATATATATATATATGATAGAGAATGAATTAAGGGGACAAACCTGGGAATGAATTATTACCTAATGATGGCCTAAGAATTTTAAAAGAAAGTAAGGGCTAAGGCATGTGATGCTTTTGGTAAGACTGACGTGTATTTCCATCCTGCAAGTGCGCCACTGGTTCCGTTAGCAGTTGCTTCATGTGTTATTATTTGTGGGAAATTGAAATATATAATAATGGTAACTTGTGGTATAATTATGAGTTTAAAAATATGGTAAGGTCTTGCATATTTCATGTATGAAGGTTAAGTGTGATTCACGTGTGATTTTGGTAAATTTTGGACTCTTTTCTTAAAGTTATTCTATTAGAGTCAAGATTTGGTATATAGAGATTGGTAATTAAATATAAGGTGTAGTATATTATACGAAATACATTAAGGTTATGCTAATGTGAGGAATTAAGACTTAACCTCAGCTTTAAACGTTAGGAAATTGATGATACAATTAGGTGAATTTTTGGGTGTAGGCTAGACATAGAATAATATGACTGTTTATAGGCTTGTCAACTTACAAATTATGCATATATACTTGATAGATTGGAAAGGATCGGAAGCATTGAGGATAGGAAAAACATTGGAGAAGTAGTTGCTTGACTTTAGTTCTTTGGTGGAAGTAAGTTATGGTTTATTCGATTTGATAGATAGACTCTTAATGGTGAATGATATATATTGAGTGACATTGTAAAGTTTCCTACGTGCTTAATTGCATGGTTATGTACGTTTTGTGGTTTTTGATTTCTGAAATCCTTAGATCATGAGATTTATAATTTGAAAACCCCTTCTTAACGAAGTGATGCCTTCAATATAGTCATTATCATGTAAGAGTATCATCATATAAAGTCAACATCATATATTTCATAGCATCATACATAAGAACAACGTCTTAGGACACCTCTTAGAGCCAACTTGTACAATGTCTAGGTAGAGTCAAATACCCATACCCATACTAAGTCAAACCCCTCAAGTCACCCTATTAAGTGTTAACTTTGTTACTTCATTTTACTTTCGGGAACAATTGAATTAACCGACATAGACCATGTGAGCTAAACATGGAATCCAGTGTGATGAACCCTACACTGAAAGAAGCTGCTTACTTGCCAAGGTAGAACTAAAACATTAACATAACAATATAGGTGGATCAACTAGCTAGTTTTCCTATGGGGGAAACATAGTTAAGGAAATAGGAGATATTTCTTGAACCCTCTACATGCCCATTAGCATTGGAGCCCTTAACTCATGAGAAACCATAGGGTGAATGTCCCTTGAAGGGGGGTCAACACCTCATGTGGAACTATAGGGTGAATCTTCCTCTATTGGAAGTCAGCACCTCTCATTGTCAAGTTCATTCGGTGCTAAGCTAAAGTCCCTTTTGAAATGTCTTTAAGCCTTTACTATTCATAATAGCTTAGTTTAGGTCATAGGATACTAACCCCTTGTATATCGTCGTCATTAGCTCAATATGATTTGCATGAGAAGATCCTTTCAATACAACCCTCATAGGTGAGATTAGCATATTGTCATCATCATAATGTCATGGTAAGGTACATAAGCAATTCATAACCAACCTTATAAAATACGTCTTAACATTATCCCACATCTTCACATAATCAAGAAATTTCAATAATATCATTATACCAACACCTACTTAAACAAATAACAAGATATGCTTCAATTGAACTTCATCACCAAGTACAAGCCATCACAATTGAAGTAAAGGTTTAAGATCACAAAGTATTGCCAATTCTCCTTCAAAAGCCATCATCATTGGTCCTGCGCTTAACAAATCCAATTTCATCCATTAATATGTGTAATAACATCATACAATAGTAATTAACACAAGAACTAGGTAAATTGTATCATCACTATCCAAGTTAGCACCAATTCATAGCCTAGGGTTAGGGGAAAAGGGTTCATCATGAATTCTTCAAGAAATAGATCCAAACCCAATAATATATTACCCTAAGCAGTTCATTAACGAATTAAGGTAGATAAGACAAGTCGAACTATCAATACATCTTCAATTCCCATCAATTCATAAGCAAGATCCAAGGTTTGGAAATTTGGGGAAAGGGATATGATGCATATGAAATTACCATAATCAAAATCAATTAATCAACATTCTACGCTCAATTAGCCTTAGGTAATCAAAATTCATCACAATTAACCATCAATTTCAAGCTTAGAAGAAAACACCTTACTAGAATAAAACTACTGTAATTCGCTGATTTAGAAATCAACTTTTATAGGACCTCTTGGGGAAAGGAATCCCAAGAATGAAGAACCCATACCTTAATGAAGCTAAATTTACAAATTTGACAAGAAAAATTGAGAACGTTGTCTTCTTCTCCAAGCTTCCTTGATCCTTCAATGGAGGTTGAGTTGAGAGAGAAAGTAGAGAGAGGTGAGAGCTTTTGGGTTTTTATTTAGGGATGTGATTTGAGTAATTGAAAATGACTTAAAACTGATCTAAAACCAAGACATACTCATCCCCTAAATTACCCAAAATACCCATCGCTTAGTTTGGACTTTTTGAGAAGTCAAATTGACGCAAACGAATCTTGGAAGTGGTTGTGCGTCGCGGGGGAAATTTCATATCTTTTTTTTTAAAAAAAATCCAGATTGAGGAAATATACCTAATGGAGTCCCAGCGTCACAAGGAAAATTTTTTCCTTCCCTGTGTTGGCTGCGCGACGCATGGCTGGCTCCACATCTTGGCTGCTTCAAGCAGTTTTGGCATCTTTGTCGCCAATGTTTGGGTCCTCCTCAAGGACCCTTCGGGAAATCGTTTGGGAGTCGTTAAAGTATGTTTGGACCTTATACACTGCATTTTACCTATTTATAGTCTTTATACAACGTTTATACCTCATATGACACTCCCAAACCTTCACACAACATAGGGACGTCTACTAGTTCAATTTCGCTAGTTTCCGAACGTCATGGATATTTCTCGACGTCTTGACTATAAAACTTCCCGAATGACTTATAAAAGTTATTTAAGGTCCTCAAAAAGTGTTACCAACATTATACAAGCATTTGATTCTCTAGATTAGGTCACGTACTTTCACGTTGTTACATTATCCCTCCCTTAGGAACATTCGTCCCCGAATGACACTAAAATCTTCTGTAAGGAAAGGATAGACTCAATACTAGCAGCCCAACCAACAATAAAATATCACAACATGAGTTACAACTCAAATCAACATAACAAAATTACATTTACATATAGAAACTCAAAACATCAACTTCCACATATAAGAGCTCAACATAACAACATGATGAATTTCCTTCTCAACTTCAACATGAGCTTATCAACACATAAAGAGTCACTTATGCCAAAAACTAATTTTAAAACACATAAAAAAGATCAATGTCATTTCATGAAGGCAACAACATACAAAAATACACCAAATAAGTGCAAATCTAGTAAAAGAGCATATTTCCATAAAATTTCATTTTAACATAGACTTTTATCATAGTATGCTTATCCTTGCAAAATAAGTCGAATCAATATAAACTCATTGTTTTCATTATTATTAGGAATAACTAACCTTAGCTAGAAAATAGATGAGGATAACAGGACATCATGTCGGCCTTGGCCTCCCATGTTGCTCCCTCAACTAGGTGGTTTCTCCATAATACCTTTAGGGAACCCACCTCTTTGTTCCTGAAATTCTTCCCTTGTCTATCAAGGATTTCCACTAGAATCTCTTAATATGATAGGTTCTCATCCACTTCTTGACCTTTAATAGGAAGAATGCACTCAGGGTAACCAATACACTTCTTAAGCATGCAGACATTGACCAGGTGAATCGAAGCTAGCTCACTTGGTAATCTCAAT
This sequence comes from Solanum pennellii, assembly GCF_001406875.1. Classification (NCBI taxonomy): domain Eukaryota; kingdom Viridiplantae; phylum Streptophyta; class Magnoliopsida; order Solanales; family Solanaceae; genus Solanum; species Solanum pennellii. Next base: position 44,388,720 of record NC_028637.1, read on the forward strand.
TCATATGCAACCTTGCAAACCCTTTGCAAAATTTAATAGGGACCCACATTACATGGATTTAATTCCCTTTCGTGCCAAATCACATCACCCCTTTCATGGGTGAAATTTCCAGATACACTTTATGCCCTTCTTCAAATTCTTAATTTCTTCTCCTATTGTTGGCATAAGACATTAGCCGGATATAGGATGTTTTCAATAGGTCCCTTATCATATGAACTCTCTTAAAAGCAACATAGACCAATTAGGGACAAAAAATTGAAGATTAGCCAACCTCAAACCATCCCACCGGAGATCTACATCTACAACCATACAACGATTTGAAAGGAGCCATGGATATTGACGAATGGTAACTATTTTTATAGGAGAACTCCACCAAAGGAAAGTGATCATATCAACTCCCTTTGAAGTCTATAACATAATATCTTAGCATATACTCAAGAGTTTTAATAGCACGCTCCGCTTGATCATCCATTTGAGGATGAAAAGCGTTGCTTAATTTTTCTCTTGTAACCAACCCTTTTTGAAACGACCTCCAAATTCTAGATATGAATTTTTCTTTCCTATACGATATGATGAATAAAAAAATACCATGAAGACTCACAATCTCATCTATATAGATCTTTGCATAATCTTCCAACGAGTAAGTGCACTCAAAAGGAATAAAATGAGTGTATTTGGTCAATTGATCCACTACTCACCATATAGAGTCATTTTCCTTCGAGTACGAGGCGAACCAACTATAAAGTCCACATTAATGTCTTCCCACTTCCATATGAGAATTTGGATTTCGTGTACTAAACCACTCGGATTTAGGTGCTCGACTTTTACTTGTTGGCAATTTTGTCACTTTGCAACAAATTATGATGTGTCCCTTTTGAAGCCATCCCACCAAAATACTTCTCTATGGTCATGATACATCTTAGTATAGACCGGGTGAATTGAATAACGTGAACCATGAGCTTCCTCAAGAATCATATTTCTTAAATCATCAACTTGGGCACACAAAACCTCCCTTGGTACCTTAAAACACCATCCCCTAAGAAGAATGACTCACTAAGCTTACCAAAAATCGATTCCTTCAACATCACCAATGATGGACCAAGATGTTGTTCAGACTTAACCTCAACCACCGAAGATGATTTATAGTGTCATGATGAACCATAAAACCACCATTAGGAGAATCTTCCAATCGAACACCCAAACAAGCAAACCTGTGGACATCTTTCACTAGGTCTTTCTTTCCGTCTCCAACATGAGATACACTATCCATAGTCATAGAACTTAGATCATCCGCAACCACGTTGGCCTTGGGGTGGTGCTAGAGGACACTCATGTCGTAATATTTCAACAATTCTAACTATCTTCATTGTCAGAGATTCAACTTCTTTTGGGTAAACACATATTGAAGACTCTTATGGTTGGTATATATACATCAACATGAACACAAGTTAAGTTATGCCTCCATATTTTCAAGGCAAACACCACGGCCGTTAACTTAAGATCCAGAGTTTGGTAGTTATTCCCATGAATCTTGAGTTGCCTAGAGGCATAAGCTATAACTTTCCCGTGTTGCATAAGGACACAACCCAACCCACTTGGGAGGATTCACAATATACCACAAAATACCCTTATTACCTTTAGGTAAATTCAACACCGGAGCGATGGTAAGCCTATCTTTTCACAAGCCTTCGACCACTAAAATTTCACATTCTTTTGGGTCAAAAGAGTGAAAGGTGACGCAATGGATGCAAAAACATCTACAAACCTCCTATAGTACCTGACTAAACCTAAGAAACTTCTTATGTCGGTTTGAGCCAATGGTCTAGGAAAATTTATAAACACCTCGATTTTATTTGGATCAACCTCTACACCCTCACTAAAGATGACATGTCCAAGAAACGCCACCGACCTTAACCAAAACTCACATTTTCTATACTTGGAAAATAATTGGTGTTCCTTCTGAACTTGTAACACCACTCTCAAATGATCCATACAATCACTCTCATCTTCGAATACACCAACATGTCATCTATGAAGACAATCACAAATGAATCTAGGTAGTTTTGAAACACCCTATTCATTAGGTGCATAATTTCCGCCGGATCGTTAGTCAACCCAAAAGACATCACCCTAAAGTCATAGTGATCATATCTTTTTTGAAAGTCCATTTCGAGTATACATTCATCTCTCACCCTAAGATGGTGGTATCCCAACGTCAAGTCAATTTTAGAAAAGTAGCTTGCCCATTGGAGTTGATAAATAAAGTCATCAATCTGATGGAGCGGATACTTATTCTTAGTGGTCACTTTGTTAAGTTGCCGGTAATCGATACACATCCTAAGGGATCCATCCTTCTTCATCGCATATAGAATCGGAGCACCCCATGGGGAAGCACTAGGTTGAATGAAACCTTTGTCTATTAAATCCTCGATTTGAGCCTTCAACTAAAACAATCTGGACGGAGCCATAAGATAAGGAGGAATTGAAATGCGATACGAATCTAGTAGTAAGTCAATACCAAAATCAATTTCCTGTTCATGAGGAATTTCGGGAAAATCATTGGAAAGACCTCTGAATTCCCTCACTAAGGGGAGTAACTCAATGGGAGGAACTTCAAATTCAAAATCTTTGACTCTTACGATATGGTATAAATACCATTTAGAGATTATTTCACAAGCCTTTCAGACAAGAAATAATACGACCTCTAGGAATAGAATTTCCCCCCTTATTCTCTAAGACATATTCATTAAGAAAGTAAAACTTGAAAACTCTTATCCTACAATCGATGGAACCAAAACAAGCATCAAACTAATCCATCCCCAAAATAACATCAAAATCAACCATATCAGGTTCTACTAATTGAAAATGAGTAGTTCTATTGGGGAACATTATAGGACAATTTTTAGATACTCTTTTTGTAACCACCGACTCACCTATCGGGGTTGTCACCATAAAAGGTTTATTTAAGATATCAGGCAAAATATTAAACTTTCTAGCTATCAAAGGAGTAAAAAAAGACAAGGTAGCACCCGAATCAAGTAAAGCATAAACATCAATAGAGAAAACTTGTAACTTAGCCATCACCACATCGGGAGTACTCTCTTGCTCACCCCTAGAATGGAGAGCCTAAAAGCGATTTTTTCTTGGAGAATTAACATTTGAACCACTTGCTTGTTCACTCTCCTTCTCTTCCCTCTTCAATTTAGAGAAATCTCTAACTTTGTGACCACTCTTTCCATAACTAAAGAAATTACCCATTCCAACTAAGCATTCTCCCACATGACCTTTACCATACTTTATACAACTAGGCTTCTCACTAGGTGAGTTTCCACTCTTTCCCTTTTAGGTCTTAGTGTTAGGTACCCTATCATCACGAGCCTTAGGGAAATTAGAAGGAACTTTATTGGAGAAACTCTTCTCGAATCTATGCTTGTCTTTAATTTTCAATCTCCCCTTTGAAGAACCACTTTCAAAGACTTGGCCCTCTTGTCCTTTCTATTATTCTTTCTCCTTAGTCTACTTTGTTCCACTTTTTGAGCATGAACCATTGAACAGGTAATATTCACATTGTCATGATGTATAAACGAATGACATTCTTCCACCAATTCATCAGACACTCCCCTAATGAAACTACTCATCTCATCCCTTGGGTTAGACGCCAACGATGGAGAATACTTAGACAATTTTGTAAACTTTAATGAGTAGTCAAGTACACTCATACCTCCTTGACGAACATTGATGAATTCTTCCACCTTAGATTCCCTCAACTCTCTAGGAAAGAACCTATCAAGAAAGGGCCTCTTGAAAATCTTTCAAGTCACTGGAACACCTCTTAGCCCTATTGTCTCTCCATTGGGTTTACCAAGTTTGCGCTACATCTTTGAGCTGATAGGAGGCCAACTCTGTTTTTTCACCCGTAGTCACACCCATAAATTTTGTCATAGACATCATATAGGAAATATTGAGGGTCTTCATCCATTTTTTACCCGTAGAACAAAGGGGGGTTAATCCTAGTAAAGTCTCTAAAACAAGATGCCATAGTGCTAGCATGTTGAGGCACACGGGGTCCAACTTCCAAATTCACTTGGCCGTCATGGCTTGGACTTCAGAAGTGACAATATTAGCTTGTGAAGTCGTGCATTGGACCAAAATGAGAAAATATGCCCTTATCTCTCCGTCGTTCATCGGTATAGGAACAACCGGAACTTTATTACCCATAGCAACTTGTTCAAGCTAAGGGACTTGATTGTCTCGAGGACCCTTGGGGAGTCGTTACTGGAAGTTTGGACCCTATATACTATATTAACCTATCTAAAGTTATTTTACATGACTTATACCTCATATGACAATCCCAAACCTTCACACAACGTAGGGACGTCTACTAGTTCGATTTCTCTAGTTTCCGAATGTAATGGACGTGTCTTGACGTCTTGACTCTTTAACTTCCTAAATGACTTATAACCATTATAATAGGTCTTAAAACAGTGTTACCAACCATACAACAACATGTGAGATTCTAGATTAGGTCATGGACATTCGGAGTGTTACATTTATTAATGATTAGACTTGGTTAAGTTTTAATTATGTTTCTAGGCTTAAGCTTACTAAAATATTATGATTTAGGGTCAAAACAACGTATTTTAGTGGTCCAGCGAAGAAGTAAAAGACCCTTGAAATAATTGATGTCAGAGCAATCAACTACCTAGACTGACAGGTCGTTGTTCAATCGACGGTCCGTCATTTGAGTTTGCTCGACAGCTTTCACTAAAATGGGCATAAATTTTTACCCGTAGGTCGGATTTTTACATACTCGCTGGCCTTGGATTGATAATTCAATTATCTATGATATTCATAGTACACCTAATTATTCTTTGTACAAGTTATGAATATTTGAAGTTTACCTAACAACAATTTTCCCTAACTAACTTTTAACCTTCACCTACGGTTAAACCTACAGGCCGTAGATCAAATGACGGTCCATGCTGGTAGTCCATAGTTCATGCAAGAATTTGAGTAATAAGAGTATTGATCCACAGACACAAACCATGAACCGTAGTCTGCTTACGGACTGTCGGTCTATCCATGGGTCGAGACTTAGGCTATTTTATGAGCTAAGTTATGGGAGGGCTACAGTGGTGAACCACAGACCCATAGTACGGGTCATAGATTAGACTATTGTTCGTATATAGTGACCATCGATTGCACCTACAATTTTTCTGAAAAGCTTATTTCTTGTCTGTTTTGGAAACAAGGCATTACATTATCTCCCCCTTAAGTACATTCATTCTCGAATGAAGAATATAGTAGCTTAAATAAATGGAGAGAGTTGTAATCCCTACTACTAAACACTGAGAACTGAGTTTCTGGCTGAATTGACTTCCAAGGACATGCAAATAAGATGAAAAGGCAAGTACAAACTTAGGGAACATGATTCAAAGTCTGAATTCACGCATGAATGACTGGAACACAGAAGTGGCACTACTAAAAGAAAGAGGTGAGGATACTTGGATTTCATGGCTGCTTCTGCTTCCCAAGTAGCTCTCTCTACTGACTGACTCCTCCATAAAACCCTGACTAAAGTGACCTATTTGTTTCTCAACCTTCCAACCTGATGGTCAAGAATCTCAAGTGGTACATCTTCATACGAAATACTATCTTTCACAGTTACACTCTCTAATGGAACTACAGAGGGTGGATCACCCACACACTTCTTCAAAAGTGAGATACGGAAGACTGAATGCACTGTTATTAATTCTAGTGGCAACTCTAACTCATAAAGCTGAAATAATGCATAAATGAACAAGCCCAAAAGCAAAATATAATATTTTGAACATGATCTATTGAATACTTGAGCTAACGGGATGGAATGACAAAACTTATAACATGTTGAGACTGAATACTAGCTGAACTCTAAATATGGTCAATGCAATAGAGTCTAGCTAAACTAAGGGAGATACTAATAACCGACACTAAAACCACATGAGATATATGTGGAGTCCAATGTATATGACCCATCGAGAGGACCCAACATACCTTGCTAGAGGTATAAAGGCATGATGGCGTGATCACTAAATTGATGCCCACAGAGGCACTTACAACCTACTTGGCTAGTAGTTCTTGGACTATTTGGGTAAGCTAAACCCTAGTCCAACATGATATTATGATATTTTTTTTAAATGAATTAAGTGATTAACATATTTTGATTGAATTTTGGTAAATACTGGATAGCTTAAAATTGAAAATGCAAATTAAGAATGCAACATTTAGTCTGATAATGATGCATTAATAATGGAGGCATGCATAACTGAATAACAATAATATATGACCTACCATATGTAATTCAAAAAATAAAGAAATACATAGCTAGGGTTTTGAAAGTCATGTGTTAATCTAATCAATAACATGGTAATAAGACTTCGAACATATAACTAACTAATTCATGATATTATATTGATGCTTTAGAAACCCTAGATCTAATCATTGTATGGGAATCAAGAATCTGACTAAAAACTAGAACCCAATGGGTGAAAGGAATCCACTAGTGAAATACCACATATCTGGTGATGAAATCTACGGAGAAATCTTTAGATTTCAAGGCTGGAACTGATGGAACCTTGTTGTGTTCTTAATCTAGTGTTCTTGACCTTTTCTCCTTTCTTTCTTCTAATTTTCTAAGTTTTGATTAATGAATTGACTTAGTATGTTTTAGTTATGTTTCTAGGCTTAAACTGACTAAAATCTCCTGATTTACGGTCAAACGATGTTTCTTAGGTGTTTAACAAAGTAATAATACACCAAAAGACCCATGAAATAATTGATGTCGGAACAATCAACGACCTAGACTGATGGGCCGTTGTTCAATCCAAGGTCCGTCGTTTGGGTCCATCATTTGAGTCTACCCAACACACCTTCACTAAAATAGGCATAACTTTTTACTCGAAAGGTCACTTTATTGCAAACTCGATGGCCTTGGAAATGTAAATCATTTATCTATCATATCATAGAACCTATAACAGCTAATTTATTTTTTGCTAAAAGTTATTACTTTTTGAAGTTGACCTAACAACAATTTCTTCCTAACTAACTGTTAAGCTTCACTTACGATTAGACCTATAGACTGTAGATTGAATGACGGTCTGTGGTGGTCGTCCGTAGTTCATGTCAGAGGTTGGGTAAAAAGAGTTTTGAAACACTGACACAAACCACGGACCATAGTCTACCTTACAGACTGTCAGTCTATCCGTGCTTCGGGACTTGGTTGATTTTTTGAGCGGTATTTTGGGAGGGTTCCAATTATTAACCACGGACCCACAATAGGGGAAGTATATCATACTACAGTCTGTAGATTGTGACCGTCGATTGCTTTTGAATAGCGAATTTCTAGTCTATTTTTGATACGAGGTGTTATAGAACCCGTCAGAACGACCCCACCACGATGGAGATAAACCTTCCCTAGCAGCTTGCATGGAGATAGAAAGTCGTAGTCTGTGTTCCAAACTCTCATTTCACAACACACCTTCAATCATTGAAATATAAAAACTATCTGTTCAGGCTAAGATCAGTTTTGGGAAATCTACTTGCCTGAATTCATTTTCGTGAAGCTGCATGAGCTCCCTAATATCTTCTATATCCACTCATGTGATCAACTTCATAATTATTTAATATTCATATCCAGATTTTCCTACACCTCACCTTACTCAGATTTTAACCCAAATCTGGACTAGGCTAGGAATTTCGAAGTCACTACTCAATGTTTTTGGCCAAATTTCTTTCCACATTAAATTTTCGATAATTACGAGAACATGTATCTATAATAGATATCAGTTTACCCATCACTCAAGTGCGAGTGATAAAGAAAAAATGGCTAAAGTAAGGGAAAAGTAGTACCTGAATCATTGAAAAACAGGGGATTCTTGTGACGGATGTCCTTAGCCACATTCTTATCTATGTCCTTAATTCTAGACCACAAATTATTTTTTAAAATCTCTGTACATCTTGGTACACCCGTATGAATGGAACACACCAAATCATGGGACTCTGCCAACATCTTCTTAATTAGGTCATTAACTCGTGGAACATAAATTCTTCCCTTATAAGTGAGCAAACCACCCTCTAGAGAGCCACATCTTGAGCTTCGTCAGAAATTTCCTTCCTTGTGAGCTCACTCAAACTGTCATCCTCAAAATGTTTGTCGTTGATCTCCTCAATGAAGGTAAGAATAACCTCTATATTCGCTAACACCTCACCATTCTCCGAGATCCCAAACTTCATGAAATTAGACTCTAAGGTTTGAATCTCCATGGCCAGAGGTAGCTTGGATACACCAAAAAAATCTAGACTATGCATACTCATTGTCTACCTTCTTAATGCGTCTGTCACCATTTTAGCCTTACCCGAATGTTAACATCATAATCCTTGAGTAACTACCTCACACTTGAAACCATAACGGTAATGCCGCCGAAACATGAGGAAAACCACTATTGGTGCCAACTCCAAATCATGTGTTGGGTAGTTCATCTCATGCACCTGCAACTGCAGTCGATGCATACACTATAACATTTTTATCCTACATCAACGCCTTCGAAAGAAAAATGTAAACCATCATACAAAACAATGAAACATTTATCATATGCAAGTAATGCATGAATTGTTGTTGTTCATAGAAAAAACATGAGATTTTGAAATTTTTCTTCATATTTGTGAGTTCACTCCAAGGGTACACCTCCTTTTAGGTTAGTCTCCTCATATATGGGACGATGGAAGTAAAATTTCACACCAATTGGTGGTAATAGCTGGTGAGCCCCCACAAAATTCCTAATTTCATTCATAGAGCAACGTCGGACCCAATTCTGAACTGCATAGATATTTTAGGGATCTACCATTACCCCTTTTTATGAAACCATATTCCCCAGAAAGGAAAATGAAGTCAACCAGAACTTACACTTGGAAAATTTTGCATATAACCTTTGTTGCCCACGGACACCAAAAATTATTTAAAGATGGCTGAAGTTCTCTTCCTTACTCTTCGAATAAAAATCTATTTCAACAAAAAAGACAACAAAAAGAAATACAGATATAGTTTGAGCAAACCATTAATCAAACTCATGAAATCTACAACCACATTGGTAAACCCAAATGACATAACTAAAGATTCATAATGCCCATAGCGGGTCCTGAATTCCATTTTTAGTACAGCCTCAAGACTAATATATAACTGATGATAACTAGTCCTTTGATAAATTATAGAGAAAACTGATGTACCCTTCACCTTGTCAAAGAGATCATCTATCTATGGAAATATATACTACCTTTGAATGGTGACCTTTTTCTATTCTCGATAGTCTATGAACATCCTCATTCTATCATACTTATTCACAACAAACAATACGAGAACCCCACGATAAAACACTAGAACGGATGAATCCTTTATCAGGAAGATCTTGGATTTGATCCATAGGCTGTCTCAATTCTACTGGAGGCATCTTATAAAGAGGAATGGATATGGGGTGATTAATAAACATTTTCACGTTCCCAACCACCATAATAGACACCAATCACAATCCTTCGGTGCAAACACCACTACTACAACCCAACTAAAAAACTTAATGAAAACTAAAACATTTAAAAATATGAAAGCAGATTTGAATGAAGAATAAAATGGAGTTCACATAAACTCCAAAAGTTAATAAAAACAACTAAAAAAACTATTACAAAAAGTCACCCCTAGAGCCTACAAGCCATTGTACAAACCTTTAAAGTTCAACTAGTCTAAAAAAATTGGGGTAAAACCCCAAAAATGAAATATGAATAATATCTAACCATCTGACTGAGTCCAAAGAGAATGGACTTAAAAAACATAGGATCCATGGTAGCCTTAATGTAATGACCCTAAAATGTAGTAGGAAGAACTACAGCCTCATATTGTGTCTTCGATGTTGGTAACTTCATTCAAATGAATAAAAATGTCTTCTGAAGTCTAGTTTAGATATTTTTGGGGTCAAACGTCAAAGAAAAACTATAACATCCATAAACTAGTCATTTGAACTAGTGTCCTAGTGTCTTATCGTTGAAGTTTTGAGTGTCGTTTAGAGGTTAAATAAAAGGTAAATATTTCACGTACATAGAAAATAATTCTAGGAGTTAAACATACAGGTAACACTACCAAAGGACCACCCTAAGGGTACTTTAGGAAAACCCAAAGTTCAAACCTCAAGCTACCAAAATGTGGTAACCGATGATGGAAAACCACGAATAGTAGATTAATCTGCGACTCGTGGACTTACTATGTAGGCCAAGATTTAGTCTAGGGTGAGTTGTCTCACATTTTATATGCCTCTATCCGAAACCACGGATTGACAACATGCGAACTCAAAAAATCCAGGATATATGGATTGGACCCTTGGATGGGAACTAGTTTGCTGGTGCAAGTAACGACCAAGAGAGGGGTGAAATCGTATATTCACCTAAACCTCCTATAAATGTATTGACGGTTATTTTAGGTTTATTACCATATTTTAAGAGTATTTAAAGGTTTTAAACTTATTTTAGGCTTTATTATTTTAAAACCCCAAAATTATAAACCTCTATTCTCTAAAACCCTCTCCCAAGGAAAACTCCATTAGAGGATGCAATAGGAGTTACCTATAGAGAAAAGGCGAAGTTGGATTCCTATCAATTAAAAGAGGTTGATCAGTTTTGTTTTAGTCAATGGAGGGAAAATAGGTCTATAGGAGTGGTCTTATTAAATGGGAAGAGCTTAAAAAGGAATTTTTTTGGTATGCATTTTCCTTGTGAGAAGAGGGAGGTGAAGATTGAAGAGTTTATAAACCTCAGGAAAGGTAGCATGAATGTTGATGAGTATTCCTTCAAGTTTAGCCTATTGTCTGAGTATACCCTATCTTTGGTGTCTAAGCCTAAAAATGAGATGAGTAGGTTTTTTCCAGTGTATCCGACCTTGTTAAGGAGGAGAATCGTACATTAATGCTCCATGATGAAATGAAACTATCTAGACTTGTTGTGTACGTTAAATCTATTGAGGAGTCCAAACTTAAGCAAGAGTTTTGTACAACATTGTTCAACGATGATATGAATCTATCTAGACTTATTGTGTATGCTCAATCTATTTAAGAGTCCAAACTTAAGAGGATGAATAGGGATATGAAGAAGGGTAGGTCCGATCGACAACGTAAAACATAGGTTCATGAAGAGATCTCAAAACCAAGATTGTTTGAGTGATCCTATGGTAACCATGACATAGGTTGTAGACCTTAAGTTGCTAAACCTACTTTCCACAATTATGGAAAGAAATATTTTGAGAAGTTTCTTTCCGGTACTAGTGGGTGCTATGGTTGTGGCAAGAATGATCACCAAATGAATGATTTTCCTACTATTACGGATAGACGAAGGGACACCACAAAATCTTCTCTTAATGGACAAATCTTGACGCTCTAAAGATGACTCGTTTCTATGCACTTTAAGCTAAAGAAGGCAAGTGAGCTTATCCGTATGAAGGCACTCATAAGTAATAGTTCCTTTTTTGTAAGTGTGGTATCGATATTCCTTATGTTGTGTTCATGGTATCCTTAGATGTGTTTTTACTTAAGTGGCGGAAAGTATGATGAAGAGCAAGGTTATGAGAGTTACTTACCCTTATCTCTTTCCCTTCTACTTATTAGTCAAGCTTAAACTTAGAGTTTCCATGTATCTTGTCTTATGGAGCATTAATGAGTTTTCCATGGCTTCTTTATGTTAGGCATGTTTTTGTTTAATTCTTGTTTAACGAGAAAAAATGAGTTTTTGTGAATGAGTGCCTCATGTTGATGTGCATATAGTATGATTTACCAACTTGTTTCATGTGGTTAAATGTTTAACATGCTTAAATATATTATCGAAAAAGTTTCATAAATTTCCTAAATTGTTGTAATGAAACAAATGTGATTTGGAGAAGAAGTTTCTCAAATGAAATGACGAATGTGAAGTCTTGGTGCATAATGAATTTGTAGATGTAGTTCCTACTTGCTTGTTTTGTTTTGACCTTGTTAATGTGGAATTGATGTTTCCTCCTAGTTGTGTGGCTATATCTTGATGTTGAATTCTTTATATTAGGCTTCTAATAATTGTGTGACTACTATTAATGTGTTTAAAATGTCATTCGAGGATGAATGTTCTCAAGTGGGGATAATACAATAACCCTAAAATGGAGTAGGAAGATTTAGAGCCTCATATAGTATGTTTGATGTTGATAAATTGATTAAAATAATGAGAAATGGCTTTTGATGTTTATATTTTAAATATTTTTGGGGTCGAACATCAAGGAACAACTACAACATCCAGAAACTAGTCATTTGATTTAGTGTGTCCTAGTGTCTTGTTGTTCAAGTTTGGAGTATCAGTTGGAGATCAAAATAATGGTAAATGGTTCTCCTTCTTTGAAAATCATCTTAGGGGTTGAACATCTGAGTATGACCCCCAAGATACCACCGTAAGGGTCCTTAAGGAGGACCCTAAGTTCAAACTCCATGCTGCAAAACTGTGGTGACCTACGAAAGTAGACCACAACTAGTAGATTGATCTACAAATCCAGAGATTACTCTGTAGGTCAAGAGTTATTCCAGGGAGACTTGTGTGACGTCCTGCCGTAATTTCAGCGTGATTCAGCGTCCGGATAGGCGTAGAACGTTCTAGCATTGTGAGGAGAACTCTAGAATCTTTTGGAAGATTTAAGAAGGCTAGGGAAGGTCCCAAAGCATTGTAGAATTCTCTAGAAAGGGACCAAAGTGTAAATATTTTAGTGACTTGTAAAGTAAATATTAATTGTACTTTAGTCTCTAGGAAGTAGTATAAATAGAGGTGCCCATCATTTTCAAAGGCACCAAGCAAGTTGTAAAGCAATCTTCCAAAGCAATACAAAAGCCTTCTTCAAAGCTCTCTTTCTTGTTGTTTCTAAGCCTTTCAAAGCATTCTCTTAGCGTTCCATGTCTTAAAGGATTTCTTACAATTACAAGATCTTGAAAGATTAGTGAGTTAGTCATCAAGGGCCACACAGAGTCTTAGCAAATACTCTATGTACATGACAACGTGGTATCAAAGAGAGGTATGATACTAAAAAAATGGCTAATAAAGTAGACGTAAACGGCGCTAGCACCACCAACGTCTGTATGGATGGTGGAAAGAAGAACCTAAAGGGGAAGAAACCTCAAAAGGGTAATGAGGAGGTGCTACACGATCCCACACCTAGGGAGGTGTTAACATCTCATTCAGCCTCGACCAGCGAAGCAAGTGCTTATGAATTGGGCAAATACACCATCGACGTCACTACTAGAGATGAATGGGTCGAAAGGGTGGATGTGGCGAGGAAGACCGTAGAGATATTTGGACGGTGCATTAACGTGGCAAACGACAAGTACAAGACCCTTGAGGACTTCACTCTTGAGGAGACCGATAACATCCGTAAGGATTTGGAAGTTCGCTAGCAGAACGAGATCAAGATGAAGGAGGCCATCACTTCCTTAGAGTGCTGGCTTATGGACGCGCTTAGCAGGATTGAGACGCTAAAGGCCAATGTGAAATCAATCAAGGAAGGCGTGGAGGTTGGAGGATCTGCATCACCTATTTGTGATAGGGAGGCAAGGGTCGAGGCTCCTAAGCCACCCATATTCAAGGGCATTCGTGACGCTCAAGAGGTGGAAGACTTTCTTTGGCACTTAGAGAACTACTTCAAGTATAATTTAATGAGTAGTGACAAAAACAAGATCAATAGTGTCGTGTTGTATCTGTCAGAGATGGCTATTCTATGGTGTAGGTGCAATGAGGACAAGATTGGTTAGGTGACGTGAACCATCAACACATGTGAGCAATTCCGCGAATAATTCATGAAATCCTTCTTCCCTAAGAATGTCGTATATGAGGTTAAACGCAAGTTCACGGAAATTAAGCAAACAGAAAGCATTCGGGCATATTTTAAGGAATTCACAACTGTAACGCTTAAAACTCCTAACCTCACCGACAAGAACATATTGTTCCACTTCACGAACGGATTGCAATTGGTCCAAGATAGAGTTGAAGCGGCAATAAGTTAAGACCATAGATGAAGCCATCACACAAACTGAGTCGTTGACGAACTTGAAGGATGAACGACATGACAAGGCGAAGGGCAAATATATAAGAAGTAGTCATGCAAAAGATGGGGGAGATTGTAGTCGAGGTAAGGAACATCAGACACAACCAAACTACACGACCCCCACAAGCCGGACAACAAGTGGTTGGTGCGCCAGAATTACAGGGAGAAGTGAGCACAAACCAACAAAGGAGATGACTGCTACATATGTGATGGAATTCACGGCTATGCAAGTTTCCCCGAGATGAAGAACCTTGGTGCCATTATACGAGAAAGGAAGGAGAAGGACGCACAAGAGCAACGCCAAGACATGGACACAATGCAACTGGGCATGGTAGGATTATGCGGCGCTATATCCAAGCAGACAGAGAATACTGGAGATTTTAGCACGCAGTATGTAGACATCTCCATAAATGGAAGACCGTATCATGCCATGGTAGACTCTGAGACCGAAGAAAACATCATGACCAAGACGGTAACAGAGAAATTAGGGCTGAACTATGTACCAAGCAACACCCGCCTCAAGACTATTAACGCCCCACCGACTCCCATGTGCGGTATCTCCCAAGGAGTAAGCATCACATTGGGGAAGTGTCAAGGAAAGGAGAACTTTACCGTCGCTCCTCTAGATATATTCAATACCATTCCCGGGCAAGAGTTTTTCCAGCGTTGCCACACGATGATCGACCCCTACCTCCTACGACTCATAGTAATGGAGTGTGAAAGGTCATGCATGGTACCTCTAGCCAAGGTGCTAAAGAAGGAAGGACATGCCTACTTATCGGCCATGCAGATTGTGAAGGTTCTAATGAAAGAAGAACCGACATTCCTGGATACCATTGCAGGTTAGGGAGAAGAACATGGTACAATGGAGTTCTTGCCACCGATCATAGAGAAAGTCCTCGAAGAGAACAAAGACGTGATGCTAGACGAGCTGCCAAAAATTCTACCTCTGAGACACGAGGTAGATCACAAGATAGAGTTTGATATCAGATCAAAGCCACCTGCACATGCACGTTACCGTATGGCTCCACCCCAGTTAGTGAAGCTAAGAAAGCATCTGAAGGAGCTCCTCGAGGCCGGTCATGTTAGTCCATCCAAGGCTCCTTGTGACGCACCAGTGCTATTCCAGAATAAGAAAGACTGGTCATTGTGCTTATGCATTGACGATCGCGCGTTTAATACGATAACAATAATAAAATCGACTACGCGCGTTTAATACGGTAACAATAAATAACAAATATCCTATCCTTCTAATTGTAGACTTGTTTGATAGACTTGGGCAGTCTAAATACTTCACCAAGAGGTATCTCCGAAAAGGATACTATCAAGTTCACATAGCGGAGGGAGACGAGCTGAAGAAAACATGTGTGACTAGACATGGAGCATCAGAGTGGTTGATGATTCCTTTCGACTTAACCAACGCACCCGCCTCTTTTTGCACGCCGATGAACAAAATCTTTTGCCCCTACTTGGACTAATTCATGGTGGTGTACTTGGATGACATAGTCATCTATAGCAAAACCTTCGAGGAGCTCGTACAACACCTTATGTTACAACACTAAAAATGGATATGCTAGGTAATACTTACTGTGTCTAGAATGCTAACGATAAGACTGGGATCACACTTATTTATGCGCGTAGAACAAAACCTCTGAACCCTTGCTATATCGAAGACAACTAACTTGTGAAGTTATTTTAGCTAGGAAAGGTTTGGTCCAACCATGTAGGGCTCTCGAATACGACGAATTACTCAAAGGAGTCTTTACCAGACTAAAAAAGAGGAAATCTTAGGTTTGGAGAGTCTAGGGGTAAATGGTATTTTTCCAGGTAGTATCGTATTTACCCTAAATATATAATTAATTATTTACATAATAAGGTGGAGGGGCATTTCGGGGAGAGAGGGCTGAAATTGGGCTCTTGAATTGAAGTCTTGCTCAACCTGAGTTCGAATCTAGGTGAAAACAATGAATTAAATTGTTTTTAATTTAAGTTGGTAAATTATTATAATTAATTTATATTTATTAGTTATTAGATAATTTAAAATAAAAGTAAATCAGATTTTTAATAATTAAATAAAACCTTATTTGACTAAGTACTAAACTAGACTTCTAAGCCTAAGAAAACTCTTCTCTCCCACGCTCATGTATCTCTCTCACGTCTCTATCACTCTCATCACGTTTTTCTCTGCCAAATGACATACAAAAACAGTAGGTAAACCAAAGTTCTTCACACTTGAAGAACTCACAACGAAAATTATAAACAAACAACTAAGCAACTACGTTAGGCAAAGAGATGCTTTTTCCTTCAAGTTGGTGTTGAAGCTCTTGGATATGGACGTGTGTTTGGAGGAGTTCTTTGGGAAGGAATTTGAGGTTTGAACTTAAAAAAGGTAAAAAAGGTATGGGCTCTCTTCTCTCTTGGTCCCTTTCCCAAGAGACCCCTAAGGTTCAGACGAGTCTATTCCGGGGTTATTGTTCATGGTTTTGTATTTGAAATGGCATGATAGTTCTTTATATATCATGTACACATGTTGATAGAAATATAATATTCATATGAGTTGAAATGTGGTTGATTTGAGGTATAATCTCTAGTCTAAACTAATCCATGAAAACGCACCAAAATGTTCCAAATGCACTACGAAATCCCCCTAAGAACCAAGGTGTAACTTGATGAATGGATGCTGAAAAATTAAAAGAAAATTTCCACTTTCTAGTGATGAATTTCAGTCAGCAAAGATTGTTCAAAATGTTGAAAAAAATGATTTAAAACAATTGAGGTCATGGAGGATTGAACCCGTGACCTCACCATGTTAAAAACCATGAAAATAAAGAAGTAAAAAGAAATGTGGTGAAGGCGATTCGAACAATGGTATTGGCTGGCAAATGTAACTTAAATGAAAAAAAATAAGAAATCAGAGGAGTGGGATTCGAAACCACCACTTCTCAGTCAGATTTAAGTAGGAGAATAAAAGAAAAATAAAGGGGGAGGCGTGTGGGAATCGATCCCACAACCTCATTGTCAACTCGAAATAGATAAAAAAAAATATAAAAGGGGTTATGGGGGTTTGATCCCACAACCCCTCGGCCAAGTAAGAGGAGATTTCAAGGAGATAAATAAAGAGGGAATGTTGATGTTGGGGCTCGATCTAGGGTCATAAGGTTATGTGGACTATAAATAAAATTAATAAAAAATGTAAGTGTCGTCGAAGGGATTCGAACATGGGTTCCCTACCCAAATTCCGTATTGATACATAAGTCATAGGTGAATTAAATGTTCAAAAATAATGCCACCTACTTAGATCAAAATTGAGATCTTGGCATACATACAAGATGCATAAGTCTTGTACTACATAATCTTAGGAAGATATGAATCAAGTAAACGAACTATAAATGAAGCCTCATGGCTTGTATGTGTAGACCCATAAGTCTAGCATTCGTTTAAAAATAATTGAACCTAAGATATATGTAATGAAATGATGAAATCCTAGAAAGGCTAAGTATGAGTGTCAAAAACATTAAATGGCCAACTGCATTGGCATATGATGAAATGAACAATGAAATGATTAAATGAATAATGAAATGATGAAATGAACAATGAAATGCTGAAACCCTAGAAGGGTTAAGTAAGAGTGTGAACCAGACGAAATGTCCAAGTGCATTGGAATATATATGAAATGAACAATTAAATTATGAAATGAATAATGAAATGATGCAACCCTAGAAGGGTTTAAGTAAGACTGTGAAACACACCAAATGGCCAAGCGCATTGGCATATGATGAAATAAACATTCACGTAAAAAGGGATTAGTAATTATGAAGATCAAATGTGCTAATGTTGATGAATGTGGTGGCAACATGTTTTGAGGCCAATGTAAAAGATGAGAGCAATCTCAAATGAATGTAAGTAAATGTCACCAAAACTTACTCACCTATGACAGTGTAAAGTTGATGAAGAGACCAGTCTCTATTAACAATCTAAAGAAAGTATTGAGATTAACACACTCAATACTAATGATGAGATAAGAAATCATGTATTGAGATATGATGTCCTCATACTAGAAGCCATTTCTATTACATATGAGTTGAATGTAATGGAACTTTATACTGATCACCGATATACTAGCTATGAGTGGTGATGCCTTCTTTCAGGAAGGGCAAAGGTTCACGTAACTCTCTTGAGATGACACTCTCCGGCATACCGGATATGGGCCTCCTTATATATCTAATTCTTCGAACCTATATAACCATTATAGGGATCTCGCGGAGTTCAATTCCCATGTACGCTAGCATGTATTGAGTCACATTGGCCGGTGATTCCACCTCTTTTCAGTGTGGGGTTTCATGACACTGGATTTCATGATGCTCAAATGATATATGTCGGTTAAAGTTAAAGTTCCCAATGAATGAATGAGGCCAGCCTCAAATGATGCACATAATAAAACAAATGATACCAAAAGTGTTAGTATAGGATTATCAAGGGGTAACTTAGATTCAAGTAATGCTATTAGGTAATTCTTGGTCATTGCAGAATGGACCCGATGAAAGTCTTAAACTACATCCTAGGTATAGCTAGTGCTTACACAGGCCCATGAATGAAATGAAATATAGTACGTATGAATGAATGAAGAAGACTCTGTGTTTGCTAAAGAAGACTCCTTAGTTGAGGTACCATATGTTTAGCCCTCATTTTTGGGAAGTGTTAATGTCAAGTCCATGATTCCAAGGTCTCATGGCATACAAATGATTTATATGAACAATGTTATGTGTTATATGAATTACGATATATGCTATGTGTAAATTGTTGTATGTTTTGTGCAAAATGATAAGTATTATAATGCACGTTACTCTCATGGCATAAATTTCCTAATCAAAATTTTGAAAGCTCATAAACTTTCCTAATCAAAATTTTGGAAGTTCACTGACTTTTCTTATCTCAATTTGGCAAGTCCACTGTCTTCACCTACTATAATCATGTTGCTAGGAAATAGCTATTCTTACTCATGCATGTTCCTTGGTGTGTACTTGCATATACCCCTACTTAGTACAAGTGTGTACTAACCCTATAAAACTCAAAACTTTTAGGGCAAGCACAGGTGGACGCTAAAGCTAAAGGATCAACAATGCAGCTATCCGGACGTCGAGCATTAATCCGGACTTGGTAGGCCCTCATGTTTTCGAGGATGCTTGCCAATTTAAATTCTAGTTTAGTTGTAGGATTGAGCAAGTGGAGTTTGTTCCACTAGCATTTATTTCCCGTTTTTGGTAAGACATTGTATAGGTGCAATTTTGGCAAGTACATATTTATCGTTATAATAAAATGCTTCTTTCATTTGATGATTGTAATGTTAGATGATTGATGGTGAACAATTATATATGTAGTAAAATGTTTAGTAAGCATATTAGGAAACAAAAAGTTTCAATTTTTTATGCTAAAATTAACCTAGATGAAGTAAGAATGACGTATGTAGGCTTGTCTGCAACCTCTTATAGGTCAACGACGCCGGTCTCATCTGGGGTCTCGATTCTGGTCATGAAAAAGTTGGTATCAGAGCGCTAGGTTAAATTTTGAGGATAATAAGTTCACATCAACCACATCGAGTAGTTTCTAAATCATGTAGTGAAGTGCACCACTATCCTGGATTGGAGACTGCATGATGCGTAGGAAAATTTTCCTTCTTCTAATCTTATTGTGCCTTCTCTAATGTTGTAATTCTTGGTGTTGAGACCGTATCTAACACCAACTCTTGAAGTTCCCAAAAGATGAACACAATGAGAAAAATAGATGGGGAGATTGGAGGAGCGACTACTGGAGTAATTGAAGTTTCTTCCCAGGCTAAAGCTGCTGGAATAGAGATGCATGTTAACTCAGCTGGTTAACATATGGAGAAGTAAGGAAAACTTCGGTACAGATTGCCCAAGCTAGCAGTTTACAAGCTCAAGCTATTGGCATTGATTGACGTGGAGAAGTCTGTGTTGGCATTCTACCAGCTAAAGAATGTATCTCAATCCTGGTATAAGGTGTGGCAGGATAGAAGAGCCTTAGGAGTGGGTCCTATTACTTGGGAACTTTTCAAGATGGCTTTTCTAAGGAGGTTGTTTCCTAGATAAATAAAGGAGGCCAAGGTTGATGAATTCATCAACCTTAAGTAGGGCTTGATGTCAGTCAGAGATTACTCCCTGAAGTTCGTAAGACTTTACAGCAAAGGAGAGGCCACCTTTTATGAAGTGTGGCATACTACATGGGGGAGAATGTATGATGGACTCTAACGCTTGTTACAGTTGTGTCAAACTGGGTCACATGATGAAGGATTGTCGAAATAGGAGAAGTCAAGAACGAGGGAAGGAGTGAGTTCAAACTAATGTTCCAAGTGAAGAGCCTCCAAGGAGGAAACAATTCTTCATTTTCAAGTCTAGGGGTGTAGGGGAAGGCACCTCAGGGGAACTCTCGGGTGCGTAGCCTTAATTAGTGTTTCATGTATTTGAATGTGTGTGGTGTTTATGCTCTAGTATGAGCTAATATGTTTGAGTCATCAATTTTGTTTCTGATTTGTATGATTTATATGTTTAGTTATGTTGTATGCTTTGATGACACTAGTTTAGGAAAGAGTTCTTTAGTCTATTATTGTGAAGCTACTAGTAGGTTTCAATGATATGCCCCATCATGTTTAGATGTGAATCAGATATTCACCAATGGGGAGCATTGAATTACCTATGTATGCATACATTCTATAGATGAATTACTTATCGTTAGTAAAGAGTAGTGTCATTTGGGTACGAATGTTCCTAAGTGGGGGATAACGTACAACCCTAAAAATGGATATGCTAGGTAATGGTTAATGTGTCTACAATGCCAACGATTAGACAGAGTTCACACAGATTGATGCGCGTAGAACAAGACCTCGGAATCCTTGATACATCCAAGCCAACTAACTTGGGGAGTTAGTTGAGCTTGGAATGGTTGGGTCCAACCATGTAGGGCTCTCGAGTACGAAGATTTACTCGAAAGAATCTTTATCGTACTTAAAAAGAGGAAATCTTAGGTTTGGAGGTTCTAGGGGTAAATGGTCTTTTTCCAAGATAAGGGTAGTATCATAATTACCCTAAATATACAATTAACTTTTTAATTAATAAGGTGGAGGGGAATTTTGGGGAGAGAGGGACGAAATTTGGCTCTTGAAGTGAAGTCTGGCTCCACCCGTGTTCAAACCTAGGTGGAAGCAATGAATTAAATTGTTTTTAATTTAAGTTGGTAAATTAATGGGATTAATTTGTATTTATTAGTTATTAGATTATTTAAAATAAAAGGAAATCAGTTTATTAATAATTAAATAAAACCTTATTTGACTAGGTCCTAAACTAGACTTCTAAGCCGAAAAAAACTCTTCTCCCCAACGCTCATGTCTGTCTCTCACGTCTCTATCACTCTCACTCACGTTTTTCTCTGACAAATATCACACAAAAACCGTAGGTAAACCAAAGTTATTCACACTTTAAGAACTCACAATGAAAAATATTAACAAACAACAAATCAACCACGTTAGGTAAAGAGAGGGTTTTTCCGTCAAGCAGGTGTTAAGCTCTTGGATTTGGACGTGTGTTTGGAGGTGTTCTTTGGTAAGCAAGTCTAGGTTTGAACGTCAAAAAGGTATGGGTTATCTTTTCTCCTGGTCCCTTTCCCAAGAGTCCCCAAAGGTTCAGACGAATTTATTCCAAAAACTAGGATTGTTCCCTGTTGCATGTCGCTGTCACTAGCTCCCATTGAATCTTAGGTTGGTTATGTTTGCTGGTAGAAAACTAGGGTTGAAATGTATTTTCATGATGATTATGTGTTTATATGTATGTTTGTAATTATGTGACTTATGTTGATGTTTCCTAAAATGTAATTATGTGTGTATGTGTGTGTTGCCGTCTCTATTGTTCATGGTTTAGGACTTAAAATGGCATGATAGTTCTTTATATTTCATCTACACATTTTGATGTAAATGTGATGTTCATATGAGTTGAAATGTGGTTTATTTGAGGTATAATCTCTTGTCTAAACGAATCCATGAAAACACACCTAAAACATTTTAAATGAACTATGAAATCCCCCTAAGAACTAAGTGTAACTTGATGAACGGATGCTGAAAAATTAAAAGAAAATTTCCAGCTTCTAGTGATGAATTTCGGTCAGCAAAGAGGGTTCAAAATGTTGAAAAAAATGAATTAAAACAAGTGAGGTCATGGAGGATTGAACCCGTGACCTCACCATGTTAAAAACCATGAAAATATAGAAGTAAAAAGAAATGTGGTGAAGGGGATTCAAACCATGGTATTTGCTGGAAAATGTAACTTAATAGAAAAAAAAGAAATAACAGGAGTGGGATTCGAACCCACCACCTCTCAATCAGATTTAAGGAGGAGAATAAAAGAAAAATAAAGGGGGAGGCGTGTGGGAATTGAACCCACAACCTCTTAGGCAGATTTAAGGAGGGAAATTAAAGAAAAATAAGGGGGAGACGTGTGGGATTCGAACCAATGACCTCTTAGGCAGATTTAAGGACGAGAATAAAAGAAAAATACAGAGAGGCTGTGGGGGGTTTGATCCCACAACATCATAGTCAACTCGAAATAGACAAGGAGAAATAAATAAATAAAATATAAAAGGGGTTGTGGGTGTTTGATCCCACAACCCCTCGGCCAAGTAAGAGGAGATTTCAAGGAGATAAATAAAGAGGGAATGTTTATGTTGGGGCTCGATCTAGGGTCCCAAGGTTATGTGGACTATAAATAAGTCAATGAAAAAATTAAGTGTTTTCCAAGGGATTCGAACTTGGGTTCCCTTGCCCAAACTCCGTATTGTTACATCAGTCATAGGTGAATTAAATGTTCAAAAATAATCCCACCTACTTAGATCGAAATTGAGATCTTAGCATACATACAAGATGCATAAGTCTTGTACTACATAATCATAGGAAGATATGAATACCTAAACAAACTATGAATGAAGTCTCATGGCTTGTATGTGTAGACCTATATGTCTAGCATACGTTTAGAAATAAGTGAACCAAAGATGTATGTATTGAATTGATGAAACCCTAGAAGGGTTAAGTACTAGTGTAAAATACACTAAATGGCCAATTGCATTGGCATATGATGAAATGAAAAATGAAATGATGAAATGAACAATGAAATGAGGAAACTCTAGAAGGGTTAAGTAAGAGTGTGAAACACACAAAATGGTCAAGTGCATAAACATATCATTAAATGAAAAATGAAATGATGTAATGAACAATGAAATGATGAAACCCTAGGGTAAAGTAAGAGTGTGAAGCACACCAAATGGCCAAGCGCATTGGCATATGATGAAATGAACATTCACGTAAAAAGGGGTGAGTAATTATAAAGAGCAAATGTGCTAATGTTAATGAATCTGGTGTCAACATGATATTAGGCTAATGTAAAAGATGAGAACAATCACAAATGAACCTAAGTAAATGTTACCAAAACGTACTAACCTATGAGAGTGTAAAGTTAATGTAGAGACAAGTCTCGATGAACACTCTAATAAAAGTATTGGGATTAACACACTTAATACTAATGATGAGATTATAAATCATCAATTGAGCTATGATGTACTCATACTAGAAGCCAACTTCCATGAGGTATGAGTTGAATGTAATAGAACTTTACATTGAGCACCGCTAGACTAGCTATGAGCGGTGATGTCATCTTTCTTTAATGGAGGAGGTTCACGTAACTCTCATGGGATGAGACTGCCCGTAATACCGGGTATATGACTCCTTATATCTCCAAGTCTTCGAACCTATACTGCCAACATAGGGATCAGGCGGAGTTCAATTCGCATGTACGCTAGCATGTTTTGGGTCACTTTTGCCGGTGATTCAACCTTTTTACGGTGTGGGGTTTCATGTAACAGGATTTCCTGATGCTCACATGATCGATGTTGGTTAAAGTTAAAATTCCCAATGAATGAATGAGGCCAGCCTCAAATGATGCTCATAATGAAACGAATGAGACCAAAGGTGTTCGGATAGGATAATCATGAGGTGAGTTCGATTCAAGTAATGAAATTAGGTTATTCTTGGTCATTGCAAAATGAACCCGCTGAAAGTCTTAAACTACATCCTAGGTATAGTTGGTGTTTACACTGGCCTATGAATGAAATGAAATGAAGTACGTATGAATGAATGAAGTTGAATCTGTGTTTGCTAAAACAGACTTCCTAGTTGAGGTTCCATATGTTGATCCCTCATTTTTGGGAAGTCTTAATGTTAAGTCCATGATTCCAAGGTCTAATGGCATACGAATGAATGATATGTACAATGTTATGTGTTATATGAATTATGATATGTGTTATGTGTACGCTGTTGTGTGCTGTGTGCAAAATGTTAAGTATGATTATGCATGTTACTCTCATGATATAACTTTCCTAATCCAAATTTGGAAAGATCATAAACTTTCCTAATCCAAATTTTGAAATTTCACTCACTTTCTTAATCTCAATTTGGCAAGTCCACTAACTTGACCTGCTATAATCATGTTGCTAGGAAAGAGCTATTCTTACTCATGAATGTCCTTGGTGTGTGTTTGCATATACCCATACATAGTACAAGTGTGTACTAACCCTATACAACTCTAAACTTTTAGGTGTAGGCACAGGTTGACATTAGAGCTACAGGATCAATGTTGCAGCGATCTGGACGTCGAGCATTCATCTGAACTCTGTAGTCCCTCATGCTTTCAAGGATGCTTGCCCATTTACATTCAAGCTTAGTTGTAGGATTGAGCTAGTGGAGTATGTTCCAGTACCGTTTCTTTCCCATTTTTGTTCAGACATTGTATTGGTGCCATTTTGGAACTACATCTTTATCGTTATAATAAACTTCTTCTTTTGTTTGATGATCTTAATATTAGATGGTTGATGGTGAACAATTATATATGTTATAGAATGTTTAGTAAGCATGTTAGAAAACAAAAAGTTTCAATTTTTCTGCTGAAATTAACCTAGATGAAGTAAAAATATAAATGACGTACGTAGGCTTGTCTGCGACCTCTGAGAGGTCAACGACGCCGGTCTCGCCTAGGGTCTAGATTCCGATCATGACACCTTAGAAGAGTCTTCCAAGTCTTACAGGAGAACCAGCTCCATGTCAATCGGGAGAAGTGTGAGTTTGACCAGAACGAGGTACACTTATTAGGACATATCATCAGCCAAGGCGAACTATGGATGGAGGAGGCAAAGATCCTGGCAATCTAGGAACGGGAGGCACCCTAAAAAATGATAGAGCAGCGATCCTTTCTTGGACTTGCAAACTACTATCGCAGGTTCATCAGTGGCTACTCCTCTAAAACCACTTCACTTACCAAGTTGGTATAAAAGAATAAGTCGTGGCTTTGGAGAAAGGAGTGCCAAAGAGCATTCGAAGGTCTCAAGGTTGCAGTGACGGAAGAGCCGATATTGACACTGCCGAATTTCTCCACCTTTGAAATACATACGGATGACTCAGACTTTGCCATTAGGGGAGTCTTTATTCAAGATAGACACCTAATAGAATTCGAGAGCCGCAAACTAAATGAGTCCAAACGACGTTACACGGTGCAAGAGAAGGAAATGACGGCTATTGTGCATTTCTTACGCATGTGGAGACACTACCTCCTAGTCTCAAAGTTCGTTGGTCAAGACCGACAACGTGGACACTAGCTACTTCCAATCACAAAGAAGATCACTCCGAAGCAAGCTAGATGGCAAGAGTTTCTGGCCGAGTTTAACTACGTCTTCGAATACAAACCAGGAAAAGGCAACGTTATGTCCAACTCACTAAGCAGGATTGCCAAGCTTGCTGCCATCACTACAGCTCACTGTGACATTCAATATGCAATCAGTTATGGTATGAAACACGATCCAGAGGACAAGAAGCTGATAGAATTGGCTTTCGAAGGCAAACCAATCGCTTATTGGTAGAAGATGGCTTCTTGCTCACTACCGGTCGAACGGTCTATATGCCGAATGTCAGGGATTTGAGGGGGCCCATCATTATGGAAATCCACGAAACCCCGTGGGCTGGGCATCCAAGGTAGCAAAGAACCAGGGCGCTAATCAAGGCTATTTATTTTTAGCCATGCATGTGGGATGACATCGTGTGCTATGTGCAGACTTGTCTTGGTGCCAACAACACAAGGTGGGGAAAAGGCAACCGGGAGGGTTACGAGAGCCACTACCCATAGCAGAACGCCCATGGGAGATAGTGATCATGGACTTCATCACTTCCTTGCCAAAGTCCGACGAGTTTGGTACAATCATGGTCGTGGTGGACAAGTTTTCAAAGTATGCTACCTTCATACCCGCCACAGCTGCTTGCACGGCAAAGGAAGCTAATCGACTATTTTTTAAGAAGGTGGTGAAATATTGGGGTTGCCGAGACATATCATTAGAGATCGAGACCCCGCTTTACTAGAATCTATTTGAGGGAGTTGTACAAGATACTTGGCACTGTGCTTCACTTCTCCACAAGTTTACACCTGCAGACCGACGGCCAGATCGAACGAGTCAACGCCCTACTGGAGTGCTATCTCAGGCACTATGTTTGAGTTCATAAGAAGGATTTGGGAAAAAATCCTACACATGGCGCATTTTTCCCACATTTTATAGAGGAGCGAGACCACTTGGCGCACACCATTTGAGTTGGCGACAGGCCAACTACCCCAAACTCCGCATTCGTTTCCAACTTCTTTCGAGGGAAAGAGTATGGGTTCCTAAAATCTTGCTAAGGGATAGGAGAATCAGCTTGACACTACCAAGTCCTCCTTGGAAAAGGCAGCCAAGAAGATGAAAAAGTTCGCCGACTGCAAGCGTCGTCCCACAGATTATAAAGAAGGCGACATTGTTTTGGTTAAATTCAATTCAAGCCAGTTCAAGGAACTAAGAGGCATCCATAAAAACTTAGTGCGCAAGTATGAGGGTCCATTCAAGAACGTTTCCAAGGTGGAACAGATCTCGTACAAGATTGAGTTACCTCCACACTTCAAGATCCATCTGGTATAACATGCTAGCGTCCTTAAGCCGTACCATGAGGACAAGGCGGATCCTAGACGGCACCGATGACAACAGGCACCCATTACTGTCACCGCCTCGCACGATCGGGAGATTGAATCTATCATAGATTATCAAGCGAAGCCGAAGTGGGGTCAACAAGCAAACACCATGTTCCTGGTGCATTGGAAAGGACAAACTCCAGAATAGTCCAAATGGGATAAATATGAAGACTTGTGGCAATTTAAGGACAAAGTCCAAGTGTTTTTGCAGCACTACGTAGTGGTCGTCACATAATTAAGTGGGGTAGACTATGACGTCCTGCCACAATTTCAGCCTGATTTTGCGTCCGAATAGGTGCAGAACATTCTAGAGTTGTGGGGAAAACTCTAGAACCTTTTTGAAGTCTCAAGAAGACTAGATAAGGTCCCATAGAATTATAGAATTATCTAGAAGGTACCAAAGTTTAAATATATTAGGGACTTGTAAAGTAAATATTTATTTCACTTTAGTCCCTAGTAAGTATTATAATTAGAGGTGCCCCTCATTTAGAAAGGCACTAAATAAGTTGTAAAGCAATATTCCAAAACAATACAAAAGCCTTCTTCAAAGCTCTCTTTCTTGTTCTTTCTATGTATTTCAAAGCAATCTCTTAGCGTTCCAAGTCTTAAAGGATTCCTTTAACTTACATGATCTTGAAAGATTAGTGAGTAAGTCGTCGAGGGCAGCACAGAGTCTTAGAAACTACTCTTAATCCATGACACTTGGCTCCCGTTTTAGGAGACTTAGTCCCAAACCACAGATTGACAACATGGGCCGTCAACCAATTCACGATCCATGGATGTGAAATGTTTTGATAGTGCAAGTTATGACGAAGAAAGGGGTAATTGGTAATTTAACCCCATGCTCCTAAAAATGTATTGATGGTTATTTTAGGTTTATTACCATATTTTAAGAGTATTGAAGTGTTTAAAACTATCTAATCTCTATTATTAACACAACCCCAAAGTTAGAATTCTTTTTCTCTGAAACGCTCTCTTAAAGGAAAACTCCATTAGAGGTGAAGAACACAAGGTTTCAAGGTCAATCTCTCAAATTTTTAAGTGATTTTCATGGGAATCTTTCAGTATAAGGTATGATGATACTTTATCGAGGGTTATCTTTCCCCTAGAGTCAATTTCTAAATAGTTTTCAAGTTTCAAATGTTTATGAAAACTCTTAGATCTCACTAAATCTCATTGGTTCTTGCATCAAACGTTTTCCAAAGATAAATTACCATTATATTAATTTTTAGTACATGATTTTCGATGAAAAAATCTATGAACCCATGACTTCTCTCAATTTCTCAAATTTGACCTTATGAAGTGGGTTTGTTGATTATGAATGAATGAAAATTGATTCATATGTAGATTGATTTAGATTGTTGATTTATATCATTATCTATGTCTTATTTTAGTGAAGTGTTGGTGAATTGAGAAATTTTCATTATAGATTTGAAATGGAATTTTTACCTAATTTCATATTAATGTAGAATTGATATAGAATTGTGATATATTGATGTGTGATAAACTTAAGGTTGAATTTTTTATTTGATACCTACAATATCAATGTTAACTTAATGGAATTAAGGTGATCATGGCTTGGAGTATATCTATATGTGATTCCAATGTTAGAGTGATCATCTTATATAGAGTGTGAATATATTATGACTGAAAGTATTATCTCACTAACTACTCTTTAAATGGTAGGCTTAGGCACCCTATTCTTGTATAAATAAATGACAAGGTGAATGTGTATCTTGAGGTGGTAGGCTAGTGCATCCTCTTCTAGACTAATGAATGTATCTTGACTTAATTGCTAAATGATCACGTTTTGGTAGACCTATAGTTGGTAGCCTTGTCTTGAATAAATGAATGATGTCTTGATTTGGTAGACCTAACATTGATGGCCTCCCTATGATTAACTAAATAGGTATTTTTGACTATAATTTGAACTGGTAGACTTAAAGATTCTGCAGCCCTATGTGAATATATAGCGTTGAAGTGGTAGACCTAATGGTGGTGGCCCCCTTCTTGTGTGGAATGATGCACATAGGAGCGGTATATATAAAGGTGGTGATCTTTCCTTAGGAATATCAATGAGTTATGTTTTATACCTTGAATGGGTAGACTTAAAGGTAGGGGCCCTTCATGTGTATGTGTCTTGGGTCTGAAAGCCTAATGTTTGTTGACCTCTCGAGAACACCAATATATTTTTATCGAAACTACTCTATGGAAATGAAGGCAAGGAACCAAGGGGATATGGTTAGATGAATGTTTTACCAACTTATATTGAATCTTTATGAGAGTCTTTCATATACCACAACTATATGCATGCATAGGTCCTAGCTACTGATTCACAAAAGCTAGATGAACCGGTCTCGCTTAGGCAATGAGACTACCTCTATACGGTGTGGGAATAGAACATCAAATTCCTTGTCTATACTGTAAGGTCTATGTCAGTTAAATACTTATTATCATCTTGTGGGTTGTTCACTCTAATTAATTGATTGGTACTACAACGTGTAGGTAGTAGCGTGTGATATTATCTACACATGGAACGATTAGGCCTTGAAGGTGATTGAGTAATTTCCCTAAGTCTTCATAACTAATGTTTGATAATCCTATAAATTAATCTAATAAAAATGCTAAATTATCGACTCTATAATATTATACATGTTTCTTTTATATTTATGAAATGAGTTAGTTAACATGTTATGTTGGAATGCAAAAGTTCTTGTGTATTGTAGCCTTGAGGAACACATAGGTGTGGCATGAAGAGGTAGTATGGGCTGCCACTCCATGACTAACATAAGTGAGTCTTAGAGTAACTTGGTAGATGCCTAAAATGATGAAATAATCTACTTAAATGTATATGTTAATCTATTGCATGTTGGCACTAGTTGAAGTATGTCTACTTAATGTAAAGGTTAAAAGGTAAAGGTAATGGCTTAAATAAGATATTATGACTTGAATATTGGTTGTGACTTAAATTATACTATTAGTTTTAAATACTCATGAAGTTTTATTAGAATGCCATAAAAGCATGAATTTCAAGAAAATTTCCCTTTTAGCATGATTTTGCATGGTCATCATACTTAGTGCTTAATTGTAACACCATCTTTTTCATACTTTTACTAAAACTGTAGGTTGATGTTTGTAGGTGGACTCTGTAGTTGAAGCCTTGGATTTACATTCTAGAAGACTTGGTACGTACTCATGGATTAGAGGACAAAGAAATCTTATGTTTCCTTTTTGATATAATAAACTTTTAGTACTTTTTTTATTGTAAAGGGCCATGTCCCTATGATGTTTATGCTGTGTCTAAGAAGGCTATATTGAGACATGGTATTTCGTTGTTTTATAACTGAGTATTCAATTGTTTTCTTTATTGAGAAAAAGTTTTAACTTCTCACAATTTTTATTGACTTTGTGATGAATGAATGCTAAGGGGCCTGTACAAGACCCCTTTGGGGTCAAGTACACCTTGTCACGACTTTGGGGTGCGCTTGTGTCGTGACACAAAAAGAACTGGATAACCCTTGGATCCGGTCTCGATTTTTAATATCCTAGATGAGGTCTATATATAGCCCCTGAAGATGACCTATAATCAGAAAACAAGGAACATGTGCAATAACAGTACACAACCACAATGTATAGGTAGGATAACACGAATATTCCGATAAAGTGTAATATAGGTAAGAAATCACAATAGAGTAAATACACACACACGAAATACGTAGATCAATTATTAATTAAAGATCATTCTTAAAATTCCCAATATGAACGACTATTTTCATGAATGTAATTATCACAATGGTCCTCTTATGGAACCAACACCCAAACTATTAATGATTGGGAACGTGACAACATATCAAATATATGTGTCAGGACATGGCACCCGATCTAACATATGTTCCAAAACATGATATTCTGTCAAATATACGAGTTGAAATGAGACACCTGATACAATATATGTTTTGGAACGTTACACCCGATCAAATATATGCATCGAAATGTGATACCCGATTCAATATGCACAACCACAATCACAATCACACGCATAACGAGGAATGCTCATAGTGATGCAATCCATAATAGATTCATGGCATATAATTGTTCATATATATAATCATTGTACTAGGTTAGATTCACATTTCACTATTCACATACATAAATGTATACAATGAAGCAATTAAGCAGCGTATATCACACAAACAGGAAATCAAACAATCACATACATTGAAACCAGATTTGAATCCTCCTAAAACACTTGAGTCTTCCCTTTTCAAAATTGTAAGATTTTTCCTTGTCTTAAAATTACCAATTAAATCAAGGACAAATAAACAAGGCATAATTACCCAGATTATAATTACATTATCAATCCTAGACCAAACACTAGATCGTAATGTTCAATTAGAGCTTTTTCCAGTATTTACCTCAGGTCAAAACTATAAGATCCCAAAAATTACTTTTGTGAAATAGAGCCTAACATGGTTTTCATGATGGTATAAGGTCCCAAATTGGCCTATAATGTAGGATAGAGGCACTGTCTAAGAGTTTTTGTCCATTGGATGTTAAACGTCAAAGGACAACTAACACATTCGACGACTATGTCAACTATGTGACTCATATGTGGTTTTATGTGTTTATATCTGATTCATGAGGTTATAATGTACTTAAATTATTTATTAGACTGCATATAGTCAGTCTGTCAAGTTTTGTGAAGTTTGGAGGTCAAACATCCAAGAACGTTCGAAAGGTTTGCCTTAAAATGACCTTGTGTGTCTAAGCATGTTTAGTCAAATTTTTCGTGTTCGTTTTGAATGAAATTCATGTGAGAGGTCCTAAACTCATAAAAAATAATGTTTGGGTTGGAAATGTCTGGGCAAACTTCCCCAAGGACCATCCAAGGGTCCTTGAGGAAAGACCCTTCAAGAGTGCCCAAGCTATCCAAGACAGCCCACCTACGGATGGAAATCGACGCCTAGTGGCTCAGTAGATTCCCCGTAGGTGAGGTATCATCGATGGAAACTTAGGCGTTGGAGAGTTCCAGACAAATACCAGCCTCAGTCTTGAACCACGGACCAACAGGACGGTCCGTTTGTCAAGGGACGGGCCGTTGATGGTCCATCCATCGATTGGGTAAGTATACTGTGCAGTCAGTGTTAAATTCAAGCGGTGAATTAATAAATTCATCCCATGTATAAATAACGAAAATGATTGTTTATTACGGGTCTTTTGGGTATTTTAAATGTGTTTATGGGTAACATCCTTATGATATTGAATTGGATGATTTAGCATTGGACTGACATTTTGAGGATGGAGTGGTGGTATGCTGCCCTAATTCCCCTTATTATGTTAATTGGACTTCTATTATGTTGTGATTGGTATGGTCCAATTATGGTAGCAGTGTTATGTACTTTACTTGCAATTGATGTGGCCTTATCGGCGTTACTTTATATATTGTGATGCTCATAGCCTTGTCGAAAACTACTTGAAGTTATGTGATTATTTGTGTAGTTGGTTATGTGAAGTATGATCATATCTACCTGAATGTGAAGTACAGTGATAGTATGTGCTCTTCTTTTGATGCTATTTAGGTTATCATGTTAGACTATAGCTAGGTGTTCATGTGTATAGTCTTAGAGTTGATGCATGGTTGTTCCTACGTGAATATATGAGTCTATAATGGTTATATTGAAGATTTTATAGTAATTTATAGGGTTACATAAAAATGATAAGGGTCATACCTAAGTACTTCAAAGAATGATAT
Organism: Solanum pennellii; assembly: GCF_001406875.1. Taxonomy (NCBI): domain Eukaryota; kingdom Viridiplantae; phylum Streptophyta; class Magnoliopsida; order Solanales; family Solanaceae; genus Solanum; species Solanum pennellii. The sequence goes on from NC_028637.1 coordinate 44,421,685, forward strand.
GTAATATTTAGTAAAGTATGTTGTGTATTGTTTTGGTAGACTCGTGTCCCTTACTTGATGCATCTATGAATTTGAATATGTGATGTATTGACTTAGGATTATAAAGCTCTTAGTATTAATTATGAATGATATGAGACCTTGAATGATGTTAAAAGGGTCCTTTATGTGAAACCTTTAACCTAGTAGTAAGGCTATGCAACTTGAAGTAGAAAGTCCTAACTGTGTCCTTCTTGTAATGAATGATGGACTTAAGGTTGATTAGATTGAACGACATCATATCAATCCTTAGAAAAATCATTATGAGCTTGTTGTCGCCATTGTAAGGCAGCCGTAGGGGACATCTTTGGTAAGGTTAATGTAATTAAGTTATGAACTTGATATGCAACCCCTTTGTATAAACTTTTAATGTGAATTACACTATGAGAACAAAGGCTAGCACCAAGTGAGTATGACAAGGGAAGTAGTTCTTGTTAAAGGATGAGGCAAGAATACAAAGTAAGCCCTTCATATTCCTTAACCATGTGCCTACATGGGATGTATCTAAGTTCTACTATTGGCAAGTAGAACACACCCATTGGATTTAGTTAGAACTCCGGATTCCATGTTTTGCTACCATGGTCTATGTGGATTATTTCCTATTCGCATCATGTGAGATACCTACTAGCACTAGTGAAGTTCAATGTAGTTTAGGTGGTGGTATGGGATACTATCTAGACATTGCACAATAGGCTTTGAAGGCGTTTATGAGATTCTCTAGGTCTTTTCCAAGACCATTACTTGAATGTCCTTTATGTGATGAATGTCTCTTAATGAACTAATGAAATAATGACTTATGTAAGAACATATGTTAAATGAATAAGTACTTATCTACAGTAGTTAAGGGTTGTCTAGTTAAGATATGAAGGGAGCATAGGAATTCTCACTTCTTATCTGATCTAGATAATACTAAAGGATGACTGTAGTTAGGGAAGATGGTACAATATGTAGACATGATCTATACTTAGGTAGTCCGAAGGATTACTTAGGTAATCTTGAAGTGGTCAATCGTGGAAGTTATCTCCTTTATTTACTTGGTAAGTCTTTTGATATACTTTGGAAATAAAATGTCATATTAACTATAGGTTGGTGTGTTAAGTTAGAATGTATCTATTATAGGTAGTCTATAGGATCTCTTAAGTGTGTGTGCAAGGGATTGTATGGGAGGTAGCTTCACAACTCACTCAAGTGATACGTAGAATCCCCTTTAGTAGAACAATCTCATGTTCATGTGTATGGTGTCTTGTAAGTATTTATATGTCTTATTATAGGTAGTATTAACGATCATTTAAGTGTGCTTAGAGATATTGTATGAACGGTCTCTGTTTGTATGACATAAGTGAGTCATAGCATAGATTGTAGTGAGGTAAGTACATACTAGAAGTTGTCTTAGGTGAACTTCACTTACATTGAAGTGTAACTAATTGTAAAGGGCTTCCAAAAATATGATAAATTATTTAAGTGTTTCCTTATGTGTTTTTAAGTTGATAAATGTTGTTATTATGATTATATTATGATATTTAAATGAAAATATGAATATTTCTAATAAATGTCTATTTTCATGATTTGTATACATTATTCCATACTTAGTACATGTGGTTGCACTAATTCTATGCTTTTATCTATATCTGTAGTGATTGGTATGTGAGGAGCATTTTGGAATCAAGACTAGGATCGTAGCACCATTCAAGTGAAGTTGAAGTATGTCCTCATTTGACTCGAGAGCATAGATGTCTTTTATGTATCTTATTGAAATATTGTAATAGACTAATATTTGTTTTGTATGGTCCGTGTCCCAAGTATTCTCGTGTCTACGGTTTGATGAGATTGAGACGTAGTTTTCCTATAATTTTATATGAAAAGTTTTTTAAAGACTATGAAATTTTTGTGAAAAGATTTAATTCTAAACTACTTTTCCCTATGTATATGGGATTAACGATATGAAAGGACTTGTATAAAAACTCCGAGAGGTCGAGTAAGCCAGTTGTGACCTAAGGAATTCCCTAACTTCTAGGGTCTGAATGCGGGTCGTGACAAGCCTTGTATCAGAGCATATGATTTGAAAGTACTCTTAGGAATCAAATAGTCTCATCAAGGCACGTCTAGTATAGTCTCGACAATCGGTTTGAGTCACGACACATCTATGGGCGAGAGGCTATAGGACAGTAGCGTTTCCCTTCTTTTCTACTCCTATGTCGTGCCATAGAGTAAAAGTTATGAGTACTCTTTTTCTTATGGTTTTCCTTCTGTTTGTAAGAAGATGAATATGAGGAGAACATCGTCTAGGAGAGTTGATGAGAATGATGTGCATGAGGAGATTCCTTCTCAAGTTGAGCAAGTTACTCAAGGTGCTCAATTGCCTCCCCAAGGTGGTCAAGTCCCTATTGTGGAAGGATGTAATGATATTCCGGTGGATCTCCTGGAGTTGAGTGGCAGAGATATTAGAGAGGCATTTATTGCTTTAGCCCTACCCGCGACTACTGAAACGAATTTGAGAAGGGTGCCTATGGTGAATGTTGTGGAGAGCACTATGACCTCTAGGTTGAGAGACTTTGTGAGGATGAATCCTCCTATCTTTCTTGGTTTTATCATGGAGAGGATCCCTACGAGTTCCTTGATGGTGTTTACAAGGTGTTGAGTTATATGGGGTCGCATCTAGGGAGAAGGTGTACTTGGCTTCGTATCAATTGAAGGATGTTTCACAAATATGGTACACTCAATGGAAGTACAATAGGCTTGTGGACTCGGGTCCTAGTTAGAGGGAATAATTTAAGAAAACTATTCTTGGAAAGTACTTTCCCCGCGAGATGAGGGAAGTTAAGGTAGAGGAGTTTATCAATATAATGCAAGGCAATATGAGTGTTGAGGAGTAATCTTTGAAGTTCTCAATGTTATTTGGATATGCCCCATCCCTTGTGTCAAATTATAGGGATGAGATGAATCATTTTGTGACTGCGTCACCGACTTTGTGAGGAAAGAATGTCCTACGGCCATACTACATGATTATATAACCCTAGCTAGAATCATTGTGTATGCACAATCAATACAGAAGTCTAACCTTGCTAGGATTGCTAAAAACATGAAAAGAAGTGGTTCAAGTGATCAAGGGCAACCTAGGTTCAAAAAGAGGGCTCAAACTCAAGATGGACATAGTGCTCCTAAGGTGAAATTTGAGAAATGAGGTGGTTCTCAAAATGTGAAGCCTACATGTGTCAAGTTGCTCGTCATGTTCCAGAGGATGATGCTCCAACAACGAGGCATTTGTATGCACTCCGAACTAGATAAGAAAAGCTGGATGAAGGTGATGATGATGAGGGTATGTCCTTTGAATTCTTTTTTTAGTGATATGAGGTCCTTATAAGTTGGGGATTATGGTTAGTAGATTGGATAGAAAGTCCTAGAAGTTTGTTGCATGTGCATGGTGTTTAAGAGTTTGGTTGAAATTGAATTTATTTAACTTCTTGCATTGTGCATTTTATGAAGCCATGAATATGTTGTAACATGTGTTTATATGATGTTAACTTGCATGTTAGCATGTTCCTATCATGAATTGTTTAAAAGTTGAATTTTTGGGAAAAAATACCTAATTTACTGTAGCTTGACAGTTCGCTGTAAGAATTTTTGAAATTTTACTAATTCATTCTTTGGTTGAAAAATGTTGTAATTTGTATAGAACTAGTGTGTATGAATGATCATACTAATTAATATAGAATGAGTTTTTGCTATTTGGAATGAATCATGTGAGTTTTATAACATAATGAGTTAAAGAATTTTCTTGTAGTTTCTTGTTGTGTTGTCAATCTTTTGACTATGTGAAATTGATGTATTCTCCTTGATTATGTGTTATAAGGTATGGTTATAAGCTTCTAATTGAATCTCTATTCTTGGAAGTTTTCGGAGTGTGGCAAGTGTCATTCGAGGAAGATGTTGTCCAAGTGGGGGAGAATTTAAGATCCCAAAAATGATTAGGTGAACAAGAGACTAAAAATGGTTTTAATGATGGTATAAGGTCCTAAATTGGTAAATAATGTGGTATTGAGTCAGTGTCTAAGAGTTTATGTGCATTGTAAGTAAACGTCAAGGGACGACTAAGACATTTGACGACTAAGTCACCTATGTGACTCATATGTGATTATGAGGTTATAAGGTCCTTAAATTAGGTATTATAGTATATATAGGAACTGTGTCAAGTTTCATGAAGTTTGAAGGTCAAACGTCCAAGGACTTTCATGACGTACAAAAGGTTTGCTTTGAAATGAGCTTGTGTGTGTAAGCATGTTTGGTCGAGTTTTACGTGTTCGTTTTGGATGAAATTCATGTGAGATGACTTAAACTCATATAAGAGAATGTTTGGGTTGAAAATCTCCAGGAAAACATCCCCAAGGACCATCCAAGGTCCTTGAAGAAGGACCCTTCTAAAGTACCCAAGCTGTCCAGGACAACCCACCTATGAATGTCAATCAATGCCCAGTAGGTCAGTGAACGTCCCGTAGGTGAGGTGTCCTCGATGGAAACTTATGTTTGGGAGAAGGAAAGCCAATGAGCAGCCTCAGTCTCCAACACTGACCAATAGGATGGTTCGTTGGTCAAGGGACGGGCCGTCGATGGTCCATCCGTCGATCGGGTCTGTCTCCTGCGCAGTCACTGTTAAGTTCAAGGGGTGAATTGGAAAATTCACCCCACGTCAACATATGGAAAAAGGAGGTTACTTAGGGGTCTTTTGGGTATTTTAAATGTGTTTACAATTCTTTAACACTTAGAAGAATTCATTCTTCAAAATCAAAACCCAAAATGCCTTAGATATTCCTTAGAACTGTATTGAAGCAAAAACTCAAGTAAGAGCTTGGATTATAGAATTGAGTGGTGATTCTTCATCAATTTGAAGGATCAGATTCATTGAGGTATTGATTTTTATCCTTGAAATTCTATTCATCAAGGAGCCCAACTTTGAAAAAAGTTTTCTAATGTTTTCAAAGATGAATTGTCCAATTTCATGATCTATACATGGGTTCTTCCATTAAGCGTTTTTAAAATTTGTATATTTATAAAATTGTTATTAATTTGATGATTATAATTCAATTAACCTATGAACCCATGTAATTGATAGCCCTAGTTTTTGTCTACTTATGGGTTAAGTGATATTGTCTTAATGCTTATAAATTCTAGTGTAGTTTATATGGGCTATTGAATGAGGTAATAATTGTATTGAATTGATATCTATGTTGTATTAGATTGATGAATCCATATTTAATTTACGTAGTTTTATTGAATATCATGGTTTATGTATTGAATTGATGTTCATGTCCATGGGTAAGGGCCCTATTATATTGAATTGGATGATTTAGGAAGTGAGATGTTGAAGATGGAGTGGTGGTACAATGCGATAATCCCCTTTAATTTAAGTTAATAAGATTTCAATTATGTTTTGATTGGTATGGTCCATTTATGGTGGCAGTGCTATGTGCTTTATTTGCAATTGATGTTGCCTTGTCGATGTTAATTTATGTATTGTGATGATCATGGCCTTGTCGGTAACTACTTGAAGTAATGTGGTTATTTGTGTATTTGATTAGGTGAAGTATGATAATATATACCTACATGTGACGTCAAGTGAAAGTATGAATTCTTTTATTGATGCTTTTTAAGGTGATCATATCTGACTATGACTAGGTGTTCATGTGTATACTCTTAGAGTTGATGCATGGTTTTTCCTACTTGACTATATGAGTCTATAATGGGTATATTGATGATGTTATAGTAATTTATAGGGTGAAATAAAGATAATAAGTTTCATACCTAAGTACCTCAAAGAATAATATGTAATATATAATAAATTAAAGTATGTTGCGTATTATTTTGGTAGACTTGTGTCTCTTATTTGATGCATGTATGAAAGTCAAGATGTGTTGTATTGACTTAGTATGCGAAAGCTATTAATCTTGAATGTGTGAATGATATGAGACCTTGAATGATGTTAAGAAGGTCCGTTATGTGAAACCTTGAACCTAGTGGTAAGGTTATGAAACTTGAAGTAGAAATCTATAATGGTATCGTTCTTGTAATAAATGATGGACTAAAGGTTGATTGGCTTGAATGACATCATATAAATCCTTAGGAAAGTCATTATAAGATTTTTTTTCTCCATTGTAAAGAAGCACTAGGGGACCTCTTTGATAGGGTAAATGTAATTGGGTTATGAACATTATATGTAACCCCTTTGTATGAACATTTAATGTGAATTACTCTATGAGAACAAAGTCTAGCACCGAATGAGTATGACAAGGGAAGTAGTTCTAGTTAAAGGTTGAGGATAGATTACAAAGTAATCCCTTCATATTCCTTAACCATGTTCCTACATGGGATCTGTCTAAGTTCTACCATTGGCAAGTAGAACAGCCTCATCGGAATAGGTTAGAACTCCGGATTCCATGTTTTGCTACCATGTTCTATATTGGTTATTGTCTATTCTCATCATGTGGGATACCTACTATCATTATTGAAGTTCTATGAAGTTTAGGTGGTGGTATGGGACTCTATCTTGATATTGTACAATATGATCTGATTGTATTAGTGAGAGTCTCTAGGTCGTCCAAGACCATTACTTAAATGTCCTTTATGTGATGAATGTCTCTTAATGAACTAATTAAACAATGAATTACTTAAGAAAGTATGTTAAATGAATAAGTATTTATCTAGAGTAGTAAAGGATTTTCCAGTTAAGGTGTAAAGGGGGCATAAGAAAGTTCACTTCTTATCTTACCTAGATAAGTCTTAAGAATGAATGTAGTTAGGCACGATGGTCTAATATGTAGACATGATATATTCGTATATAGTATTAAGGATTACTTGTTTAATCTTTAAGAGGACAATCATAGACGTTATCTTCTTATTTACTTAAGTAAGTCTTTTGATAGCCTTTGGAAGGAGAATGTCTTATTATCTATAGGTTGATGTGTTAAGTGAGAATGATTCGATGTGTATGGTGTCGTGTATGTGTCTTATTATAAGTGGTATTAAGGATCATTTAGGTGTGCCTAAAGAGGTTGTATGGGTGGTCTCTCTTTGTATGACTTAAGTGAGTCTTAACATAGCCTGTAGTGAGGTAATTACATACTGGTAGGCGTCTAGGTAAAGGTAAGTAACTTCACTGTAACAGTGATGAAATTCACTATACAGTGAAGTGAAGTTACGGTAAAGTGCTTCCCAAAATATGATAAATGGTTTAAGTGTTTCCTTATTTGTGTCTAAGTTGATAAATGTTTTTCTTATGATTATATTTTGATATTTGAATTTAAAGGTGCATATTTCTAATAAATGTCCATTTTCATGACTTCTATGCATTAAGGCATACTTAGTACATGTGGTTGTACTAATTCCATGCTTTTATCTATCTCTATAGTGGTTGGTAGGTGCGGAGCATTTGGGAAGCAAGGAATGGATTATAGCATCATTCAAGTGAAGTTGAATTATGTCCTCATTTGACTCAAGGGAATAGATATATTTTATGTCTCTTATTGAAGTATTGTAATATACTAAGTATTTGTATATTCGTTTTGTATGGGTCGTGTCCCAAGTATTCTCGTGTCTAAGCTTTGATGAGAGTGAGACTTAGCATTTCCTATGATTTTATATGAAAGTGTTTTTAAAGAGTATAAAATGTTTTGTGAAATTTTTTTAATTCTGCACTACTTTTACTATGTATATGCGATGAACGACATGAACGGGCTTGTAGAAGACCTCCGAGAGGTTGAGTACTCCGGTTGAGACCTAAGGATTGCCCTAACTTCTAGGGTTTTCATGTGGGTCATGACAAAAACCCTCCCCCAATGATAATTACCCAAGAATCTAAGTTCAAGGCATCAAAAAATAGATTAGCGGAGTAATAATCATACCTTGAGTGCTAAAAGTTGTAGAAAGTTTTCAAGAACATTCCCTGGGTAGTCTATTACCTCTAAAAAACAAGGTGTTTTCAGGAAATACCGTTTTTTGGGATTTTTAATGATTTAAGTCGCGACTATCATGCTACAGTAGGACCTACCACGCCACCGCGGCCCCTCCCTAGAATCTTACGCTGAGACAGAAAGTCAGAATTCGTGTTCCAAATTCTTAATTCATAACACACTTTCAACCCTTGTCGTGCAAAAACTACCTGTTAACCCTAGGATCTATTTTTTGAGTTCTACTTGCCGAAGTCGACTTTGTAAATTCGTACGAGAACCCTCATGTCTTTGTTATCCACTCATGTTATAAAATTCATAATTAGTTCTCTAATTTATTTCCAAGTCACTATTCAAATGTAGTCAGGTCCAATTTCTTCACCTAGTTACTTTTCCATGAGAACGGGAATATGTCGTGACAATACTACTTTAAAAATATACTTTAGCTTATATTTTAAAAAACGTGAATCTTTATGGGGATTGAGAATATTATACAAAATCTTTCTCTTAAAAGAGATCATACTCATAACTATTCTGGAAATCTCATTTGGAAATTGGTGTTTCTTCTCATCTTAAATGTGAAAATTGTTACTCTTTGATAATACTAAGTTCTCATATATCATTTTAAAGAAAATTAGCTTCACTATCATTCTTATTCAACTCAATGCATAAGGCTTAAATAACTTTAAAACAATTGAAAATGACCTTTTGAAACGAAGCACACTACTAGCGCGCCACGCCTGCCATGCAAGCACAGTAGTAGCGCGCTGCGCCACACTTCCACAGTCCAGTCCGACAAATTTTTCTTTTCGTCTCTAATAATAATTCAATTTATTTGAATTATTTTTCTCAATTTCTCTTTACATACATACACCTAATACATTCACACAAGAGTATACACAAAACTACTCTTAAAATCGATAAAATAATCTCATTAACTTCTCAATCTCGTGTTAAATTCAAGAACGAATGCAAATTCAAAAATACAAATCAGAACATCAAACCATAAACTTGCTAGAACAATTTTTACGCTGAAATTCACATTATTCATGTGTGGTTAAACGAACCCAATGCTATGTGAATTTACATATCTCTTTAAGGATCAACATTTGGCCAAACAACCATTGATTCCGCAAGAAATCTACAAGAACAATTTGATTTTTCTCCTTTTCTCCTATTATTGAACTATTCTCACTACCCTGGGCGTTGATTTTTATTGCGTAAATTGAACAAAATCAGTTTATGCCTCTAATTAGTGACTAAAAATTAAAACAATTTATTTGGTAAGGAAAGAGCAGAATACCACTATTAAATTCGGGTAACTTTCCTTAACTGGATAGCCAAACTTCAATCGGGCTTATATCTATCATATAAGCTTAAAATGTAGAAAACTCATTGGCATTAGAAAGAGGATTCTAAGAACTTTCATTTCATATACTATATCCCACGTAACTCATCCTGTACTAAGAGGTATGGTTGTCTAAAATTGACCCAAAACTTATACATAGCATTACTTGCCAAAATTTACAAATTTTACTATCTCCAAAAACAGTTCTTTCTAAATCTAGCTCTTTTAAGAAGTGTTGTGTTACGCATATGTCCTGCCTCTTCATACCTCTTTTGTAGAATTACACTATGTATGTTATAAATTCTCAATTTATATTAGTTTACTTAACAATAGGGCCTCTCTGTGAAGTTTTGATTTAGTCCCCCAAATTTTTTGAGATGACACTGAAGATTGAAAAGTGAAGAAAACTAAAAGCAAATAAATTTTTTTGAATAATATATTTCACCCGTGATTTCTCAGTCAGGCTCCACTCGAGAGATCAAAAGGATTTCGAAAATTATGGCTTAAATAGGAAATTACTTTCGAAAACATGTGATATACTTTATTGAGTGTGCATATAAAATATGATAGTTTGGGCCCAAATCTGAATAAGGTAGAATATCATTCCTGCTTAATCTGTACTAGCGTATGTTGTTATACTTGTTAATTTTGTTATATTTAACTGTATTTGCCTTACAGTGTTAGTGGAGATTAATTGGACGGACACTCCAAAAACTTATTTTCATAAATAGCGTATCAAATTTTTTTAAATTTATTTTTAGGGTTAGATTAAGAAAAATTGAAAAAGTAAGGTTTTGTTTGTGTAGTTATGAACCTTTTCATCATTTTATAAATTTGCGGATAAAATATTAGTTTATAAAATGTCAGTTTCATTCCAACAGTTCAAACATTAAGTAAAATTTCATCCTTCTAAAAAAAATTATGGGAACAACTTCTCCAATGTGTGTCTTCATCTTCGATCTACCCTCCTTCCCGAAATAATATGCCACATCCCGGAACCACACCCAAGAAGTTAGGGGAAACCTTGGATTGCAGCCGACGTAGTTTACTTCTCGGAGGTCTTGTACAAGACCTTACATATCATTCATCGCATAAACATAGTGAAAAGTAGTGCGGAATTAAAACTTTTCACAAACATACTTTATAGTCTTTAAAAAACTCTTTCATATAAAGCAATAGGAAATACTAAGTCTCAATCATATCAACTTAAGACACGAGAATACACAGGACACGACCCATACACAATACTAACATAGAAATACTTAGTCTATAACAATACTTCAAATGGAAACATAGAAGACATCTACGCGCTCGAATAAAATGAGGACATACTTCGACGTGTCTTGAACGATGCTACAGTCCAAGTCTTCCCTTCCCAAAATCTCCTCACCTACTAACAACTATAGAGATAGATAAAAGCATGGATTAGTACAACACTATGTACTAAGTATGACATTATGCATAAAAATCACGAAACGTACATTTATTGGAAATATGAATCTTTTCATTTAAAAATCATATTATAATCATAAGAACAACATTTTTGAGCAAAAATTATACTAAGCTCAACTCACTGTTACAGTGAATTCCTTCACTGTAAAGTAAAGTTTCTTTTCTTCCCTGCTGACATCTTCTAATATGTAATCATCCCACTTAAAGCTATCCTAAGACTCACTTAAGTCACAAAAAGAGAGACCGTCCATACAACCTCTCTAGCGTACCTAAATGACTCTCAATACTACATATGATGAGTCGCATACACTTTTACAAGACATCATAAGCATCAATGTAAGATTCTTCTACCAAAGGTTACTCTATGTCTCACTTGAGCGAGTTGTGAAGCGACCACCCATACAATCCCTTACACACACACTCAAGAGATCCCATATAGTACCTAGGATAGAATCTTTCTCACTAAGAGCATCAACATATAGATAATATGACAGTCTCCTTCCAAAGTCTATCAAAAGACCTACTTAACTAAATCAAGAATATAATGTCCATGATTTAACTCTTCAATATTACCTAAGTAATCCTTAAGACTACCTAATTCTTAGATCATGTCCACATAATCAACTAATTTCCCTAACTAGAGTCATTCTCAAGACTTCCAAAGATAAGATACGAAGAGATCATCCCTTATGCCCTATTCACTCTTTTGCTAAGGAATCCTTAAGTCACTTTAGATTAGGTACTCATTCATTTACATACTTCATAACATAAGTCATTAGTTTATAAGGATAATCATACATCACATAAAGGACATTTAAGTAATGGTCTTGGACTAGACCTAGGAACTCCAAATAACATCTTCAAAGACTATTGTGTGATTTCTAGATAGCGTCCCATACCACCACATAAACTTCATAGAACTTCTCTAATGATAATAGGTATTCCATATGACGAGAATAGGCAATAACCGACATATACCATGATAGCAAAATATGGAATACGAAGTTCTAACCTACTCCGATGAGGGTGTTCTACTTGCCAATGAAAGAACTTAGACACATCCCATGTCGGCAAATGGTTAAGGAATATGAAGGGCATGCTTTATAATCTAGTCTCATACTTAACTAGAACTAATTCCCTTACCAAAGTGAATCGGTGCTAGACTTCTCTCTAATAGAGTAATTCATACATTAGGTTCACATAAATAGGTTCCATAACAAGTTCATAACCCAATCACATTTACCTTACCAAAGAAAGGTCCACTGGGGATACCTCATAATAGCGACAAGAAGCTCATGATGACATTCCTAAGGATTAATATGATGCCGTCCTATACAAGTAAAATAAGTCTATCATTCCTTTACTTTGAAGGATACCATTACAGCTTACGACTTCAACATTCTTAACCTGACCACTAAGTTAAGGTTTCCACATAGAAGACACTCTTAACAACATTTAAGATCTCATGTCATTCATATATACAAGACTAATATATTTAACATCATAATTCAAGACATCACATATTAATATTCATATATATGTTAAGCAAGGGACACAAGTCAACAAAGCCAAGACATTACATACTTCACTTTAACTCATAATACATGTCATTCTAGAATCACATAGAAGTAACTATTATCATATAGTCACTCTATACATTATCATAACATCATCAATATGAACATCATAGACTCATATAGTCAAGTAGGAATAACCAAAACTCAACCCTAAGACTATATACACAAGATCAAAGTCATAGTCTAACATGATCACCTAAATAACATTAATATAAGAACACATATATGACTTATCATGTAGATAGATATTTTCATTCTTCACATATTCTAACTAAAATAATAGCCACATTATTTAAAGTAATTGCCAACAAGGCTATGGTCATCATAATACATAAAATAAACCCGACAAGGCCACAACAATAGAAAGTAAGACACATAACTCCGCCGCCATAAGTGGACCATACCAATATGAACAACATAAAAATAAATTAAATAGGGTAGTGTACCACCACTCCATTCTAAACACCTCAATTCGATGCTAAATCAGCCAAATCAATACTATAAGGAACATACCAATGGTCATGACAATCAATACAACATAAAACTATAATAATCAATGAAACTATGTAAATTCAATGTAAATTAATCGATACAATACGACCTAGATATAAATTGAATACAATTATTACATCATTCGATATTCCATAGAAATCTACACAACAGTTCAGATACATCAGGTCAATATCAAGTAACCCATAACTTAGTCAAAAACTAGGGTTCATTCAATTCATGGGTTAATAGGTAATTTATGTTAAAATAATCAATAAAATAACAATTTAATCCATAATAAACTTTTAAAAACAATTGATGCAAGAACCCATGGTAGAATAATGAAATTGGACAATTCAACTTTGAAAACTTTAGAAAACTTCTTCAGAATTGGGCTCCTTGTTGAAGAGAGTTTAAATGATAAAAATCCATACAATGATGAAGCTAATTCTTAACTTTGATGAAGCATCTCCTCTGAATTTGTCACTCAAAGCACTTCTTTGACTTTGGATGTCAATGAAGTCTTGGAGAATTTCTAAGGGATTTGGGGTTTTGATTTGGAAGAATGAAATTTTTTATGTGTTAAAAACTTATATACATGTTTAAAATACCCAAAGGACCCCTAATTAACCGCCAATACTCTTATTTGAATGTTTAAAATACCCAAAAGACCCCTAATTAACCGCCAATACTCTTATTTGGAAGGGGGGTGAAATTAAAACTTCACCCCTCAACTTATAGTGAAGTTGCGTGCAGGACAGACTCATCGACGGTTGGGCAGTCGACAGACCGTTTGTCCACAAAAGGACCGTCTTTTCCTTCCGTTGGTTGGATCAGAGACTCAAATAGGGTCTCATATCACCCAATAATAAGTCACAATCGATGATACACTACCAACGGGGCGTCGATTGACCCACTGGGCGTCGACTGCCTCCGTGGTTTGTGCTGTCTTGGGCAGTCTTGGCACCTATTTTGGGTCCTTCCTCAGGGACACTTGGTTTGTCTTTGGGGATGTTTTCCTGGACGTTTCCAATCCAAACATGACCGTATATTATTTTATCACCTCTCACATGAATTTCAATCAAAACGAACACATAAAACTCCCAGAAACATTCTTCGACACACAAGGTTGTTTCAAGGCAACACTTTCGAACGTCATGGACGTTCTTGGACGTCTGACGTCCAAACTTCACGAAACTGGAAATACTGCCTATATATTGTATAATAATTCATTTAAATAACTTAAAACCTCATAAATCATACATAAACACATACAACCATATATGAGGCAAATAGGTGACTTAGTCTTCGAACGTCTTAGTCGTCCCTTGACGTTTAACTTTCAATGCACAAAAACTCTTAGAAACTTCATCATTAACACATAATAGACATATTAGAACCTTAAAACATCATAAATAACATTTTAGGCTCTAGTTCACCTAAGTATGTTTCGGGGTTTTACACCATAATCCTCTACAAAACAAGTAGTTCTCCAACAATCGACTTTTCCATCATCCATTCTTAAAATTATAAAAAATGTGAGGTCCCATAATCGTTCCTCATAATTTTCAAAAATTATATGGAGTGGTTTAAAATATTGTGTTTAAGTAAATTTAAGGTTTTATTTGGCAAAATCGTAAGCACAAGGATTCAACTTACAATCACAGTCAAGTACAAGGATGTTTGAGTTCATTCTATCTCTTTTATATTTAAACCGTATAATTGTTAGTTTATTTATTATTAATTTTGAGATGTAAAGTTATGTGTTTTTCAAATTAAAAAAAAAGTATTATTTCCCTATAAATATTCATCAGTTTAAATTTATTCAATCTATTTTAACTTGATACAACATTTACAAAAGTAAAGATGATTTTTGAATTCTTAAACTATATTAGATATAATCAAAATACAAATAAAATGGAAATTTAATATGTTCTCTAATTAGCTCAAAGTTCTCATTGCTTCTTGTTATTTATGGATATTTTTTACCTAGCTTCATAAAAATGACAATTATGGCTTTTCTGACACAAAAAAGGTTGATCCATCAGAAAAACACCTTCGGATGGAGTCTAATAGAGTTGATTACTTACTAGCATAATACGAGAGGAAATAAAACAGATCCAAATATGACTTTAAATAAACTCTATGTTTTTGAAGTGTTTGATAATTTGTATATAACATCCTTGAAAGAGATGTTAAGGAACTGCGTCACTTATATCAAGTCCTTTTTGTATAGATGATCCTTAATTATATATAGATAAATCCTTCTGTTCTAAGAAATAAGTTGTTGATGATTCTTTGGGGAGGGGAACTACATTAGGAAATGGTAGATCAATTAGACAAAGATATATTATTATGATGAAAATTTTAATATCTGTCATTTTTAGTATGTGCAACTATGTGGAGTTGATTAAAATAATACTACTTGTAAGTTTTGTTAATTCCTTTCTTGAAATGAATTGATTCCAATTGGTATCTAGTGATCCAAATTGGTATATAATATTCTTCCCTCTTATGTTAACAGATAGTCTACTCTTGTTTTAATGGTGTCAATAACGTACCCCCCGTCAATGAGCCCGCTGAGGGGGCTGCATCAAGAGGCCACGATTGAGTCAAGGGTAGTGTAAGAGAGAGGGGTAGAGTCCGAGAAACTATATCACCCCAAAGGTTTGGATTTCTTGTCGTAATTGTTCAAAGAGAAGAGGCCCCTCTTAAACACCATGAAAAGGTAGAAGAGAATGTGGAAATTTGGGACAACGAGGAGGTTTATGTAGAGAAAGATGGAAATGTAGAGACTACAAGTATTCATCCCTTAGACATAATGTTAGCTCAAAAGATTATAACTTTTCTGAAGGGATTGGTCGGTTCTGGAATCCTTCCCACATTGCAAGCGGATCAACCCCCTATTATTGTGGTGGTGGAGGGCTGATGTTGAATGCAAACGATCAACTTTGTTGGCACTCACTTTGACGCAGTTTCATGCTTTGTTCCTAGATGTGTATGTGCCCCTGACTTTGAGGTATCACAAGAAAGACGAGTTCATGGCCTTGGAGCACGGTGTTATGACTATAGCAGTATATGTAACTATGTTTCATGATTTATCTTGACATGATACTTAATTGGTAAATACAGATGAGGAGAGGAGTTTCCACTTTTGAAGGTATAAAACCTTAACTCACTTAATGGATCCACTAGTCTATGCTAAAAAGCACTAATAAATAATTTATAAAGAATGATCCTTTTTCCATCCATGATGGCCACATAGTGTATGGGGTCTTGAGTTAATATGAACTCGCATCCCCATATCGTTGCTAAATACTACTCAAAAATATACTTAGTTCATATGTTTTTGAAATAACTTTTTCTCTGGTTTGAGATAACTGCTCAAACATAGCTTAAAAGGTTTTTTGAATATCATATTTTCCTCTTTACTGAAAAACTAACTCAAATGACTATTTTGGAAATCTCAGTGTCGTTTCTTGTATTAATTTGAAACTCATGTTTATAGTTCTTTGGGAATACTTAGTCCGCATATACTTCATTGAAGAAAATACAGAACTTTACTCTGAGTTGAACTCAAACTTAGGTCTTAAAACGTTGTTAAAACGTTTGTAAAAGACGTGTCAAAACATGAAATGAACTTCTTTTTCTTATCCGTACTCTTTACTCAACCTTGGTATTTTAGTCTTAAAACAAAGTGAAAAGTGTTGAAGAAGAATTAAGTTGACGATTGGAACATGTCAAAAGAAATAGGTCCAGCTCAACTTAATGACGTGTCTGCATCAAGTGTTGATAAAGAAGGATGTTGATGATTGGAACATGTCAAAGAATCAAGTCAAAAGAAGCCGACCGACGAGAGTAAAAAAGTGTTCTAGAATTAGAGTCGAACTAGGATTTGACTAATTATATTAATAAAGATTATATTACGACTAGGATTACTATTATAATTATAGTACAATTAAAATTTAATTATTTATAATTATTTTATTATTGTAGTAGTAACATGTATTGTCTTTGGACACTAAGTATAGTAAACTTAGGACTCTATAATTCTCTCCCTATATAAGGAGTATGGACTTAACATTATCAATGCATCAATATAATCCTTGATTTCTCTAATCCTAGATGCGAGGTTTATGTGTGAGATTTCTACATGGATTTTTATATTGTATCAGAGATTAAAGCTCTTCAACTCTTTAAGTATTCATAAAAAAAACTTGTTGGTATGACCAATTTTATAAAAAATATGTCGACCTAATAATTTCACAAACATAGTGTTGATTGCTCAATTAAATCTACGCCAACAAACTACCTCATAAAGCGGACATATGTACCCCAATTGATTCATATCACAGAGAATGAATCAAGTAAAAGAAATTGTTCAACAGGACAGTCTGCTGGGAAAGTTGCAGCTGTTGAGAAGGATGCAAAAGATAGTGACACCATTGATGATTGAAAGGAGAAAAATATACTGCTATGGAGTTGGATCTCAGGCATCTTGACCATAGAAAAAATGTACTTAATTTTTGACTGCTAAACTTCCAAGGAGTTTTGGCAACACTTGATAAAAACTTATGTTCAAGAAAAAAAACAATTAATTTTCTAGAAGATTAGGTAAGACACCATATCCCACCCGTAAGAAATTTTCTTATGTTAGATCACATACTTTAATATAAGGGAAGATGAAGAAAAAATGACATAACATAACCATAACTTGGTATTATCTACTCAAAAAGGAAGGGGAAGAGGAAAAAAGAACATGAACATACAGAAGTATTGACTAAGCAAGTTTTTGTTAGGTATTCAATGTTTTTTGCTGGATATTTATAAACAACACCATAAAATGAATGAACCATTAACAAAACAAATTTTCGCTGGGTATTCAAAGTTGTTTTCTCTGAATATTTAAAGAAAGTTAGGAGCAACAGTTCCTCTACGCACTAGCTTGAGGGGAAGTGTTGAAGAAGAAGGAACTAGATCATTAGAACATGTCACACGAACAGGTCCAACGAAACTTACTGATGTGTGTGCAATAAGTTTTGCTTAAGAAGGAAGTTGATGATTGCAACACGTCAAAAGAATAGGTCAAAGCTAATGATTGGAACATGTCCAAGGAGTAGGTCAAACGAAGCTGACCGATGAGTTTACAACAATGCTATAGAATTAGAGTAGCACTAGGATTAATTATTTATATTAATGAGGAACGTTTACTATTTGAATTATAGTATAGTTATAATTTAATAACATATAATTATTTTTATTATTATTGAGGTAATAGGTATCGTAGTAGGACTCTATGTCTGGTTAACTAAGGAATCTACATTTTTCTCCCTATATTAGGACTATGAACTTAACATTATCAACACATACATGCGTCAATACAATCCTTGATTTTTCTAATCTAGATATGAGATTCCTACATAGATTTCTACAAAAAGCATTTGCGAAAGACTTCTTGAAACAACACTAATAACATTCTAGACTTGGCTCTTAGCAATTTTTGAAATTAAAGTTATGGATTCAAGGTTGAAATTCACGTTTCTAGATGATATCTATAAGTTTAGAAGTCGTTTAGAGTAGTTTAAATTATTAGGAATTGTTTAAAAATGTTAGAAAGGCTGAAACGAACTAAACTACGAAGACTAGGTGAAAACTGCTTATTCGGGCGCATCCGGGGCGCAGCGCGCCAGGCCTCAAGTTCCGATGCTACATTTTGGCGCATTATAGGTGCGCCGTATCTAGTCCTCTAGCGCAGATGTGGCGCGCCACGCCTGGCCCTGCCTTGGTGGCGCCTGATGAATTCTCAACTAGTTTCCTAACATTAAATTGTTCAAATTCTAATTATTTCTCTAATTCACTTAGATTTCATGAACCAACATCATAAATTAAAGGATCTAACCAGATGAACTCAAAAACAACACTTAAATCATCATAGAACTCCTAAATATCATTCTAAACAACGAAGCAATTCAAGAACAACATTCAAGAACATTCAAAAAACCAAACATTTTAGAATGAAATCAAGCTAAATCAAACATGTTTGGAACATGGGTGAACAAACCAAACTTTGATATAGACTCAAATACCTTTTTTGAGATAACCCCAACGAAATACACAAGTTAATTCAATGATCTTGGTGAATCATTCCCTTTTCTTCTTCTTTTTTCTTCTCATTTCACCATAGCCCTAGCGTGAAAATTCCTTATTTCAAAAACATACTAGGTTTTCACTTGACCCATATTATACTCCTAAAAATGGATTAAGTCAATAGGGTAGTGAAATTCCTAAAATAGCCTTTAAAATCACGGAATTGGACATGTCCTTAATCCAATAGCCCAACTTTTGAAGGATATAACTCACTCATACGAACTCGGAATTGCAGAAACTCGGTGGGTGTTGGAAAGATCGTTCCAAGAGATTTCAAATCTTATTTAGAACTACATGTAAATATTTTGTGGTAGGAGTTATCACTATTAAAAGTTGACCAAAAACTCACTTTTTAACATACCTATAATTTCAAAATTCCTTATACTTTCAAAAATAAGTATTTCCTCAGTTTTTAACTCCACTCTAGTTCTTTCTAGTTAGGAGATGTTACAATATCTCACCCTTGGGAACATTGGTCCTCGAATGAGGTTACCCTTATTTGACTAAGGGTAGTGACATCTTTTTCAATCACGCAATCATGAAAATGCAACAACAACAACATGCTTACTCATAACTTAAAGAGTACTAAGATGAGAATAAGTACCTTGATATACGTTTTCTATGGATTCAAAGAGATGTGGGTAATTCTTCTTCATATCCTCTTCAGCATTCCAAGTAGTTTCCTCAACAAATTGGTTCCTCCAAAGGACTTTGAATAATGCAACTTCTATTATTCTTAACTTGCAAACTTGGTGATCTATAATTTGCACTAGAATCTCGTCACATTACAAGTTATCTTTGATACAAACATTTTTAGTTGGAATGATAAATGAAGTATCACCCAAGCACTTGTTCAACATGGAGACAGGAAATATCTGATGAATCTCCGCTAACTCTTTTGGTAGCTCTAACTCATAAGATACATTGCCAATTCTGTTAGATACTCTAAAAGGTCCAATATATCGAAGAATAATTTTTTTCGTAATACCAAACTTCATAACACCCTTCGCCATATTTTGATGAACTAAATCTAGTCCCATCAACCCAGATTCATCAACTTCAAACCATTCAATAAGAGATTGACAAAATCTCTCATAAAGAGATTAATAAGGAGCAATTTTGATGCTAGAGTGATAATTGTTGTTGTAGACAAAGTCAATTAGAGGTAGGTGATATTCCCAATTACCTTTGAAATTAATCACACATGCCCTCAAGATATCCTCTATAGTCTGAATTGTGTGCTCATCTCGCTCATCTTATTGAGGATGAAAGATGGTACTCAGGTTCAGATTTGAACCCCAAACCTTTCTGAAAAGATTTCTAGAATTATTTAGTAAATTGTGCACCTCTATCTATAATAATGGAAATAGAAATTCCATGAATTCACCATATCTTGAGCATACAATCTAGCATAATCTTTTTTAGAATAGGTAGTCTTTACCATCAAGAAGTGGGCTTACTTTGTCATTCTATTGACAATCACCCATATTGAATCATGCTACCTTTGATACCTGGGTAAACCTGCAATAAAATCGATATTAACCATCTCCCACTTACATTTGGAAGTTCTATATTAACCATCGGGCCTTTGGTATTCTACTTTAACTTGTTGGCAATTTGAACACTTAGCAACAAATTCGGAAATGCCCTTCTTCATGCTATTCAAGCAGTATAGTTCTCTCATATCACGATACAATTTTTTGGAACCCGAATCAATGGAATATTGGAGCTATGGGCTTCCTCCGTGATTCTTTCGTAGAGTCCATCCACCATTGGTACACACAATATACCTTGATATCCCAATACACCATCTCCCCTTGATAAAAATCTAATACCTTTTGCTTATGAACATTTTCCTTCAATTCAAGTAAAATGTGATCTTGGTCTAGCTTCTCTTTCCCTTCTATCACTTATGATGTGCCAGCTTGATTTGTAATCAATATTAATCCTTTTGTGGAATACATGAATAGGTTTCCTAAGTGTGTCATTCTATGCACATCTTCGGCTAGTTATTTCTTATCTTCCTCAAGATGAATGGTACTACCCATAGAATACCTTATTTAGGCATAAACAACCACATTAAACTTACATGGGTGGTAAAGAATGCTCATGTCATAATCCTTGAGAAATTCTAATCACCGATTTTTTATTATATGAAGCTCTTTCTGAGTGAACAAATATTTTTGGCTCTTTTAATGACTAAAGATATCAACATGAACACAATAGAAATAGTGACACAACATTTTCAAGGAAAAACTATAGTAGCCAACTCTAAGTCATGGGTTGGGTAATTCTTCTCATAAACTTTCAATTGTTGGAAGGCATATCCTATAACCTTGCAATTCTTCATTAGAAAACAAGACAAACCAACTCTAGATGCATCCTAATACCACACAAAATCTTGCGTACCCCGCGGTAAAGTCAAAATTAGGCCAATATTCAAGCTCTTCTTCAATTCCTAAAAACTTTTTTCACAATATTCAGACCATTGAAACTTGATTACTTTCTGAGTCAACTACTTCAATGGAGATGAAAAAGATGAGAAACCTTCTACATATCTTTTATAGTATCCAGTCAAACCCAAAAAAAAACTCCTTATATAACTTGGAGATTTGGGTGTATGCCAATTATGTATTGCCTCAATCTTTTGGGTATCAACTCTAACACCATCACCAGAAACTATGTGACCTAAGAATGCCAAAGGCATAATCCAAAAGTCACATTAAGAAAAAAATTTCTTACAAATCTCTATCATTTAATATATGCGAAACTATTCTAAGATTGCTCGCATTGTCTTCTTCATTCTTTGAATAGATTAGCATGTCATCAATGAAGAGAATAACAAACATGAATAAATAAGGTTTGAAGACTCTATTCATAAGATCCATGAATGTTGCAGGCGCACGGATCAACCCAATGGACCAAATATTCATAATGTCCTTATCTTGTTCCAAAAGCTATCTTTGGAATATCACATTCCCTTACTCTTAATTCATAGTTTCCATATATGAGATCAATTTTTTTAGAAAAAAACTGGTACCGTGAAGTTGATCGAATAAATAATCAATTCTTGGGAGAGGATATTTATTCTTATGATAGCCTTGTTCAATTAACGTTAATCTATACACATCATAAGGGGACAATTTTTTTTTCTCACAAATAAGATCGCAGCTCCCAAGGTGAGACGCTTGATCAAATGAAGCTCTTATCTTACAAATCTTTTATTTATTCTTTCGACTATTTCAACTCTTTCTAGTTTCATTCTGTATGGATGAATAGAAATAGGATCAGTATCTAGAATGATTTCTATGCCGAAGTCTATTTCTCTCAGGAGGGACTCTAGGTAGATGTGTGGAAACTCTTTCACTATGGGAACTTACTCAATGATAGGTACCTTAGTACATAGGACATTAACTCGGACTAAGTGATAGATACAACCCTTTGAAGCTAACTTTCTTTCCGTAAGGTACGAAATTAAATGACCCTTAGTCACTACTGAATTACTACTCCACTTTACGACTGGATCATTAGGAATGTGAAACTTGAAACCTTGAGTTCTACAATCTTTTGATGTATAGCAGGAATGAAGTCAGCCCATGCCTAAAATAACATTGAAATATACCATATGTAACTATAATATATCGGCCATAGTGTCTTTGTGATTATGGAAATGACACAGTCGCGATAAATTCGCTCAACTAGAGTAGACTCCCCAAAAACTGTAGAAAGATAGAAGAGTTCACAATGTTTTTCAAGAATAACTTCAAACTTGTTTCCAACATAAGGGGTTACAAAAGATAAACTTGCTCTTGGGTCTAGCAAAGCATAAACATTAAAAGGAAATACTTTGATTATACTAGTGAAAAAATCTGAAGAGTTCACTTGCTCTTTGCGACTCGTGATTGAATAGAGGTTATTTTCTCCTACGCTAGTATCAGAAGTAGATTCGCTAGATGAAACCCTCTATGTTGGAGCAACTGATGTAGATTGGACTCTATTGCCAATATTTTGACCACCCTTCTTATTCTTAGGACACTCTTTTAAGACATTACCCTCTTGACCATACTTGTAGAAACCTATCTGCCCATCAAGACACATACTTGACTAGTGCCTACAATACCTAGCACATAGAGGATCTAAATTACCTCCTTGTGTCATACAACCTTGAGATTGTGTTCGCCTAGCTTTTAATTTCTGCGAATTTTTGTCTATGATGGGCATCTTTGTTTCTAGGTGCAGCTGCACTAGCATATGATGGTGCACAATTCTTTTTCTTCTTAAAGGTCGAATGATTTTAATTCGCCTTCTGCAGCCTAGACTCATTCCCTATTCTAACTTTCTTATTTCTGAACTCGTCCATGTGTCTCAACTTCTCCTCCTCAACCTGCTTCACAAAAACAATCATCCTGCGAAATATCCATGTATCCAATAAGCGTTGCTTCCCAACCACTTTGCTTGATAGACAACCTAACCAAGAAACAAACAAAGTAATTCTACTCCTCGTGTACATAACAATCAACAAAGCATAACAAGATAGTTAGGTGAATTTCAACCAATATTAATGCACACATAGAGAATCCTTCTTAAGTTTGAGGAATTCATGTACCATGGCCTCTTTAAGTTCTTCAAGAATGAAACGCACAAATAATTCCTCCTCAAAACAAGACAATCTCGCAGGTGGTGCATCCCATTCTCTACACTCTTTCAACTAATCAAACCAGGTTCTAGCAACACCCATGAATTAATATGTAGCTATTCAAAATCTCTTCATATTTGAAATATGCATGACATCGAACATCTTTTTCAAATCCTCAACGAAGTAATTTGGGTCCTTTTTAGTGCTTGAACAAGTGAAACTTGGGGGATTAATCCTCAAGAACTCACAAATTCTTGAAGTGTCAGTCTCCTTTTATCGAGCTCCTCTCTTCTGCCCAGCCTTGTTAGTCATCGCTTGGATCAATATTCAAATAGCCTCACGTAATTCCACATTGGTAATTTCTCATTTATGGTACCCATTTGGTGAATTAGGTACCTCTTTCTCTTATGGTTCAACGTTGTTCCTTCCTCGACGACCTGTGACGGCTGTTTTTGGAGGTATGGTTATCTAAAAACACACACAAGCACAAATCAGAAATAAACTTATAAGAGATAAAGTGTAATGCACCAAAAGGGATATTAAAGAAATGAGGAGTTCACTAAATGTTGCAGCCTCATAATAATAGATGTGGCACGTTTCACAGTGTAAAATAGGACTCTAGAAACACAGCTTCATAGACTCCCTAGAAATCTTGATCTCTATGCTCTTATACAAAGTTTTTCATGCCTCGAGACTACATCCTAGGCATGACTGTCAGTCGAAGACCATTGCTATCCTCGAACGGACCCTTGGCCTTTCTTACTTATCTCAGTTGAATACTCTAAGCATTAATTCAATGATCAAATGCACTTATTCAATTAACTTAATTATAAAACTTCGAATGTTAAATGAATTAAATATTCACATGGAAAAAATGGTAACTCAAGTCTTTAACATATAATGATAATTTAAAGACTAATAAACTACTAAACTCTCAATCTATAAAGACTCTAGTAGAAAGAGTTATATTGGGACAAGACCCCCAATCATCTAATAATGAAATATTGAAAGCAAAGTAAAAGGGTGCTATGGAAAGCAAGGAGGCTCACCAACAAACTCTGAGTGCTCAAGCTGGATCAATGAGTCGCTGGATGCTGATCCTTGTTACATGTGTCTTCATTATAAGATGATGTAGACTAACTGGAAATAGTATATTGAATGTATGAGTATGCGAGTAGGAATGCTAACAAATATAGGCTTGTTAGAGGTTCTCAATGAAACCCTTACATGACTATTCTCGTCTCATTAATACTGAACTAAATTCATTGAATTATAAAGCAGTTTAATCTAAATGCATTATAAAGAAAACATGTTTTAATACATGAAGTCAACTCTGTGTATATAAAAGAATAAAACATAACTCTGAATGTATGTAAAATACAATAACTGATGTATATGATCATACATCAACTTCAATGGGAGATTCACTAATCGATAACCATCACTATGAGCCTAAGTGATTATACAATGATTTAACTCATGTTGCCAAGGACCCTTATATACGATGCCATCTGTATAAAACCTAAACACACTAAGTGGATCCACTAGTCTATACTAAAAAGCACTAATGATTCATCTAAAAAGTATAATCATTTCTCTTTCAATGATTGATATATGGTTTATGGGGGCTTGAGTTAATACGAACTCGCATTCTCATATCGGTGCTCAATACTACTTCCCAAATATACTAAGCTCATATGTTTTTAAAAGTACTTCTTCTTTTGTTTAGGATAATTGCTCAACCTTACCTTAATATGCTCTCTTGGAAATCATATTTTCCTCGATACTGAAAAACTAGCTCAATGACTCTTTTGGAAATCTCAGGTTTTCTTTCTTGTTTAAATTTGAAACTCAAGTTTATACTTCTTTGGGGATACTTAGTCCCCATATATTTCTTTAAAGAAAAAATTTAACTTGACTCTGAACTAAAGTCAAACTTAACTCTTAAAACAAAGTTAAAACGTTTGTAAAATACTTAAGAAACTTGAAATGAAATCTTCTACTTATCTTTAATCTCTAATCAAATTGATATTCAAGTTAAAAATAAAGTGAAAAGCATTTGATAAAGACATGTTGAAATTACTCTAAGAATTTTTTAGAGTTGGCTCGTAATTATCCTTGAATTTTAAGTTCTGGATTTACGATTGAAATTCACTTTTCTTGTTATTTTTTTATGTTAGAAATCATTTAGAGTACTTTGAATAGTAAGAAGTGTTAAAACACTTCCGAAAGGCTTAAATGTGTTGAACAACGAATATTGGGTGAAAAACGCCAATTCAGGCTCGTCTGGGGCGCACCAAGTCAAGCCTCAAGTTTAGGGGACACATTCTATCGTACTTCATGTGTTTCGTCTCGAGCCCTCTGGCAAAGATGGGGTGTGGCACACCTTGCCCAACCCTGGTGATGTCTAAAAAATTTCTTAACTCGTTTCCTGACCTTAAATGATTCTAATTCAATTTTGTTTCTCAAATTCACTTACATTTCATGAATCCACGTCATATACACAAGGATTTAACCAAATCAACTCAAAAACAATACTTAAATTATCAAAGAACTCCTAAATCTCCACTCATGTTCGTGAACAAAAGCAATTCAAGAACCACTGTCAAAATATCCAACCTTTTTAGGATGAAATAATGCTAAATCAAACATTCTTGGCACGTGGGTGCACGAACCCAACATTTAGATAAAATCACATATCTTTTTAGGTATCACACCCGATGAAATCCACAAGTTAATTAGACCATGTTTGATAATCTTGCCCTTTTTCTTCTACTTTTCTCTTCTCCTTTCTCCTTATCCCTAGCGTGAAAATTCCCAACTTCTAAAAAGGATTATGTTCTTATTTTACCTATATTAAACTCCCAAAAACTGATTAAATTACTAGGGTAGTATAAAGTTTAAAATACCCTTTAAAATAATAGCATTGGATATTTCCCTAATTCAATAACCCAATTTCCAAAGGGCATAACTACCTCATACAGACTCGAAATCGCACAAACTTGGTGGCGTTGGAGAGATTATTCAAGAGCTTTCCAAAAATATCTTGAAATACACCTAAATCATTGTGATCTGGGAGTTATATCTATTTGAAGTGTACCAAAACCTCACTTTTTACCTAAAATTTCCAGAGTTCCTTGTATTTTCAAAAATAAGTATTTCCTCAATTTTAATTCCTTTTTAGTTCATTCCAGTAGCGAGATGTTACAACCCCGAAATACATGTTTTGCATGTTAACATGACTTATAAATAAATATGTTTAATGAGGTGACTAACTTTGTGAAGAAAATAGAATGAGTTAGACGTGATGGGCAGGCTAAGGCTTTGTCTAAGAAAGCCAAGAGCACATGTAATTTCCAGGTTTCTTACTTTAGAGGTTCAGGTGGTCCGATACTTGCAACTCAGATAATTTAGTAGGCCATGACCACTTCTACAGGTAGTAACTCAGGAACTCCCTAAATTGTTTTGTTCATGATAGATAGGGAGTTGCACCTTGGGCTTGAGACAGACAATCTTTTGATTGTAGTTGCAATAATTGTGGAGAAAGTGCGCATTTGAGGAGAAATTTTTACCATCAGGATATGACTAACCATGCACAAAAACCAACTAGAGTAGTGGTACCTACCGGCAACGGTACTAATGGTAGAGGACGTCCATATGGTTGGCTTGGAGGGAATCAACGAGGTCATTGAGGCCGGGAATGACAATGCAGGTAGAGGAGCGGAGCAGGAAGGGAATGAGATTGTCTTTCAAGATCATAGATTTTAGTTTTATCCCTTTCCAGGAGAAACTGAGGTGGAGACATGTGGTGCAATGATCACAGTTACTATTTTTGTTTGTGATCGGATGGATAATGTGTTGTTTGGTTAATGTGAGGCAAATATACACATTTTTATGATTATTTACTTCATATTAATTATTTATATTTGTCCGTTTTAAGATTAAATTTTATGAATTCTTCTAAATTGTGTATTTTATTTGTAGGATTATCTTGGTATGAAAATAAAGAAGATTGGAGCTAAAACTAAATAAAGATGGAAAGTTGAAGAAGGATATATATGTGTGTATATATATATATATATATATATATATATATATATA